>NC_042619.1:122964675-123266989 GCF_901001135.1 Rhinatrema bivittatum | reverse complement strand
GCAAACAGGCCAGGTTTTCAGGATATCCACAATGAATATGCATATTTGCATACAAAGGAGGCCCTTCATGCAAATATATGTCATGCATATTTACTGTAGATAGCCTGAAAATCAGATCTGTTTGTGCCAGTCCAGGATTGGAGTTGCCTACCCTGGTTTAACTCTCATTCTTGTCTTGTTTCCTAGTCTTGCTCTTAGATTCTTACGTTAAAGGCTGAAATTTGTGGCCTTTCACAGTTCCCTCTCTTGGGCCCTCATATTCTGCGTTCTTGTTGTTCTGTCCTAGTCTTGGTCCTAATTTGTGGCCTTATGTGGCCTTATGTGGGTCTCCCTCTCAGGACCTTGTATTCTATTCTTGTGTTCCTGTTTGCTTTAGTCTGTTTTTGTGTTCCCTCTCTGGTCTCAGCCTTACCTTTAGGTTCTTATCTGGTCCTAGTTGTTCTTGCTCCTAACTTCCTGTTTTTCTAGTGGGCACCTTCGTGATTTCTTTTCCTGCAGCAGCTGCCCTGCTCCTGTGGGCGCCTTCAAGTTCCCCAGTGCAGTGCTTCTCAACCCAGTCATTGGGATACACCTAACCATTTGGGTTTTCAGGATATCCACAATGAATATGCATGAGAAAGATTTGCATGCACTGCTTTCATTGTATGCAAAATCTATCTCATACATACTCACTGTGGATACCCTGCAAACCTGACTGGCTAGATGTGCCCCGAGGACTGGCTTGAGAAGCACTGCCCTAATGTGAGTGTTCCTGTTCCTGTGATCTAAATCCTGCTGGCCACCAGCACCTGAGGGTTCAATCCAGGCAGAAGACTCCTTGTTCCTAATCCTGTTCAGGCCATTTTATCTGTGTGCAGCTTACTCCTGCTTTTGAAGTCATAACTCCAGCGGTATGCCGTCACAGAAGGTCCCTACAGATGGGTATATGCTGTGATTAAGCATTTTGTGGATTCCACTTTTCCTCTCTCCTGCTTCCTCTGGATTCTGGATGCATATCCTTGCCTTCTTCAAGATTTTTACCATGTGGGCACTGACTCTCTAGCTCATTGAATCAGATGGGAAATAAGTTCCCAAACAAAAAGGTGGAAGGGTGCATGAAAAAAAAATCTTCCTTTCAGCTGAAGATCTAAAATAATTTTCTCTAACCTCAAATAGTAAAATCTGTCAAAAAATCTCTTAAATTTACCCAAAACCATGTCCCAATTCGGACTTTGCCAGCATAAAGGAAATTGAGCAAAACCTGTCTCCCCTCCTTAAACACTTCTCTAGGGCGTCTCTGCCATATATTGCCACAGGAAACGACCATTGCCGCAGCCTCACAGTGGGGGGCTGCGGCATAGATGGTATATTCCTTTACTTTTCTAAAAGAAGAGAGAAGGTCGCATTGGTAGAGACCCCAGTGGGGTCCTATATATGTTTATTATTTACATTTTTATTCCACCTATCAAAAAGCTCAGTCGTGTATGGTCAAGAATACAGAATGTGTGTATGGGTCAAGAATACAGAATGTGTGTGTGTGTGTGTGCACATTGTATAATTTTATGTATTTATTTATTTATGGGTTTTTTAAATACCGAGGCACGTTTGCAAAACATCACCTCGGTTCACAATGTAACATAACTTAGCAACAGGCTTTACAATAATAACATTTTTTAACAGGGAGAGGGTTAACAAGGGCAGGAGTAGATAATAGGAGAATTATATACATATGTACAAGTTAGTTTCAACAAGAGAGTTCATCAAAGCAGTCAGAGTAATTAGCAGGGGAAAGTATTAATAGAGTATTAATAGAGTATATTAATAGTATTAATATACCCGCAGTGCTGTTTATATGTGTATCTCTCCGTGTGTACAATATAATCTCAGTGCTGGGGTGTGTAGGTACATCACAATCTCGGGGCTGCTGTGCGTCGGTATGCGTGCGTACACTTTATAATCTGGGCTGGCGGGGGTGGGTGAGGATGTGCTCTCGGCTCCGCCGCTCCTGCTTCCTGTTTCTTAGCGCAGTACTTGTAATTGCAGGCTTGTCCCGGCTCCAGTCATGGTGAAGTTGGCTTTTAACTCGGCGCTGGCCCAAAAAGACGAGTCGAAGGAGGCAGAGCATGGCGAGGTGCTCATCGTCCCCCTGGACGAGGTGAGTGTGGGGGGCCCCGGGGGCTCGGCTGACCCTGGCGAGCCGGATGTTAAACATCGAAGCTGCTGGGGCTCCCTCTCGGGCCCAGGAAGAAGCCGCCTGCGGTGACCGACGGGGGAAGCAGACCGACTCCCCCCCCCCCCCCCTCCTTTCGTTGGGGTGTAAACAGGGAGGGAGGGAGCGATCGCTTTCAGGCGGGGGGGCTTCGGCCTCCGTTTACCGAGGGAACAGAAGAGACGGGTCCTGCGCCTTCTCTGCCTGCTGTTGGGATCTCGCAGGGCTGATTGTTTGCTGCCCTGCTACACCCCCCCTCCCCCTTCCTTCGTTTAAGATTAAATCCAACGGACTTTCTTCTGATCTCTGTAGCAGCATTTATGAAAGCATAAGAGAGGTCCTATAAAACTTGCAGTCAGTCTTGGGGGGGTTAGGATTTAAGACTGGAAAACACTTTCTGCCCTTCACTGTTCTCAGATCAGCCGTCCTAGTCAAGGGCCTATAGAAAGAATGCATATGACTGTTTTGTTGATCTGTACTGGGTTCATTTTTAGCCGTTTTAAAGTCTCTGTGCCTTGTTTTGTGGCTCCCTTCAAGGCCTATCCCAGATGGCTAGTAGCCCCTGCATAAAAGAGCCAGTCCTTCACTCGTGGGATCCTAGTTACTATTCCAAAGGGGGATATGCATGTGGCCTGTACCTTTACTACACTGCTTCTAATGGAATAAACCAGGGGGTGGTCATTTCTTTGTAGTATAAAATAACTGTATGAAAAATTAACCGTAGTATCCAAGACAAATCTAGATTCACGCAGATGTCATTTGCAGTCTGTGCAAACACATTTTTAGACAGGAGATCGCTACTGTTGTGGAAGTATGGGACAAGGTGTGTCGTGTATAAATCTGGAGATTAGAAAATAAATGGTCAGCATAATGAAAACCCTATGAAGTTACTGATCCAAATGACACCATTGGCAAGCTTGTTAGTGTCAAATTTTAGTTTTCACAAATAACTCCTTTATTTGGTTTTTACAAGCCTCTCGCTCACAATCTCTCTACCTTGACTTTAGCCAGTGAGTGGGAACAGATATTGTTTGAAATAGAAAGATACGTTTTACATAAGAGAAGTACCATGAAACTTATGAGCGCATATAAAATGGAATCAAGACAAAAAAAAAAGACTGTAGAACTATATAATACAATTCTGGGATGGTTCTGTTTAGGAGAATACTTGTGTAAGGTATCTGATAAAATGAAGTGGACCCAGGTGTGCAATTACGGTACTTCTTGTGAAGAGGGCTGGGTGCTTGTCTTTTGAGCTTTTCCATTGTTTTACCTGTGTGAAACTTGTGAGTAGTAATAGCCATGCATTCTGTAGAATTCCCCTACATGATCCTTCAGAGTGGATTTTTTTTTTTTTTGGCAAGAGTACTACAAATGACAACATGTGCTGATATCCAACTAGTCCCTGCAGTGTGGGTGATATAATCTGTCACATTGTTTGCATGGGTCAAACATGTTCAGTATTTGTAGAGTAATTTGGGAGCTTTTGAAGCCTCACAGGTGTCCAAAGATCATATAGCCAACATCTTTATCTGTTGGCCTTTTATGAGGTATCATAACCTACAGAGTTTTCTTTGTGACCGGTATGATTTTTAGAACTCTATATGATGTAATTTATGACACTGTTAATGGGAGTGTTGCAATTGAAGCACGGAAGGAGCTGTGTAAGGCAGTAGTTCCCAACTTGTGGTCCGTGGATGCCTAGCGGTCCGCGGGAAGAACAGCTGCTCAGAAAAAGTGAACTCTACTCCTCTCCTCGAGCCATCTTCGTGCAAAGGGAATTCCTCCCCCCCCCGAACATCAAACGTCGATCTGTGATGTTAAGAAAAGGAAGGAGCAGGACCTCTTCCCACAGCAACGGCAAAAGAAAAGGTCTGACAAGCCACCACGGACTCCAACCCTTGGCAGCCGAAGAAGAGGCCTGGGAATCGCCAGCGGAGCCCATTCTTCTGGCATTTGAAGACACCGAGGGACTGCGAGAGAAGCCCAGTGGCCGCCAGTGGAACCATCCTGCTGGCAGCTGAAGACACCAAAGGACTGCAAGAGAGGCCTAGCAGCCGCCAGTATAATCTGTCTTGCTAGCAGCTGAAAATGCAAGGGACTGAGAGAGAGGCCCTGTGGCCGTTGGCAGAGCCCACCCCACTGGTGGCTGAAGTCACCAGGAGAGAGAGGCAGGCCCCAGCATGAGTCAGAGAGTCAGTATGTGTGTGTGGAGTATAGGTGAAAAAGGGTGGGAGTGTGTGGGAGTTTCAGAAAGAGAGGCAGCGTGTGTGTGTCAGAGCATATGGGAGCCTGTGTGTTTGTGTCAGTGAGAGTGTATGTGAAAGGGAGTGTGTGTGTGAATGAGAAAGCATATGTGAGAGAGGGAGTGTGTGTGTGTGTGTGTCCATCTGTATGAAAGAGAATGAACATATGTATACATGAGAGAGATGAGAAAGATCATGCGGGCCCCTCATCTTCCTTCTGTGCCTCCCTCAGTAATCCATGACAATAATAGGGAGACTGAAAATCAAAAGTTCCCAAGTATGGAATGCTGGATGTTTTTTTAAATCCTTAGTTATAATTACTAGGTGTTATTTGAGAAGTCTACTGTTTTGAAAATGTTTTTTGGTGTATGGGAAATCTTATAAACAATTTTATGAGTTTTCAATATTCTGTTTATCACTTGTTTTGAAATATTTATTCATTTTATTGGTATGGTTTTACTATTATATTTCCTGATTTTATTATTTTATGTTTTATGAGGAATGGTGACTGTTTTTTCCATTGTTGCATTGCATACAGTCTGGCTTGTTGCAGTTTCCAGTTCAATTTGTCTGCAGGTTTGTTTTATACCTTTATGATCTCTATTCTGTACTTGGCTAAGGTCTGTCTGTTCGTTCTGCCTGTTTGATTGAGATGAGGTATTCTGCTAGTGTGTAGTTTTCTCTGTAGGAATCTAGAACAACCTGGCTTGTTTTGTTTTTCTAATAGGAGGTATATTGGTGTCTTAGGGTCTGGTGTAATGATTGTAGTGTTGCCTTTTCTTAGGTAGGGTGGTTACTGTTTTGAGTATGGTAGTTAGGGTAAAGCAGGTTTCCTAAAGATTCTGAATACATTTTTTTGTATTATACAATGATCCTGGTAGTGGAGGGAGTTTGAATTGCTATTACTGAAGAGACACCAGAATTTGAATATTATTTTGCTGTGGGGAAATGTCCTTGTTCTGCTCTGCACCCAATTTTGGGGGAGTTTCTGAGAATTATTTATTAGCTTTTATATATCGACATTCATGGGTACATCATGCCGGTTCACAATATAACTGAAGGAGGAAATTACAAAAAACCAGGGTGGGGGGAGAGGGAGCAGATAGGAAGAGAGAAGGGGTGAGAGAAGAGATGGAAAAACAGGAAGAGGAGAAAAGTAGCATTGCAAATTATACACTCAATAAGGGTCTGTGTATAACATTATACACTGTGGATAACCTTATATAAATTATACACTCCAAAAAGTATTATATACAATAATATACATTATCTTTAACTAGTACATACAGGAGACACTATATATGACATTACAAATTATACATTCAGAGAGGCAACTATATATAGACTAGCAGGGTTACTATAGGGAAAAGTAAGGTTTAGAGGACAGCGGAAGGGTATAAAAGGGTTACTATAGGGAAAAGGTAGGGTTTAAGGACAGGGGAAGGGGGTATATAAGGGTGTGCAGAGAAATGGGAGACAAAACAGTATATAATTAAAGGAAAGGAGAAGGCTATGAGTACGTTAATGAATGCAGGTAATTGTAAAACTTGAGCTGCAGGTTTTATATTAGGATTCTGTCCTATCCTTTATAGACCCCAGACGTCAGTCCAATATAGAAGAATTTTTGACTGATGCTCTTAAATAATTTTAGTGGTAGTTTTACTACATGGTTGAAACTGGTCAGGGGTTATTTTGGTACTTAAAAGGTTCTTCTGTTTATGGATGCCACTGACATTGTGTGCCCAGCACTTTGTGATAATGGTGCAAAATGTTTATAACAGAGCCTCTTGCTTTATGAACGGAGATGTCCTGTCTGTGCATGTATGGAATTTGGTACCAGGCAGGTGTGGAGAAAGCCATTGGATCCCTGCCAAGATTGAACTAACAGGGTGGTCTCCCTGTCACAGGTGTTTTTCTTTAAAAATAAATAAAAATAACCTGTGTGTATGGGAGGAGGGAAGGGGGTTAGGAAGGAAATATGTACACCAAATCTTTCTCAACCTCTCCCTTTTTAATGATGTGGACCTCTTAACCATGCCTCCTTCCCCAGCAGTCTCTAAATCTCTCTCTGCTCTGCAGTCCACCAATCCAGCTCTGCCAGTCCTGCTCTCTCTCTCTTTTCCCTACCTCCACCAGTTCATCCCCACCAGGAGCTCCTTCCCTACCTCCACCGGTACATTTCCACTAGTTTCTCTCTCCCCACCAATCTATCCCTGCCATTCTGGTTTTTTTTTTTTTCCCCTCCACCAATCTATCTCTGCCAATCTCTCACTCCCTCTCCTTCCACCAGTCCTTCTCTCTCCCTGCCTCCACCAGTCCATCTTTGCCAGTGTCCTTCTCTCTCCCCCTCCATCAGTCTGTTCTCCCCAGGCACTCCAGATCCAGCTGTGTGGCTGGCCTGTAGTTACACTCCATAAGTTACAGAATATAAGTACATTCTAGCATATTTACTGCTGTGCTGTACAATTATATCTATTCCATTTATATCAGTAAGCATTATTTAATACATTTTAATATATCATGAATGAATCTGGTGTGCATATAATTATTTTTGTTATTTCCATATAATGGCATAAAACCTGAAAGAGAAGCATGTCCGCAAATATTTTGAAAGTTGAAAAAGGTTCCACACTCCCAAAAAGTTTGGGAATCCCCGGTGTAAAGAATTTCTGAAGTAATGTAAATGAAAAAAAACAAACCCCCAAATAAAACTAGAAATAATGCACGGCCCACTATAATAGTCTGAATCACTTGCCTTTACTGTGTGGCAGGCCTTCTGGACACAGAGCTAACATACAGTTGATTTACATCAGGTTCAATTGCTCTGTGTCTTTCACATTATACAGCTCAGCATATGTAAATTAGACTGTTCTTGGGGCCTGGTGTACTAAAGGGTTTTCCCCTTATGTCTGTGGGGAAAAATAGAACATTTCTTTAAAACATGTCTGCTTTCTCTATGGAAGGCCCAAATTGTGGCTTGATCTCCCAAACCACCTTAGGTTATTTTCCAATCCGCAATAGGCCCTTATTGAGGCCGCAAGACTTTAAATTAGGGGGAGGGGAGGGGAGGAGTCAGGGCGGAGTTAGGGAGGGAATTAAGGTAATTGGCGGCAGCATTGCTGCCAGCGATAATGTTTCGAACATTATCTCTGGCAGTAGCACGGGGAATAGCACCACCTTTTTTTATGGTGGCGCTATACCCGCGATAGCTATCGCCCGACCGCCCCCTGTAGCGTAGGGTTCATCATTCCGCATGGAATGATGAATCCTGGCCTTAGAGAGGCAGGAGATGTTAAGATATTTAAGTAATTATTTAATGTTTGTTTAAACATGTACCTCCCAACAATAGAGAAGTTTGCAAAGTTGTGTTTGTGTCTTTCAGATTTTTTTTTCATTTATAAGATGGGATAAAATAGAAACTTAAAAATTACTCTTCACCATAATAATCCAGTGTATAATTATATTTGATTTTATAAGTTTGTTTTGATGTGTGTTTTGTAGTGTTATGGGATTGACTAATATGTATCTTTGAGCCTGTAATTGGTCTAGAACAATAATGGTTGCGATAAGCAGACTATATTTTCAAGTGGTTGGCAAGTGACACTTTTTTACTGATGGAATCACCAATAACTGCTGTGACGCAGATCACAGTGATTGCAAAGAGTGATAAGATTGCAAGACATCTTTCAAATAAGAGGGGCCGACTTCTTGTAGCTTGTATACCAGCATCAAGACTTTAAACCAAGAGTCCTCGGGACTCACCTAGCCAGTCTGGTTAGGATACCTCCACTGTGTTCAAATCTATTTTATGCATGGTCATTTTGGATACCCTGGAAACTTGACTGGCTAGGTGACTCCAGAGGACTGGGTTTAGAACTGGATTCTCCATGCAACCAGGGGCTAATGGAGTTTTTTTTTAAATGTGGGGGTAACGTTCTCCATGCTGGCATCCTTCAGTCAGCCCCATTGCAGCATTCTGAATTGATTGCAATGCCTGCAGGTGGCTTCTGGATACACCAATGTAGAGAGCATTACAATAGTCTAATAAAGTCAATACCAAGGCCTGAACATGAAAACTACTTTCAAGTGGCAAATCTTGTAGACCTAAGATAATGAAATCTCCACCTAATTATAGTGGAGAATGATCTGGGACTTGGCTGTTTACATGGTAAGTTATTTAAAACAGCGTTGTTAAGAGTTGGCAGAATACCTGAAAATTCTTGAAAAATAGATATGTTTCAGTAGGGATAGCAGATTTAAAAAAGAAATGCTAAGGACATGGCTTTTCAGACTCTCATTTGAGGGAACAACTACATAAATTCAGGAGGATCATAACTCACATTTGATAAAACACTTACCTACATTCAGGGGGATCATGATCACCATGACAGCTCATCCTAGATGTGAAGTTTATGATTTTTAATTTTATTTTTATGTTCATAGTTTAGGTATAGATCTTGTTATTACTTTATAATGCCATTTAAAACAAAAAATGTAAAGTTACTTGCACTGTTATATAAAAGGGATGTGTGTTATCAAGTATTTTCTTTTATTGTTTTGTAATGATTTATAAAAGTAGTCATATTAATTTATGAAACTTGATATTGTATAACTTTTTTGGGAAATTGTATCAGAATAAATGTGCTGTCACAGTCACCTGGCTCTTGCCCTTACAGGGCTACAATCAGTATCGTGTATATAGCACACACAGTCACCTACCTCATTTACTCTTTCCCAATTCACTTTTTTTATATTTTAAAACCCCATCACGTGACCCACTACTTAAAACCTATTCCCACTCACTATTTAAACTTTACCCACACCTGAGTGCTCCACACAAATATCTTTCAAATTCTCAAGTTATTGCTCATTTTAGACACGTTTAAATGCTTATCTCTTTTCCCGCTATTCATTCAGCTCGTAGTCTTGTAGTGCTACTGTTATATACCCACTCCCTTGCCTCCCGACATCGAGGGTGTTTCGGTGGAAACACCCGCCTTCTTCAGGGGATCTCTCCTAAATATGAAAACACATTCATTCTCACTGATCACAATAATTTTCAAGCATTTTTTAACATTTTATGGCTCTAGCTACGTGACTTACTTTCAGTGCTGGCCGCAACCGACTACTCTCCCCAGCTCTGCTTCAAAAAATGGCACTTATCATTCAAACTCCCAGAAGCCACTGCTTTTAAACCCGGCCAATTCCTACACTCTCATCCAATCAATTTTCCAGAAAGACTGACCAATCCACTTCTTTGAGTCCCTCCGGATGAACCGTACCTAACTTAAATATCCATTTTTGCTCCTTCTGCAGCAGTTTAAGATCAACATTCCCACCCTGCTGATCATCTTTTACAACTTCCAATATTGTGCATCTCAGATCTTCAAAACCATGGCCCTGCTCGGTGCAATGTTGTACCAGAGGGGCTTCCATCCTCAGACGTTTCAGGGCACTCTTATGTTCTATGAGCCGTGTTTTTAATTTTCTCATAGTTTTGCCCACATATAATAATTTGCAAGTGCACCAGATAACATATACCACTCGTGACGAGGCACAGTTTGTTCGCAATGTCACAATTTGAATGTGCCACCACACACATGGAACATTCCTGGCCCGGAAAATGACCCACCTCCTCATTCTCATTTCTTTCTATTCGCTCATAAAAGGAGGAATGTACCACCATATCTTTGATATTACTACCCCGTTTATAAGCCACCATTGGGGGATCCTTAAACACTGGATACACTTGCAAAATATGCCAATTCTTTCTAATACTTTGAGTCACCCCTTGTATCCCTTCAGAGAACGGTAATACACATGTCATTCTTTTTTGGGGATTCAATAAGAGTTCCCTGTTATTCCATATTTTAAAATATTGGGAAAGAGTAAATGAGGTGACTGTGTGCTATATACACGATACTGGTTGTAGCCCTGTAAGGGCAAGAGTCAGCCGACTGTGACAGCACATTTTATTCTGATACAATTTCCCAAAAAAATGTTTTTGAGTGGTAGTGAGGGTAAAGTATAATTCCTCCTTTTTTTGGAGAGGTGTTTTGATCAATAGATTTGAATAAGGAGGATTTTTGAAGCCTTTATATTGTTGTTTTTTTGTGGTACTTGATATTGTATGACATAATAGGTTAGCAATTATGAATGTTTGACTTGTAAGCTGCTGTGACCGTCAAATAAATAAATATTGGTCAGGCTGCTGCTTTTTACCAGGAGAGAAGCAAAGTTCCTTAATCCTCCCATGGTTTCTCTTAACTGCTTTGCGCTCATCAAAAAAGAGAGTGCAGGTTTAGACAAAAGGCATGTTATCTTGGGCTAACCACATATTTGGAGACATTTTTCCCCATCTCTCCTCGCACTTGGGAATTCCACCCTTGAGTTTTCAAGAAGAAAAGCAGGCTTAATACGTGCCATTAGTCATCACAGTTAATCAGAAGCATAAACTGGGAGGAAACACTTCCACACGGAAAACTTTCTGTACCTACACAATGTCCAAAAGTTTGCTAAAAGGACAAGGATTTCAAGACTCAGTTCTACAGGAAGAGTTAGAAGCTGAAAAACACCTAAGACATGGCAATTGGTGTGTGGCAGGGGGTTCTGGACAAGACTACACATCCATTCTAAGACCAACAGCATCAAGCCCAACTCGCAGCAAGTCCGGTAAAGCTCGCTATCTGATATTCCAGATGTTTTCCAGAAGCTAAAATAAATATTGAAACGAAGCTATCTTCAGCTTCTCGGAATGAGAATGAAAAGAAGATTATGGAAGCAATACAGTACAGAAAATACACCTATTCTAATGTGATACCTAAGGGAGCAAATGTGTTCCACCCAGAATATGAGGGGAAAAATGTAATTGGAAAGTGAATCAGAAGAAACAATGGACTACATTGCCCAAGCTGCAGTAACCAACTTTGATCCAAGGAAAGCTTTGGCATATCTTGCACAGTATAAAACTTTTAAGGATATTTGGAGCCAGGAATACTGTGTTGCAAAGTTCCCATTGTATTTCTTCTCGAATAGGGTGGAAGGGACTGACGAACTGCCTAGCAAGTCCACTGACAGTGTTCTGTGCCTCCAACCACAGAGAGGATAAGCTCAGCCTAAGGAAGAACACACACTGTCGAGGGAACAGACTCATCACAGCAACAGGATGGCTAAAGTGGTGACATATGGTGTCAGGAGGAGAGCAGTGTATCCCATGTGTCTGATAGTGAAGAGCTGTACACATCAGAATTAGAAGACAGTGAGTTAATTAGTTCTGTTCCTAAAAGTATTTTTCTAATGAATTTCTCAGATAATGTAATTAGAATTTGCAGATGTCCACAACTCCAGACAATTGTTACTGCAGTAAATAGATGATGAGAGTTCTGTTTTATAACCTCCTGGTTTCATTTAGAAATTTTAACAAGAAATTGAAGTTTAATTAATTTTATGTAAAATCAAAATTCATCAAGGTACACACCATATAGTGTGATGGATTTGTTGGCCAACATATGCGTGGCACCCCCCAGACCTTAGCTCCAGCAGCGATTCTCAAAGTGTAAAGAGCGCTGAAACTAAGCCTTGTTCACAGGCCTTCCCCTTATCATATGGAAGCCCAGAGGGCGCAGGGCCTGTGAGCACAAACTCATTCCCCACTCTTCCTGTGCTTTGAGGATGACTGCTAGAGCCAAGACCCATAGGGAGGGAGGCGGTGGCAGCTGCAGGAAGGTCTGGAGCAGGAATTATTGCACCCCAAATTTTGCCACCCAAGGCAAAAAGTCTGTGTGTAAATCCAGGTATGTTTCCATGTGTTTTAATGGTTAACGACAAAATCTTGTCATAGCCTATGACCCATTTTACATACCTAGATTTCATGGCTGTTCATTTTTTAAAATGTTCCATTTGATATAATTGTGTGCATCAGAGCACTTTATAATTGTTCAAGGAAAAATATGAAATATATGTATATACCATTCACTCAATTGCTACTCAAGTACAATTTATTATTTCCCACTTTTCCCATTTCTTTTTGGTTTTCTCAGTTTGAAATTTACATCCCTTAGTACTAAGCATTTTCTCATTTGGGGCATAAGTTCCCCCTATGTTACATTACTAATGCCATAAAAAACTAACAGGCCGATTCAGTAAGGTGTGCTCGGCTCAGCACACTGTTTAACTTGCAATTGGCCACGCATTTTCGACGCGTGTCTATTATCCCTTGTACAGTAAGGGGTTTAGCCCATCAAAAACATGTGGCCAACCCTCCTGAAAACTAATAGCATGTTGATGAGGCTATTAGTTAGTCCCCAGGATACTGAAAGTAAAATGTGCGGCTTGGCCGCACATTTTACACTCAGAAATTAACACATACCCAAGGGCAAGCATTAATTTCTGAGCAACCCAGTAAAAGTGTACAGAAAAGCAGAAAATACTGCTTTTTTGCACAACCGCCGACTTAATATCCTAGCAATATTAAGTCGGAAGAACCAAAACTTAAAAAAAAAAAAAAGTGAAAAAAATCTGCTCGCCTCTCAGCAGTTAGCAAAATGGATGCTCAATTTTACCATCATCCGTTTTCCTAACCTGTGGCTTTCAGGGGGTTCGAAAACTGGCGCCGGTAACATTGAGCGCCTGTTGTCACAGCCGCTGATAGCCATCTCTATCGCTAATAAGGAGGCGCCAGGGACGCGCTATTGTCCCTAGCGCTTCCTTATTAACGCACCACCTCATTTAAATATAGAATCGCGTGCCCAGGAGAATGGGCGCTCAACACAGAGCACCTGCTCTTCCGCATTTTTTTTTTTTTACTGTATTGGCTTTTCAGTAGGACCATTAATTCATACAAACCAGCAACCTAACCATGTACTACAAAGTGGGACAGATCACAAGGGGCGTTCTACCTGTAGGATGCGCTGTCATCCCATGTTTTATTTACTAAGACTTTCTCTCATGCTGTGTCTATGGGAAAAATGCTTCATAAATGAGGCCCTTTATTTTTTGTATGACCAAAATAACTGATAGTAAATGACAGATAAAGACCAAACAGTCCATGACAGTTTGAACTTTTTTTATTTTAGATTTAGCTCACACCTTTTCAGTGGTAGCGCAGGTATAGTAGGTATTTCCTGGTTCCCAGAGGGCTTACAATCTAAGGGGCCAATGTAATAAGGCAATGTTGTAGTGTGCATTTTTTCATGGTAAGTTAATCCTGATATTTAACGGGGAAAAAATGCATGCGAAAACAGGCGTAAAAACCTGTGCTAAAATTGGAACAGGTGCATGCCCGGGGCTGCTGACAGATCCCAACCAAAGAAGATCTGAAGATGCCTGGAGGTTTATCTGAGAGGAAGCATATGTGTATGAGCTTTTGTGTTTGTGTGTATATATATATATATATATATATATATATATATATATATATATATATATATATATATATATATATATATAAAATTGTTTATATACTGCCTTTACAACAAACGGTCAAAACAGTTTACAGAATAAAATATACATAATAAACTACTTAAAAGTCAATTACATCAAGGGAACTAAAACATAGTAAAATAACAATGAAAGTAAGAGAGAACAGCCTCAATAAGACAAAACTAGAGCTAGAAATGCTGGATGGTCGCAGCTAAACGTGTGCCTGGGGCTGTTTTAGGACAAATTTAAGAGGTGGAAGCTGAACCAAATGCAACGGAAAATAAGTGTGTTTTTAGACTTTGCTTCAGTTCTTTAATGGTTAGAAATCTGCCTGGAATAGAATTCCCAAGTAAGGGGCCCACCTGCTTTCACTGCAGAGAAGACTGATTTTCATTTGGGAGCACCAGACATCTTGTCCAGCACTTGGCTCTTTTCTTGCTTCCTTTCCAGTTCCGCTTCCATTAAGTTCAGTCATATGCTTGCTTTAGATATTCGTTTAGAGGCAAGTATACAACCTTTTAAGAAACAGCTAAAAACAGGCTTTTAACAATGTAGTATGACTTCTCTTAGTGACGCCCCCTGTGAAACTTAACTATTATAAAGAATGTTTATTTTAAACCCTATTTTATAACTAGTTGGATTTTGAATGAATTTTATTATTTTGTAAAATTAAATATAGCTCAATTTTAGATTTTTTTTTTCTTTTTTTTACTATTTATAGGGTTATTTGTTTTAATGTTTTTTAGAACACGTCATTAAAGACTGTCCACTGATATAGTGTAAACAGACATGAAGTGTACACAATATGTTTTGATATATAAAAATGCCTAAATAAATGAAGCACTTCAGAATATAGGATCCACCCTTGAATTATTTTATAGGAGACCCAACACGAATCTGCGTGCACTTTTCATCCTGGAAAAACATAATTTCACCGTACCGGAGAGAAGTTGCTGGAGGAAAGGTGATGGTTCTGGGGTTTTTTTTTATTGTTGCACTGCATAGGAAGTGTGGCTTCTTGTGGTTTTCAGTTCAGGTTTGGCACTCTTATATTTCTACTTTATGGTTGCTCTATTCTGAATGTGGTGAGGATCAGTTTATGTTCTGATGTGGGACTGAGGTGAGGCATTCTCCTAATAAGAAGTGTATTAGTGTTTTAGGGCTTTCGGAGGGTCAAGCCCACACTCAACATACATTTATAATAGACCTTGGGTTCAAAGTGTGTTTTTGTAGGGATTTTAAGTTGGAATCACAGCAGTGCCTGTAAATATAATTTAAGTGATATTTTTACCTTGGAATATAGTACTTTGATATTTTTCATGTAAAATGTTATTATAAATGCATAACTCTTAACTGTGTGTGTGTGGAGCGGGCGGAGGGGAGGGGTGGGGGGTGCTGTGCAAGGCTATTAAGGTTCGCCAGGGAAGGCGGGGTGTCTGTTTTTAAAGTTTTGGATCACTGGAGGGAGTTGGGATTTTTTTTGGTGAGCCCGGGACAGACAAGGGGGGGGGGGAGAGGGGGGGCAGCACAATCATTGTTCTCACCGAGCAGAAAAAAGGTTTGCACCGGCCCTGGGGAGTAGCTTTTCTCCAGCATTGCAGGGAGGTGTGTTTTAAGCTGACTGCCCTTTAATGTTGGAAATTTAACTCCTGAAGCAGAGCTGGGGAAAAATCTAACTCCCATTTCTGGTCGCTATGTTATTCTATTGTTGTGCCCAGTGTGGTAGTGTCTAGACGTTTCTACCACATTCAGCACAGCAATAGAATAACTTTTGGCCACCAGAAATAGGAGTTCCCTCCACTTTGGACCCAGGAGTTTAATTTCCAGGGTAAGCTCTAGGGGTAGGCACCTACAGCTGAACAATATGCTGGTGCTCTGCATCCTGACTTGGGCATGCTATTTATTTGTAGATGCCCGTCTCAGAGAGTCTTTGCTTTCATTTTACTTGCCAAGCCTTGCCTAAATGGCCTTGCATGCGAGATTGCCCCCCATGTCAGGATACACAGAGCCAGTCTTGCATGCAAGGCTGTTTTGGTCCCACTGCTTCGAACTTCAAGCATTTGCCTCTCTACCTCTGTTTTTTAAAAGCATTAGTGCAGCTTTTCAGGTTTTAGCTTGCTTTGTCAAATTCCTCTTGAATTTGCATTAGCTTACGTGTTTCTGCTGTAGGCATTGACCGAAGCCTGCATTAAAATGTAATTCCTGTTTTATTACACTGGCCCCTAAGTTTGTAGCTGAGCCAGTGGAAGGTGAAATGACTTGCCTAAGGTCACAAGGAGCAGCAGCTGGATTTGAACCAAGGCTTCCCTGATGTACAGCCTGTTGCTGTAACCCCCTAGGCTATTCCTCCACTCCCTTACTGAAATTCAAGCCTAACTGGTATGAAGTGCCTGAAGGATTGTTCATTTAGAAATTCATGTGCAGAGCAGTTATCTAAAATGAAGATCTCATTATAAAATGTTAAACTGTTATGTCTCCGCACTATAAGAGACATTTGACACAACTATCATTTTGTGAGCGTGCGCAAAATGAAACTGTGCATTACTAAGTTGGTATTAATATATAATATCTGATGCAGCTTGGTAGAAAAGAAATAAGGCCAGACTGATTAGTCTGAAGGTTGTGATTCTTTATTTAACTTATTTTGTGGCTCAGATCGTGTGAAAATATTTGAATGTTATTGCAGATAATTTGTTAGTGGTTAAACGTATACTCTAACAAGCCTCCGTCAGGCCAAGTTTCTTTTAAAAGTGAAATAAAACACCTTTTGTAATTGACTTTTTTTTTTTTTAATTGGACTAAGTTATATTTGTGACTAGTTTGAGAGCTATGCTTTCTTCATCAGGTCAGTACAATGGTTTCTTATGAAATTATCTTGAAATCTCCTTGTAAGAAGACTGTTCCCATAACATCAGTAGCCTCAACTCTGCAAAATCCGTGAGCTGTGTAAATGCATGAATATCTGAAGCTGTTCCGCCTGTGGCATTTTTACCTAATGGCGCAAAAATTCGCATGGCTGAAACAGTACAAGGAATTCTCATAAGTTTCAAGAAAACAGGTCTGTTAACGATGCTAGACAAAAATAGTTAGATTTTCCACCTCCAGGAAATCTTAGCTGTCGAGACACATTGAAAACTCTCCAGGCACAGACAAGATCAAGCAGGTGCAAGTTGGGGAGGTTTTTTTGGGTTTTTTTTTTTTTTTTTCCAAATGTTGTCTCAGTCCCTGAGAGAATGAAGTTAAAGTGTTCATCAAAGACTCCTAGCACTTTTTCAGAGTATGCAGGTCAACAAGATTATTTAATTTCTGTATGAGATGAGCGTTTTGACAGAGGCTCTAGGGAACTGCTCTTCTATGATTTACTCCAACATCATGGCAATTACTACAGAATTTCTCCGCAGGGTTCAAATCCCTCTTCCCCCCCCCCCCCCCCCCCCCACTGACATCTTTATGCACTTAGACAAGTCACTTCATCCTCCATTGTCTCTGGTACAAACTTAAGGGGGGAGGGGGTGTCATAAATCAAGGTGCAATAAAATATTTTACCACACAGAGATAATGCAGGGAATATGCAAATACATGGAAGTCATCTCATTAGCATGGGAATAAAATAGTGCGGTTTGGGTGGGAGAGTTGGTCTTACTAGACCTTAAGGGGGTTTTAACACTATGGCTGGGAAGGGATGTGGAGGCTGCATGGTGCCAGAAGGTGAGGCCGCTGTTGCGTATTGCTGTATTTTTCCCTGCATGATTAGTGAGTCCCGCAGGTTTTTATTTTCTCTCTCTCTCCGGGGAAATATGCTGCAGCTTTGTAAATCTACCCCCCACCCCAGATTGTGAGCCCTCTGGGGCATAGAAATACTTAAGGTATGTGATTATACGCATCTTGAGCTCTTGTATGGAAAGGCAACTAATCCAATCCAGAAGCCTAGTTCTAGTGTACTATTACTGTACTCCTGGGGACATTTTTACTTTGAAACATTTTGTTTCTATGAATAGAAGTTTTATTCTGTATTGCAGTTGATGTTTTCAAGTAATTTACTTTTGACAAAGTATTCAGGATTTTGTTGATTTAAAAAATATATTATGTGCCGATCTGTCTGCCATTGCTCATGCGTCTTTCTCCCTTGTTGATCTCCACCCCCACCTACTGCAGCTGCTTCTATTCCCCCTCCAACCCATGCTGGCCTGGCTACCTCTCTGCCAGCCACTTAGACACAGCAGTGGCTGATGGGACTGTCCTGCCCCTATCCTAAGCTAGTTGCTGCTTGACTCTACCTTGCAGCAGCTACTGCTGCTGCATTTACTCCTGCCCATTGGGTTGGCTTCCAGCGAGCCCAGCAGCGTCAGTAGTAGCTCACCTGTCATGAGAGAAGAAGCTAGGTAACTACTATAGTGGTCAATGGTTTTCGTTCTAAAGCTGATGGGGGGGAAAAGACTGAAAGATCCAGACATGAATACTCTAGAGGAGAGACTGGATAGGGGAGAAATAATAGAGACATTGAAACACCTAAGAGGTATTAATGCATAGGAAGTGGATCTGTTTCCATGGAAAGGAGGCTCTGGGCTGTGGAATAAAGGTGAAAGCATGTAGGCTCAGGAATAATCTAAGGAAGTATTTCTTTATAGAAAGGATGATGGTTGCATAGTGGAGACACAGACAGTGTCTGGATTCAAGACATAGCCTATCAGTTTCCCAGTTAATCTTTTGTGCAGTACTCTGTCGAATACCTTTTTAAAATCCAAATACACTATTTTGACCGGTTCACCAGCATCCATGTGCCTAGTTACAAGTCCAAAGAATTCAAAT
Source organism: Rhinatrema bivittatum (assembly GCF_901001135.1). NCBI lineage: Eukaryota > Metazoa > Chordata > Amphibia > Gymnophiona > Rhinatrematidae > Rhinatrema > Rhinatrema bivittatum. Next base: position 123,248,326 of record NC_042619.1, on the reverse strand, counting down.
AGATTTGTGAGAGATGGCTTACCTGCCCGAAATCCATGTTGGCTGTTCTTAGTTATACCATTTCCTTCTATGTGTAACGATTTTGTCTCCACTATCTTACCTGGTACAGATGTCAGGCCTACAGGTCTATAATTTCCCAGTTCACCCCTGGAACCCTACTTAAAAGTTGGCGTCACAATGGCCACCTTCCAGTTCTCTGATACAGCAGCTGTTGCTAGTAACAAATTGCAGATCTTTGTGTGTCTGCAGTTTCTGGTTTTAGTTTTTTCTTAACTCTGGCTAGATTCTATCCAGCGGGGATTTCTTACTTTTTAATCTCTCTAATTCTTATCATGTCTTCTCATCTCATAGCGATACCTTTTTTAGCACCTGAGAGGGCTCACTGCCTTCCTCGCAGGTCTTTTACTTTTACTTTTGATATATTGGAAAAAAAATGTATTATTTCTCACCTGCCTGGTGAGCTTCTTCTCGAAATCCCTTTTGGCCTTCCTTATCAATGTTTTACATCTATTCTGAGATTGTTTATGCTCTCTTCTCTTTTTTTTTTTTTTTTTTTTTTATTGCTTGGGTCCCTTTTCCATTTTCTAACGGATTCTTTCTTGACTGTGATATCCTCTTTTGCCTCCCATTTAGCCATGCTGGCAACCATTTTTTGATGAGCGGGTAACACTTCAAATGGCCCCCCCAATATAGTTTTTTGTTTTTTGTTTTTTTTTTAGAATGATCCCATGCCTCTTGTACACCTGGAACCTTTTGTTTCTTTCTAACCAGTTTCATTCTTTCGTTATTCCCTTTTTTTTAATTCAGGCAATCTGCTGCAGTTTTTTTTTATTCCAGATTTGATCAGGTACTGGAAAAGAAACTTTTTTTTTTTTTTGTTCATGCTGTAGACTTGTCTGTAGCTGATTGGTACAGCTGAGTCTGGCAAGACACATTTTCTCTCCTAACTTATTTATAGAATTGTAAGGGGGCAAAGCTCTGTGAAGGCTGTCTTGTGAATTTGCTCAAAAAGTCCATTAAGTTGTTTTGCTTCCTAAGGAAATATAGCTCTGTAAACCCTTCAAAAATAACTTTTAAATGAAAAGCCATTTCCTTTGCAACTTAGATTTCTTTCTTGGTACTGTGCACCTAACTATAGTAACATTGTCTGGTGTCATCTACTAAGACCAGTTGGACCATCCAGCAGGGTTGCCAGCCATTTAGTAGATTTTAGTGAGAGGGGAAAAAAAAGAGCAAATATGTCAGTAAAAAACACCACATGTGATAGAACCTTTGTCTCCAGGGGGCAGCGGCTGGACTTGGGCTTCTGTTTTTGATGACATGGGCTCATGCACTGCAAGGCTGTAGTTCTGTATCTACCCATACTTCTCAGGCCTTCTGGATAGGTTGACTATAGCAGGTGTAGCACCATGGGAAGAAAAAGTGACTCTTGGTGCAGTATTCAATGGTAAGTGTCCCGAAGACTTTCAGAAATCCTCCATGGCTGAGTTTGCAATTGCTGGTTGGGTTGGTTCTGGCCTGCCAGATAGTAGAACTAAATCGATACAGGTCAAGGAGCAGCAAGCAGGCTTACTGTCCAAGACAGGACCTCATGCACAGCTAGCCCCTTTGGGACAGTCCTGTGGCTGAAACAAATTCCTGGAGAATCCTGTGACCAAGGGGTGTATCTCTGCAGAATTAAGTCCAGCTGTGCACAAAATGGTAACATAAACGTCTAATTTATGTCCAGATTTATGTAACATATTCAGCTAGTGTAGGCCAATACAATTTTATGTTTACAGCAACAGGATATGGAAGATGCCTGCTTGTTAGGTTGTGTTCTTATCATATTTTTTATTTTTATTTTTGCAGTTAGATGTTAGTATGGAGTGAATTGCAGATGCAGTATTTCTAGATGAGGCTCTGGATTCAAATTGGGTTTGGGAAGCACTGCTTTCTGCACAGCAAAATTGCACAAGGAGAAATTTTTTGTCTTTAGAGGGAACAGGAAGCAGCTACACCTAAAGATTTCTCCCATGGTTGCATGAGTAGTTTTTCAGGTTATCTCATTAATATGAAATTAAAATAAGGTTTTCTTTTACTAGTGTTTGTTTATACAGACCTTCAGTACTGAATTTAGTCAGAGTGGAAATAAGTGCTTTCAGTGTGCTGTGGCAGTCAAAAAAGCAAACAGAATGTTGGGAATTATTAGAAAAGGAATGGTGAATAAAACGGAAAATGTCATAATGCCTCTGTATCGCTCCATGGTGAGACAGCACCTTGAATACTGTGTACAATTCTGGTTGCCGCATCTCAAAAAAGATATAATTGCGATGGAGAAGGTATAGAGAAGGGCTACCAAAATGATAAGGGGAATGGAACAGCTCCCCTATGAGGAAAGACTAGAGAGGTTAGGGCTGTTCAGCTTGGAGAAGAGACGACTGAAGGGGGATATGATAGAGATGTTTAAAATTATGCGAGGTCTAGAACGGGTAGATGTGAATCGGTTATTTACTCTTTCGGATAGTAGACTAGGGGGCACTCCATGAAGTTAGCATGAGGCACATTTAAAACTAATCGGAGAATTCTTTTTTACTCAACTCACAATTAAACTCTGGAATTTGTTGCCAGAGGATGTGGTTAGTGCAGTTAGTATAGCTGTGTTTAAAAAAGGATTGGATAAGTTCTTGGAGGAGAAGTCCATTACCTGCTATTAAGTTCACTTAGAGAATAGCCACTGCCATTAGCAATGGTAACCTGGAATAGACTTAGTTTTTGGGGACTTGCCAGGTTCTTATGGCCTGGATTGGCCACTGTTAGAAACAGGATGCTGGGCTTGATGGACCCTTGGACTGACCCAGTATGACATTTTCTTATGTTTCTTATGCATGTCAGAGATCTTTGTGGATCTTGATGTTGTGGGGGTGAAGCAGGAAGTGAATGCATGGTAGGAACATCGGTATATAAAAATTAAAAATAAATAAATTAAGGTCAAAGCTCTGGTGGAACTTGAACTAGGTGCCACCTTCTGCTTCTGAGCTTTCGGGTGGACTTTGGTGAACTGAAACTTGGGCAAGAGAGGAGATCCAGGACCGATTAATTCTGCCCCTGAGGAACGGGATTGGCTCTCTGGCTTTGAAAAGGGATTGCTGAGAAGAAGGAATTTGTTCCTAGCAACTGGAGGGCTGCAGAGCTGTGCTGCACAACCTGGATAGCAGGATTAAGAACATAAGAAATACCATATTTAGGTCAGACCAGAGGTCCATTGAGCCCAGCATCCTGTATTCAACAGTGGCCAATCCAGGTTGCAAGTACCTGGCAGGATCTCAAAGAAGAGATCCAATCATTCTTGGTTATAACCAGGGTTAAGTAGTGGCTCTTCCAAGTCTATATGGTTGATAATAGTTTATAATATAGACTTTATTTCCAGGAACTTCTCCAAGCCCTTTTTGTTCCCAGCTACACTAACTGCCTTCATCACATCCTTTGGCAACAAGTTCCATAGTTTCATTGCTTGCCGAATGAAAAAAATGCTCACTTTATTTGTTTTAAATGTGCTACCTATTAGCTTCATGGAGTATCCCGTAGTTCTAATATTATCTGACAGGATAAATAACTGTTCCCTGTTTACCTATTCTACCTCACTCATGATTTTGTAAATCTCTATCATATCTCCTCTTAGCTGTCTCTTCTCCAGGCTGAAGAGTCCTAGCCTCTACTCATAGGAACAGTTCCATCCCTTTTATCATTTTTGTTAATCTTCTCTACCTTTTTCTAGTGCTGCTATATCATATTTTTTTTTTTTTTTTTTTTTTTGAGATGGAGCGACCAGAACTGCACACAATTCTCAAACTGTGGTGACACCATGAAATCAATATATTTTCTTCCTTATAAAACTTAACATTCTGTTTGTCTTTTTGATCACCACTGCATATTGAGTCAAGGATTTCAAAATATTGTCCACAGTGACTCCAAACTCCTTTTCCTGGATGGTGATGCCTGATACGGAACACATTTTGTACCTAGAGTTTGGATCATTCTTCCCTATATGCCTCATTTTGCACTTGTCCATGTTAAATTTAAACTGCCATTTAGACACCCAATCCCCCAGTCTCACAATTGGCTAGTGATTTAACAACTTGAGACTTGATGTCAAAGTGAATTGTATATGTACGTATTGAAGTGAAAAAACTTAATATTTGTGAGTAACTGAATATTGTAGCCTTGGACTGACCCTGTTTGTGAGTGCTTGAATACTGATGTAACATATATGGGGGCTGACTTTAAAAAAAACTTAACTCTGGTTCAGGTATGTACATATGTTAACAGCCAAGCCTGACTTGAAACCATGCACTGGGTGAGCTTGCATTTAGTTTATGGACTAATTTATAGAAACTCAGGGAAAGAGAGTATTTTACACTGCCTTATATAAACCAGTATATTTCTTTTGTATGTACGAATCTGTTGAGTTGATGTTAAAATAAAGCCAATCCTGGAACCTTCAAAATATGAAACATCTGAAAGTAAACATGCTGAATGTTTCAGGCCAATTGTAAGTGCAAGAGAAGATGAAACAATTAAGAATATGAAGGAAAGTTTGGTGAGATAAGGCTATAGTAGAAAAACTAAATTATTCTTTGCTTCGGCCTTTACTAAAGAGGATTTTGGGGAGATACCTATACTGGAAAAATTCTTTAAGGGTGACAATCAAATCTTGGCAAACCAGGAAGATGTAATAGAGCACATTGAAAAACCTAAAAAGTAAAAAATCGCAACTGAATGGTATATATCCCCAAGTTCTGAAACAACTAAAAGAATGAAATAGCAGACTTATTACTAGAAATATCTAAATTCTCATTAAAATCAGCAACGGGACCTGAGGATTTAGAGGGTAGCCAAAATAATGTTTATTTATAAAAGGGCTCCAGGGATGATCCAGGAAACTACAGACCTGTGACCTGACATCAATCAGTGCGAGGTAACATGGATTTAGCAAAGGGAAGACTTTCCTTTATAAATCTGGTAGATTTTTTTTTGAAGGGGTTAACAAACGTGAACAAGGGTGAGTCAGTTGATATTGTGTCTCTGGATTTTCAAAAGAAATTTAATAAAGTTCCTCATGAAAGATTCATTCAGGAAATTAAAGTCATGGGATAGGTGACATGTCCACTTGTAGATTAGTAACTGGCTAAAGGATAGGAAATAGAACCGATCATTAAGTCCTATTCTCTATCATTATAGAAAGATAAATAGTGGAGAACTTCAAGTTCTATACTAGGACTTGTACTTTTTAATATAAAATTATTCAGAGTAGTTAAATCACAAGCAGACTGTGATACATTGCAGGAGGACCTTGCAAGACTTGAAGATTGGGCATCCAAATGGCAGATGAAATTTAATGTGGACAAGTGCAAGGTATTGCATATAGGGAAAAATAACTGTTGCTGTAGTTACACGATGTTAGGTTCCATATTAGGAGCTACCACCCAGGAAAAAGATCTAGGCATCATAGTGGATAATACTTTAAAATCGTCAGCTCAGTGTGCTGCAGCAGTCAAAAAAGCAAATAGAATGTTAGGAATTATTAGGAAGGGAATGGTTAATAGAATGGAAAATGTTATAATGCCTCTATATCGCTCCATGGTGAGACCAAACCTTGAATACTGTGTACAATTCTGGTCGCCACATCTCAAAAAAGATATAGTTGCGATGGAGAAGGTACAGAGAAGGGCAACCAAAATGATAAAGGGGATGGAACAGCTTCCCTATGAGGAAAGGCTGAAGAGATTAGGGCTGTTCAGCTTGGAGAAGAGACGGCTGAGAGGGGATATGATAGAGGTCTTTAAGGTCATGGGAGGTCTTGAATGAGTAGATGTGACTCGGTTATTTTCACTTTCGAATAATAGAAGGACTAGGGGGCATTCCATGAAGTTAGCAAGTAGCACATTTAAGACTAATCGGAGAAACTTCTTTTTCACTCAACGTACAATAAAGCTCTGGAATTTGTTGCCAGAGGATGTGGTTAGTGTAGCTGGGTTCAAAAAAGGTTTGGATAGGTTCTTGGAGGAGAAGTCCATTAATGGCTATTAATCAATTTTACTTGGGGAATAGCCACTGCTATTAATTGCATCAGTAGCATGGGATCTTCTTAGTGTTTGGGTAATTGCCAGGTTCTTGTGGCCTGGTTTTGGCCTCTGTTGGAAACAGGATGCTGGGCTTGATGGACCCTTGGTCTGACCCAGCATGGCAATTTCTTATGTTCTTATGAGATGATCAAATTCGCAGAGGATACAAAATTGGTGTTTTTTTCTTTATTAAAGAGTTTCTCAAATTTAACAAAGCAAAACTTTGTAGTCTAAATTGAGAGAACAAAAATAGCATTGCAAATCAGATCAACATTTTTATACAATAGTTATCCATCATCAATCTCTCATCCATCATAAGGGGGGAGGGGGTACGGTGATGGTAAAACTGAGGAGATAAGGAAATATTTTTCACAATATCTGTAATCACACGCGGCTTCCTGGTTTATACATTTTAAGACCTGTCTACATTATTAGTAGGAACTGGTGTTCTGACATTCAAAAATTCACAAGTTGTTCAGGAACAAAAAATATATAGGAATTACTTTGATACTTAGTTATACACTTACATGGATAACGGAGAGTAAAACCAGCTCCTAAGTTATCAACTTCTAAGCGCATACTCAGAAAAGCTTTCCTACGTAGTTGCGTGGGCCTAGCTAGATCAGGATATATTCGGACCTTGTCTCCCATAAAAGCTGTTTCCAAATTCCTAAAATTTCTCATAATCAAACTTACATCTTGTTCAGTAAAGAAAGAGACCAGTAAAACTGATCTTTCAACCAGTTCAACATCAGAACTTTCCAGATATTCAGACATATTAGTAATATTACCCCTTTCCAATTGTATATCAGATTGTGACATTCTTTGCCTACGAGGAAGAAAAACTATCTTCCTTGTCATAGGAATAGAATCAGAGGAAATTTTTAACACTTCAAACATTTTTTAAAAGTAATCAGAGGTATTTCTCCAAGAACTTTAGAAAAGGTAAGTAACCTCAAGTTCAAATGCTTTAAGGAATTTTCAAGTGTTTCGAGCCTTCTCGATGTATAAGTGCAGTCATGCATTATTGCAAACTTAGAAAAATGTAGACTTTTCACATCCTCTCCCATAGATTGTAAAGATAAAGCATGCTCTTGAAGAATATGCTGGTGGTCCTGAGCGAGTAAGTCCAATTTTCTTGATACTTGATCTAGGCGTTGAGAGTGATCATTGAACGTTGACACCATTCTTGCAATGAGATCCCAGAAGGACTCAAATTACAACTGCCAGTTTTATAATCTCTATCTTGGAGCAAGGGTAATTGGAGTTCGCTGGTAACAAAGCTGGAGAGGCAGAACCACATGTACCCGCTCTCTCCAATGGCGAAACAAGGGGAGAAACTCCAACCATACCTCCTCTCTCTCCAGGGATCCTCCGAACCGGGGTTCCATCCAAACTTGCATCCAACTCTCTGACAATCTGCTGGCAGCCCCCTCCGGCTGGGTAAGCAAAGCTTCACATTCGCTCAGCGTCCCAGCGACGCCGATGGCTTCGAAGAGAGAAGCCAAAGGCAGTTGATGCAGGTCAGGAGGGGTCAGAGAAACGTCTCCCGGCGACAGCTGCTCTCCTCTCGCTGCCTCGCCAGCGGGAATAGACACCCTCAATTCCGGGGTGGGAACCGCGTATTGGAAGATGGATCACTGGTCTAAAGGGATGGGGGGGGGTTCGGCTGGGTAGGACCCTCACCTTTCCCTTTCTCTTATGAGGCATAGCAGTCCAAGCAAAGGAAAATTAAATAAGGAAACCAGAGAAACTCAGCCAGGAAAGAACATGGTATCCTCTCACACGGCCATCTTGTCTCCGCCCCCCCCCCCCAGTTATGGTGTTTTCGCAGAAGATACAAAATTATTCATACCGATTGTGAGAAATGTAGTGGGTAGGAAAAGTGATGATTTTGTTATAGAATACACAACAGACTTATAAGTATAAAAGTGTTTTATTTATAAGTCTAAGAATAATCAATAAAAGCATACAAGATTAGAATTTGCATTAAAGATATACAAAGATACTTCTTCACAGTTTCCAATTTGTCTGATATTGGAAATTTGGAAAGACTAAAACACAACATTGGAAAACTAGGAACAGTTCATCAGGCACTTCATTAACTATTGTAGTGTTGAAAAGCTTTTCCTCTGATCTGTTCTTTCTCTAATTTCAAACAGTTAGCTCGAAGTAGGTCTTTTTATTTGATTCTGCTGACCTTTGTCCTAGTTTTGTTTTTCTCTGGGCTATTCCCATGTGTTCTTGAGGCCCCAACTATTTGTCCTTATCACATAAGCGAACAGTTAGGTGTGGTCAAGTAGCTACTATTCTGTTTTTCCTGATATCTGCACAGTTAGCCTCCTGAGTAACTGCTCTTTAATATATCTGATCTCATGACTTGTTTGTTAGAAGGCAAACTAAGAAAAATGGCATATTTATTCTCAGATTTCGATTTGAAAAGAAGACTCGTAGTGGTGGAAGCCAGTAAAGAAAGAAATCAGGCAAAGAAAGGTGTGGGCGCGATGATAACAGTGTGTGTGTGTGTATATATATGTATATATATATATAATGGTTATTGAACAAAAAGAAAATACAACATTTAAGTACAGCTTGTTGGTATTGAGAAACCATTAAAGTATAGATGAATATATGTTAGTAATATTCATTTAAGGGTTGTAAGTGGTATAGACACCACAGGGATCTTTAGATACATATATGACTGTTATAGAATGTTATCTGTGCTGCACACGTGTTTTTAATGAGTGAATGTGTATGAATGTTGTGTTTCGTGACACATGACACATTTTTATGTGATTGTGATACAGAATTAATAATAAGGTTTGGTACCTCTCATGTGATATTTATTCTCAGAACATAAAGGGCTTATATCAAATAATTACACTAGTAATATTAGTGATTCTCTGCCCCACTAATTTCTATCGCTGTACAAAGTTCTTCATGTAAACTAAATACATGGTTAAAATTTCCCACAAGGAATCACAAGAGGACCTTGTGAGATGGGGACTAGGCATCTGAAAGACAGATGAAATTTAATTTGGACAAGTGCAAAGTGATGCATATAGGGAACAATGATCCAAATTATAAATACACAATGTTGGGTTTCATATTAAGCGTTACTATGTAAGCAAGTTTAGGGGTGCAGGGATCTATCTGCTACAGGACATTGTCAGCTGCCCTCCCACCTTACTTGCACTCCTAAGTCAGGAAAAGACAATGTATATTCTCCTCAGAAATAGACTTTTATTTCTCAGATTTGGCAACATATAGCATTTAGAAAATTACAATTCCCATCTCTAACATCCTGGTCACTAAGCACCAGTTTTCCCTAAAAGTTCTGTGTCATGGGTGGTAACAGACATGCCATAAACCTTAGCCTGCTTAATATATTAACACTTATGGCTCACTTATATACCCCCTGATTCCAACTTCAGGTGATACCTCTGAAGCAGTCTCAAGCTGGAAAATGTGGGCAGGGGAGAGGCTTGGTACTGGCAGAGCAGGCAGGTGGTACTTGCTGGCTGTCTGGGCTTGCTCTTACTCCTCACCATCTATGACTCCATGTCACTCCGCAGCTGAGCAATAGTCTCCTCTCTCTCCTATCACTTGGCCACACCTAGTCTCCTCCCTTCTTGTTAGGGAGTGCTGGTCTGCTTCTGGCTTCCTTTCCACTTTCTCAGGATTCGCTCTCCGGGTTTTTTTCCGAGTGTGTGCTCTTTCTCCCTTCCTTTTTTAGGGGGGGTCCTTCGCTTCAGCCTTTTTTTTTTTTCCTTTTCTCCTCCCTTTTCTCCTTCTTTGCTGCCCCATCTTATACTTTCCAGCTGATAAATATGCATAATCACGAGGTAGGTAGAGGGTCTTTTGCTGCATTGCAGGTCTTCTCCCCCTCCCCATTACTTTGGGGGGGGGGGAGGTGAACTGCCACATCTGTATGCCAAGCCTTCTTCCAGTGTCTGTTTTTCTCCCATCTCTGAGTGCCTCCCCCGGGTGGGGGGGGGGGGGGTGTCTTTCTGACCTATGGACTCACCTTGGCCTATCTCTGACACTTGCTTAGGAGTTTAAGTTATTGTTTCTCTGCTTTGCTCGTATTGATACAGGAACATGCGAACAGGCATGTCACAGCTCAAAGGTTCTTCATTTTCCACTGAGACAGTGTAGTTTTAAAGTTCACCTGAGTAAAAGCTTTCTCTGGGGCTTGTCAGTTACTTGGTTATTATGATTCATTTTGGTGATTCAGTGGTAAAACATGAGATATCTCCCTATAACTACCCAGGAAAAGAATCTTGGCATCATTGTGGAGAATACTTTCAAATCCTCAACCTGATGCATAGTGGTACTCAAAAAAGCACATAGAATGTTAAGTGTTATTAGGAAAGGAATGGAAAATAGAGGGTGTTAATGCTTCTGTATCAATCTATGCTGTGACTGCATCTGGAATATTGTGTGCTATTCTGATTGCCCCATCTCAATAAAGATATAGCAGAACTAGAAAAGAGAAGAACAACCAAAATGATAGAGGATAAAATGTCTCCCCTATGAGGTGAAGCTAAACAGGTTAGGGTTCTTCAGCCTGGAGAAGAAACAGCTAGAGGAGTATGATAGAGGCCTATAAAATCATAAGTGGGGTGGAACAGGTCAACAGAGAATGATTTACCTTTTCAAATAATATTAGGACTAGGAAACACTTCTTGAAGCTAACGGATAGTACATTTTATATTTAAATCTTTTTACTGACAACAAGAAAGGCCAACTAGATGTGTAGTTTCTCCTGCTACACCAGTAGAATGCAAACAATGTTCAATATATATAGAATTTCTTCCATGCATCATTATAATAATCTTTCATTTGATAGTTTACCTCTCTGACATCATACTCTACTATCCCTTCTATCCGTCCAGTCTAAATAGCACATTTAAAACAAATTGTAGAAAGTTTTATTTCACTCAATGCATAATTAAACTGTGGAATTTGTTGCTGAAAGATGTGGTGAAAGCAGATAGCATAGCTGGGTTTAAAGAGTTTGGACAGGTTCCTGAAGGAAAAGTCCATAAACTATTTGTTATGGTTTTGGTGACAGTTGTGAAGCCCGGGCCGAGGTGAGAGATGTCTCCACCCACAGGGAGGAGCCCTGGGGGCCTCAACGTTGGTGGGCATGGTCTCAGCAACATAGGACACAGCTTTGAGAGAGACTTTAGTAGGGAAAAAAAGATAATGAATAACCCGAGGAACAGGAAATGCAACAAACACAGTTCTTGAGCAAATAAAGTAGTCAAGAAGGTATTGTAGATGAGAATATCCGGTAGTGGCCCGCAGCGTGGGGTACACAGGAGATTCCTGCAAGCTGATGGAGATACCTCTTGAGTGCAGTTTCTTCGGCATACCCCGCAGCGCGGGGTATGCCGAAGAAACTGCACAAGGAAGTCCCAGCAAAGATACCAGAGGATCGGGTCAGGATAAATCTAAGGCAGAAAGGCCCTCCGAGGAGCAGATAGCCAAGATGCTGAAGACCCCCCATGGAGTGGGTACTCAGAGCATCTGAATGCCACGAGGAGATTCTGGAACAGAAAATCCAAGTTAGAGGGGATTTAAGAACAAGAAAACTCCTTGCTAACTCGTATTAGCAATGGGCCAGTCAGTTTAAGTACACTTGCAAGGTGACATCATTGGGAGGGGACGCTCCCGAGGTTCCTACCATGACGTATACATAAGGAGGCCCTGCGCGTGCGTGCCTAGGTGATGCCGGAAGTAAGATGGTGGTCTGCAGCACCCACGCCGACCCAGGGAGGTCTGTGTTGGTTGGCGGAGGCCACCATTCTCCCAATGATTGACGGTGCAGGGAAAAAAGAGGTGAGCATAAGAGGTCGCAACCGTCTGCGACAGACAGGCGCAACACTATTAGTCATGTAGACTTGGGGAAAGCTACTCCTTATCTCTAGTTATGAATAAGAAGGACTGGATCTATTTTTTGGGGATCCTGATAAGTACTTGAGACTTGATCTGGCTGCTGTTGGAGACAGGATGCTGAGCTTGACAGCTCTTTGGTCTGACCCAGTATGGCATTTCTTATGTAGAGCGTTGGAGAAAAGATGGGGATGCAAACTAGAAACCACAGAAGTTACTGTTATTACCTGCTGTCATAAATCTATCTTCATCATTCTCTCATTAGGTCCTCTCTTCTTGGAAGACTCTTGTTATATGAAACTTCACAGCTTAAAATTACTGGCATGCCAGCCCTAGTTTCTGAGTTGGAATCCAATATACAGTATATATTGCCAGCATGCCATCCTGAAAACTGTACCATCCTTGCTTCCTTTGTTCTCTGCGATTGGGAGGAAGCCTATACTTAGTGGTTGGATAGATCATGATGGATTGTTGCATAATATTTCTCTGGATGCCTGTTTCTTCTTGTTTGTGAGTCATTTCTTCTCAGCCTGTTATTTTCTCATGGTGCTAATTAATTTTTTTTTGTAGTAGCATTCAGCTGAACTGCAATAAAAAATGAGAGGAAATTCAGATGTGCTTTCATATTTTTCATTTGCTCTGGGCAATTTATTATTTGGTGAGCTATCAGTGAAGATGAAAGGCAAAATGTCTTGAAAGCTGGGGACAAGTGAAATAGATGAACTTTTCACTCTCCTCTCTTCATCCCTTTTGCTCAGTTTTAAGGATCTGCTCAGCCTCTTTAACTGATGAGCAGATTGTTGTTTTACTGTTGATGGTAATCCATAGCTTGGCCAGGTACAGCATGGCATGCCACATACCTATGCTTTGAAATTCTCTCTTAACCGCACCAAATGCTTGTCTTTGCCTCTGTACCTCCATCGAATAATATTGAAAAATCATTATTTTAGCTTCATGATGAAGAAGAGATCCGGCCATATGGACTACATTAAGAATCAATTGTTTGATGGTAAAGTTATGCAACTGCACTGTCAAAGCACGCAGTCTACCTCCTCATGCTGGGGCTAGTGTCCTACAGGTGCAATCCATTTTTATTGTGCCATATTTACAGTTAGGAAGCCAACATGCAACAAAGCAAGTGGGGGTTGTCTCCTTCAGCTCAGAGCATAACTAGAAATCCATTAAAAAAAACAAACCTTATTTGATTTATATTCTGCCTTTCAGCCACTTCAAAGCAGATTATATTTAGGTACTATAGATATTTCCCTATCCCCAGAGGACTCAAAATCTAATCTTACGGGATCCTGAAGATAGATTTTTATTAGTAAATGTGAAGTTAAATGGGAATATAACTGTTTAATATTTATGCATCTGATGAATAGTCCGATATTTTTCAATAAAGTATTTGAGATGGTTTGTCTGGAGGGTAAAGGAATTTTGCTCTTGGGTAGAGATTTTAATACAATTCTGGATCAGGTGTATGATAGGAGGGAGAAGCTGCCAAAGGTCATGGATGATAAAGGAATCTGTAGATTTTTGAAAAATAATATGAGGGGAAATTGGCCTGATAGATGTATGGCAAACATTTTACTTTTTTCTCTGCCCCACATGATATATACAAGAATTGACATGTTGGCTTGGGAGGGAAGATTTATGGTGGATCATTGATGTTCTAGCAGTCTGATCATGTGCCTGTGAAACTGGTGTTTATAGCAGTCCCTGATCATGTGTCAATTATACTAGAGTTAGAATGGGAGGTATTCAATAGGGGAATGGGAAGATAGAAACTGAATGACGCACTGTTGCAGGATCAAGAGATTTGCCAGGCTATAATAAGTAAGTGGGAAGAATACCTTAAATGTAACGATTTACTGGAAATTGATATTAATAATTTATGGGAAGCAGAGAAAGTGGCAATGCCAAGGTACTGAATCTCCATAGCAGTGTAGCAGGACAAAACTTAATTAGAAGAATCTATTAAGCAAAATAAATGTGAACATGATACAGGGTCAGAAGCTTATTTGAAAGAATTATGTATTCTAAAGACACAATATAATTCTTTGCTAAGTGATGGAATAGAATATTTGCTGAAGCTTTCTAAATCAATTTTTTGAGAAGAATATTAAACCTGGTGGTAACCTGGTCCGACATCTGAGAGGTAAGAGAATAAGTAATAAAATTTAGAGAAGTGCAGATAGAGGGCAAAGTGTTTGAGAACGCTAAAGATATTGCGGAGGCCTTCAAAACCTTTTACAATGACCTGGATTCATCGCAGGAAGAGAAGGATTTAGAGGGTATTAGAGAATTTCTAAAAGGAATTAAGCTTTCAGTACTGAGTAGGGAAAAGAATGAAAGACTGGATGCCCTCATAACTGAACTCGAAGTAATTGGTGCTATTAAAAAGGTAAAGAGGGATAAGGCAGGTGGCACCGATGGATTTGGTATACAAAGATTCCCGATGGTATTAGCCTCTGAGCTAGTTCAGTTATTTCAGTATGTCTTAGATGCTTCTTAAAACACTGTATGATGCTACAATAACAAAGAGGAAAACCAAAGAGAGAATGGTTTTTGTTGTATCATCCTAATTTCTTTATTAAATACTGATATAAAAATTCATGTAAAAAGTTTGGCAAATAGGCTAGAACATATAAAAGAAAAGGTGATACATAGGGAGCAAGTAGGTTTTATGACAGTGAGACATGCTAGTGACAACTTGTTCAGGACCTTAAGCACTTTGCACTTAAATGATAGTGAGAAAGATAATTTAGTAATATCATTGGACACTGAGAGAGTTGAATGGTGCTTTATGGAAGATGGTATGGGTTCGGGGCCAATTTCCAAAAATGGGTTCAAGTATTATATAAGTATGCAAGAGCAGAGGTGAGGGTGAATGAGATTTGTCTGAATTGCATAGAGGAACCAGGCAAAGATACCTCCTTTCCCCACTCTTGTTTGCCTTGGTGGAAGAGCCTTTAGTGAAACACATACGGCAATCATCGGAAATGAAAGGTATTAGGTTTCAGGGACAGATTAATACAATTGTGTTATGCACAGATGATAGACTCCTTTGTATGGCTGATTTGGCGAAATCCTTACTGGTGCTTGTAAGGAAGCTGAGAGTATTTGGGAAGGTCTGAGGATAGAAAGAAAATGTTAGTAAATCTGAAATCATGCCACTGTGTAAAGAAAAGTTTGATTACTTGCAGATAAATAATTCATGCCCCTTTAAGTTGAATAACAAGTATGAAATATTTCTGCAATCTTGGATAAATTAAATCAGCTGAATTGTGCTTTTTTTTTTTTTTTTTTTTTTTTTTTTTTTAAAATCTTGAGAGAGGATAGTTATAAATGGAAAAGATGGTATGTTCGCTGTTTGGGCAGAGCTAATGCCATCAGAATGACTTGGTTGCCCAGCGCTGCCATTAGCCTTCCTTTTTCAGATTCTTAAATAAGCTGGTAATAGATATGCTGTGGGCATGTAAAGCCCCAAGAATTAGTTTGACAACTTTACAGAGACTTAAAATGACTTAATTTTTATAAGTACTATTTGGCATCTCTGTTCAGTCTTTTGTCTCGGTGGAGGAACCCTTCTTAATCAATACTAGATAGAAATCAAAAAGTGTGAATTAGGAAATAATAGTGGTTGGTATCCATGGGGACTTTCATAAACAAGAAATCCCTTTTGGTTCTTCAATAGCTACGAAGAAATGGTAGGATTTTTCAAAAAAGGGGGTGGGAGTGTAAGCAGGTTTAGGGGTGCAGGGATCTGTCTGCTACAGGACACTGCCAGCTGCCCTCCCACCTTACTTGCAATCTTAAGTCAGGTAAAACACAACGTGTATTCTCTCCAGAAATAGACTTCATTTATCAGATTTGGTATGATATACATTTAGAAAATAACAACAATTCCTATCGCTAACCTCCTAGTCACTCGGCATCCATTTTCCCTAAAGAAAGTTCTGTATAATGGGTAGGAACAGGCATGCCATAAACTTTAGCCTGCTTAATATATTATTTATTTAATTTATTTATAGCTTTTTTTTTTTTTTTTTTTTTATCGATGTTCATTTACTACTTAACCCTTGTCTAGGCTTCAGGAGATATCTCTGCTCAGACTGGAGGACTGGAGAATGTGGGCAGGGGAGAGGCTTGCTTCCTGGGCATGGTCCTGGAAGGAGACTCGCTCTGGTACTTGTCAGCTGTCTGGGCTTGACCTTGCCCCTCATCGTCTCAGACTCCATCCTGAGCAGGCACCTCGTCTCTCCGGTCTCTGGGTCACACCTAGTCTTCTCCCTTCTTGAAAGCAGGGCGTGCTGGTCTGTTTCTGGCCCTCCTTTCAGGGATGCTTTGGCAGAGGTTTCAGGGTTGCTCTCAGGATCCGCTCTCTGGGTTTTCTCCCAGGGTTTGCACCTTTTCTTTTCTCCCTCCCTTTTTCAGGGGGTCTTTTGCTTGCCTTTCTCCTCCTTTTGGTTCCAAGGGGTCTTTTGCTTCATCCTCCTTTTCTCTTCCTTGCCCCCATGTCTTATACTTCCCAGCTGATGAATATGCATTATCTCTTGCATAACCTCATGGTGGGTGGAGGGTCTTTGCTGCATTGCAGGTCTTCCCCCCCCCCCCCCTCCTCATTACTTTGGGAGGGGTCCTGCCACATTGTAGGTCTTGTTCCCCCTCCCCATTTCTTCGGGGGGAGAACTGTCCCATCTGTATGTCAAGCTGTCTTGCTAGTATCATCATTTTTCTCTGACCTATGGACTCGCCTTCGCTCATCCCTGTCACTGGCTTAGGAGCTTAAGTCATGTTTTCTCTTTGTCTGCTTTGCTCCTATTGACACAGGAACATGTAAACAGGCACATCTGATAAGGTATCCTTCAGTGTAACAGGACAAAAGTTCTTCATTTTCTACTAAGACAGTGTAGTTTTAAAGTTCACCTGTGTAAAAGTCTTTCTTTCTTCTTTCTTGCAGTGACCATGTCTGGGGCCTGTCACCACACTGGCCTGTACATTTCTTAGCTACTATGATTAATAATTGGTGAATCAGTTATAAAACATGAGATATCTCCCTACAGGAGTTATATCCTAAGAGTAACCCCCCCATCCCTCCCCCCAGATGAGCTCTGGGATGAGAATGTAAAAAAGATGATACAACGGTCTAAGTTGAAGACTCTTCCCTAGCTCTTTGATAAAAGGACTTTTTGTAAATGGTTGGCTTTTAAGATTATTTGAACTTGCAGAATTCCCCTTATTTGCTTTTCTTCAAGCACCGGAGTTCGGGATAATTTATCCAGGGCCCCCACAATGCTAGAGAAATTTATTTTTTCAGAATAAATTGGGCGAATTAGTAAAATATATAAAGTGATACAGTGGGCTAAGGATTTAAAGACATTATGGGGCGGATTTTAAAAGGGTTACACGCATAATATACCCACGAAACCCTTTTAAAACCCTCTTGCATGCGCCGAGCCTATTTTGCATAGGCTCAGCGACACACGCAAGCCCCGGGACACACGCATGTCCCGGGGCTTGAAAAAATGGGCAGGGAGTGGACAGGCTGGGGGCGGGACCGAGGCCTCCGGCACAGTGGTCGTCCCGGGGGCTCACGCGCTGGCACGGGGGCGGATTAGATAGGGGAAGGTGGGGGGAGCGGAAGGAAAGTTCCCTTCGAGACCGCTCCGATTTTGGAGCGGCCTCTCAGGGAATGGGGAAAGCTATCAGGGTTCCCCTAGGGCTCGGCGTGCACAAGTGGGCACCCCCTTGTGTGTACCGACCCTGGATTTTATAACATGTGCGCGCATGTTATAAAATCGGGCGTAGATTCGAAAATCTGGCCCTATGAATATGATAAACCTGGGACAAAGAATTAGGCCTGCAAATACCACAGGATGATTGGGACCAGATACTGTAAAATATTTGGAAATGCTTCAGCTCATTGGAGCTAGCAGAGCAACAATACCAGATTTGTCTGAGATCTTATTTTATGCCAACTCATTTAAAAACTGTTGAGATCAGATGAATGTTAGAGAAAGTGTGGCAGTAAAGAGATCTGACACACGTACTGTTCTTCTGTTCATAAAAGGTTTTGGGGTATGTTGGGATTTAGTCTCCCCATCCATATCAACTACTCAGCTCTGCCTAAAAAGTCTTCTGTGTTTATGCTTTCTTAAATTCAGATAACATCCTTGATTCCATCACCTCCTCTTTGAGGCTGCCCCATGCATCCACTACCCTCTCTGTAAAGAAACATTTATTTAGATTACTCCTGAGGCTAGCCCCTTTTACCCTCATCCCATGATCCCAGGTTCCAGAGCCTCCTTTCTGTTGAAAGAGGCCCATCTCCTATGCATTGATACCTTGAAGGTATTTAACCGTCTCTATCATCTCTCCCCTATCCTCTCCTCTCCTCTAGAGTTTACATGTTTAGATTTTTAAGTTTTAGATTTTAAAACAAAGACCCTTGACCATTTTTAGAAGCCACCCTTATACCAACTCCATCTGATGTATAGCCTTTTAAAGATGCAAGCTCCAGAATTGTACACAATATTCCAAATGAGGTCTCACCAGGGACTTATATAACGGTAATAACACCTCCCTTTTTTCCATTCTTCTTCCTATGCACCCAAGTATTTTTCTGGCTTTTGCCATCACCTTATCCTCAGTTTGGCAATCTTAAGATCAAATATGATCACCCCAAGATCCGGCTTTTATATTATGCTTAGAAGAATTTCAGCCTTTTGCAAATTTTGGTATCGTCCATAAAAAACCAAACCTTTCATGATAGTCCTAATGTAATGAGGATAACGTTCAAACAACTGCACATGGCCCCATATACGAGTATACATGGCCATGTGGAGATCTACTACAGTATTTTATAACATGTGCGTATCAGGCACATAAAGATTATAAAATACACATATGTTTACCCCCTAACATATGTGCGAATATCTGCAATGCATTTATTTATTTATAAATTGCTTTCCAGATTTTACAATAAAATTGAAAGTACGTACTTTTCCTATCTGTTTCAAAAACATATGCACGTATATTTTATGTGCGGAAAAATGTACTCGCATAAAACCTGTTTACTCACGGAAGTCAGTATATTTTAAAACATGCATGCATAATTGAAATTTCAAGTTTGCTGAAACCTCCACCAGTTCATACAGTCCTTCTCCAGGTCATTGAGACCCTCCTAATTCTTCATTCTGAATTCCCCCAAACCTCCCACCCAACCAATAGTAAACAGTAGTTGAGGGTTGGTTTTTTTTGTTTTTTGTTTTTTTTTTAATCCGTGGTATTTTTCTTTCAATTTTAATGTGTTTTTCTTTATTTAGTTTAGCCACCATTTTATTTGGTCTGAAAACTGTGTGTATTGGTTTAATTTTGTAAATCATTTTGATTTTCCATTTGTTAGACAATTTAAGTAAATAAATGAACTGAACTAAACTAATATTTAGCAGGTGTAGGATTACGTGAATAAGTTGGCAAATATACCCAGGTAAGTCTCTTGGCCTTTCCCCAGAATGCCTCTAAACCGGCCCCTTTTTCACACGAGCCTGTAAACGCACGTGAAATTTTGATGTTTATGAAATATCGTGTACGCAAGTGCTAGCTACTTATGTGCATATATATAATAATTTTACTCTTAAAGGCTTTGAAAAATTCATACCAATATTGCTTACAAAAATATTGAAAAGAGCCAGTCTGAAGACCAAACCCTTATCGACCCTTTGTCACCTTCCACGCAACCAGTTTTCTAACCCAATCACAGCTTGGGGTGAATTTGCAAAACGTCTCACATGTAAAAATTAGCATATACGCATGTACATAGCTCACTCATTTTCATGTACACATATGCATGCATATAAAAGGGGTGATTCTAAGGGCCAAAATTTACACACACAAGTTGCTATTTTAAAAGACACACACACAGATTTGCTAACGTGTTTATTGTGTAGTACTGATTGGGTGGGAGCCCTAGGTGAATTTGGGGGAGTTTAGTCGAAAGAACCAGGAAGGTCTCTGTGACATGGAGAAGGACTGGGTGAACTGGTGGACAAAATGGTAAAACTAGTAATTTCCTTGACACGCACATGATTTATGCGACTAAGTCTTACTCTATTTTCTTGCTTCAAACATATGCGCACATATTTTTAAAATATATAAAAGTATGTCCATTCAGTGCATTGATATACATTCTTTCAATGCGTAGCATGTATTTGCACTTAAGCCTGCATATGTGTGCATGTTGTGGTGTAGAGATACACATATTTTATAAAACCCACATTTCATATGTGCGGGTTATACAATACCAGCGTAGATTTGTTCATGATCATGTACATGCTTATATATTGCCGTGCACATTTGTTTTAAAGTTATCCTCTTTATTTATAAGTCACCTATATGCAACCATGTCAGAAGGCTTATTGAAATAATTAATTTGCTGCACTGACCTTTTTGTTTTTAATCTTGCATACTGGAATTCCCCAATTTATAAATCTGTGAGCTGCCAAACAGCTCTCTGATTTTATAGATCAGGGGGAGTATGTAATGCCACAAACCAGTCAGGTTTTCAGGATATTCACGCTGAATATGCATGAGATGGATTTGCATACAATGGGAGGCAGGGCATGCAGATATACCTTATGCATATTCATTGTGGATATTCTGGAAACCAGACCTGTTTGTGGCACTCCAGGCTCCGAGTTGCTTATCCTGTTATAAATGGGCGTATTTGCTGGAGAACAGAAGAGACCTAACCTACGGGGCAGTACTTTAGCAAACAAGAAGTGTATTAAACAGATGTCCGTTAACAGATTTGTTTCTGACCATCTACGGCATTACTCCTACGCATCGATGGTCTTTGAAGTTTTTGTGTAACAGTGTTTATAAGTCTGCGGTCTGGAACAATGCACTTGATGCTGGAAGGGACGCTCTGGGCCAATGCATGACCCTGGAGAAGTGGGCTGAGATGGGATGATGTGTCAAAGGTAATGTATTCATAATTAAACTGGGACAGGGCGTAGCTCTTGCTGTTGCTATGTTTTGTTATTCAGTTGGGCCTCAGAGTCTTAGGCAAGTTCTCCTCTGTAATTGCTCAGTCGGCATGGTTGCTATGGCAATTCTGAAAAAATGCTGCTTTTTGGTTTTTTCCTGTCCTTTTCCAAAGTCTGTTATTGCATGACCTCTGATTTTTGTTTTCTGTGGTTTGGAGGTAGTCCGCCTGTCTTAATGGTAGAAGAACCTGCTAGCTCTCTTTAAAATACTTACATTTTTTAAACACCTTTCCCAAAATGAGTTTTTACAGACAATTTGTATGGAACAACTATTTCAACTAAAAGGCCTTCGTATTTTCATGACCTTTATATTTATGCCATGACTAAGCCAAAGGCTCCCTCTCCACCCCAACTTTGTCATGATAAAATTACAGCCTTGATCATTTCTGCTGAGTATGTAGGCTGGAGCAATTATTTTTGGGAGAGGACACAGAGCTCTCTGCCCCAAAAATCAACATGTTGGCTTTCGTAACTGTTCTTTTGTTTTGGTTGGTTTTCCCTTGCCTGGTGATCAGAACAGTAGTTGATGTTACCTCCGAGTGGAAAGTCATCAGCAGGGTTATTTTCAGAGCAATTTGGTTTGGGGGGTCTCTCAAGTGATTACTCTCAGGAATAAAAGAAATCAGAACGAGAAGTGGGGTTACAAATGATTTTTCCTTTGTGGCTGTAAAGCCAGCTAGGCTTCACCATAGTCTGTTTTTAAGAATTTTCTAGGAATGAACAGTTCAGGAGGGTCGGTGGCGTTGCGAGTGATGATAAGCTTCGTCCCGCCCACCCACCCAAAGGAGTTGAGCAAATTAGTGAGTATATAGAGGGCTTCCACAGGGCTCTGGGAGGAGTTGGAGTCAGAATTCTGAGAGGTGAAGGGAGACCTGGGGAGAGGCAGCAAAGGGGCTGCCACTGGATGCATGGAAGAGAGGGGCTCTCATCTGCAAGGGCCAAGCCAGGAGCGTTAGACCACCAAAAACCAGTGGGAAAATCTGTCTGGGGCCACCCAGCTGAGTGTGAGAAACACAGGTTGTAAAAAGGGAATTCTGTAGATTTCCCATTTCTGCTGAAGGGACAGAAGCCTGGGTGGGAATTTTGGGATCTTGGTGTTTTGTAGAACTGACCTTAAGCAGCATAAAATCTGTCTGCATTCGTGATCTGGAAAGCTATTGAAGAGACTGTACTTCACGGTTTTTGGATTGGATGCTTTAGACTGTTTGCTATTTTGTTTCGTTTTGTTTCTGTTAGATTTTTGAGACTTTCTTCAGTAAGCTTTTCTTATATTTTGGTTATTGGTGTGGACCGTTTCTTTTCTTGGGACATATGTGAACCTCTTAGTGGCCCGGTAGATAGAATCCTGCCCCCAAAACTCATATTCTCCCAGTCTGCAGCGAGTGGGTCAGTGCTCAGCAGGGTTGGGAAGAGTGACCGCCCCCTTCCCTGAGGGGGGAGTTACATGTTGACGAGCATTTTCTCTCAAATATTTTTGTTAATACTGTGCTACTGCTTTAAGGAAGTCAATTTTCAAAAGCATTTATATGCATAAAACTGCTTTTTGAAAATGTTCCTGGAGGTTGTATGCATAAAAGTAAATGTAGAAATGATTTTAAGCTTTGTGTACTGCAAAGAGATGTTCCTGGGGGGTGGGGAAATCATATACTTGCATAGCTTTAATTTTTGAAAGTATGTTAGCATGGACTTTTATATACTCTCTTCAGGGGTAATTGTGCACTTCTGTCCATCGCTAACATACATGTAGGCCTGCCAATTTCCAAAGCGGACTCGCGCACATAAGTCTGCTTTGATAGTTAGGACTGAAGTCTGCGTGTACATTGGACTTAGCCGCCCTATGTTGCTGACTGCCATGTAAGCATAGAAGCTTCCGGTGACAGTTTGTATATTATCTCACACTTGATGCGATGCAAGACAGATGGGCTCTGGAGTCAGCGTGAGCCCAGAGGAGCTGTTCTAGAATTGGGCATCTTATTTCCAGCTCACAGTCCATGCAGTGATACATTTAATATTTAAAAAAAAAGTCTTAACTTCAAAACAGTCTTTCTAAAACCAATGGCATAAATTACAATTTTGTTTTTGGTTTTTTTTTTTTTTTTTTTTTTTTGGATACTCATGTCATAACCTGTAGGCACAGCAGTACTGTACCTGTTGTTAGTGTCCTGCCTCTGTTTTGTTCATGCTCCTTTTTGCAATTTTTGCAGGAGCCAGGTGATGTGGTACCCATTGGCCAGAGACGAGCTTGGTGTTGGTGCATGTGTTTTGGACTAGTCTTCATGCTGGCTGGCGTGATATTTGGTGGCGCATACCTGTATAAATACGTTGTGTTGCAGGTAAGAATCAGCTCTTTCCCTACTTTTTTTTTCAGACCGTGTTTTTATATTAAAAGTTTAACAATGAGGCAAATCAATAATACCATGCTGCTCTACTCTAAGGAGTTTCCCCTTTGAAAATCCATAGCAGGCCTGTGCCAGCGGGGATGCTTTTCTCCGTGTGCTTTGCAGCTGTAAAGTATGCAGAGTAAAGCAGTGAAAGATGCTTTAGTTTTGGGCCTATCTCTGCAGAGGGTGGGAGGGGAGGAGAAGGTGCAGTTTTCAAAGAGATCTTTTCTGCATGCTGAATCTTTTTGAAAATTGTTCCTTTGAGAGTAATGGGCTAATAGCCCCATGGATGGAAATTACTGACACAAGCTCCACAGATGCTTTTTGTTCCTGGAGTTTGTCAATAGTTTTCATCAGCAGTCTGTCTGTAGGGTTAATTTTATTTTTGGATTAAACTGATTGAGTACTGTTTTAGTTTGTATTGTTGTTAGCTTTACTGTTATTGTTTGATTACTTTTTCTTTATTATGATTGTGTTTTGTTTTTGAGACTGGTGATAGAGCAGGCTAGAATTTTTTTAAATAACTAATCGAAGCATGTTATTTACCACGTTACCATGATTATTGCCTATCGAAAAAGCACCTGCAGAAATAGCACCTACTTACTCTGCAGATAGTTTTTTTTTTTCATTTGGGAAAATATGACGACAGGCTTGATTTAAAAAAAACAAAAACAAACCTATGCGCATTGTTCCTCTCCCCATACCCCAGGAATGCCTCCTGGGTCCATAGGAGAAACATGTCCATGTTTGAACAACACAACGCACTTTTACCCACAAAAGGTTAGGCAATCTTCAAAGCTCTTGCTTCTGTGAGTAAAATGCATTTTTTTAACTCAAGGAAAGGGCTTTAAAGATTTGCCTTCAGATTGAGGACAATTTTCCAACTGCGTGCAGTGCTGCAAAGCCCTGGACACTTTTTTTTTTTTTTGACCTGCAATGCATGTGTACTTTCACTTTGAAAATTGCCTAAGGTAAAAAAAAAAAAGGACCCGCAAAGATCTGCCCCTTCCTTTTCTGTGGGTACTTTTTCTGACCAAAATAGCGTGCGTAGTTTTGAAAATCTAGAGCAATGCGTGCTGTTTTCTCCCCCACAAACTCTGGCCTGGGAATGCCTGTGCTAAAGAGCGGGCAAATATCCATACCTCGTGGATCGACATGCAGGCTTTTACTCGCCTACTGGGTGGGTCATGTTTCAGTGGATAAAATGCTTTTTACCCATGGAAATTGCTATGAAAATTGTCCTCCCGCTATCAATGCCTGATAGCCACGTGTAAAGACCCCCCAGAAAACCTGGCAGGGAACAAGGCAAGTAAAAACTGTGCCTATTGTTGTTACGTGTGTTTTAGTGGACCCTTGGGTGCTGTGGAGATGACCACGCCCATGGGGAGGAGCCCCGTGAGGAGCCACAGCACTGGGCTAGGCTCTTATACACAAAACACCGGAATTGAACTATTTTATTATACAGCTTGAAGTAGCCACCAGGTGGCAGTGGTGAGTTGTATTCTCAGGGACCTCGGCAGAAGGAGCCCTTCTCTCCTAGGTGACGTCGGGAGGTTCCGCAGCAAGGGGTTACTGTGGATGAGACAGATGAGATATTAGAGTACTCACTCGGTATTAGCTGTTATGGATGTGATTCCACCAGATAGTTGTCGTAGGTACAGGCACTGAGGCAGGGAGAGCAGGCTCTCGAGGAGTGAGTACCTGTTCCCTGAATGGCACCTGAAAATAGAACAGAGGGCCCCCGAGGAGCAGGTACCCAAGTTAGTAGTAAACCCCGAAGGGCAGAAGGAAAGCTTCCTGCAGGCAGCAGAGAAGCGGCAGAATAGCGCAGACAGGAACAGTTCGAGTCTATTCGAGCCTTTGCCAACTCAGTGAGCTAGTAATCTTGAGAAGTAGATATACCCGGATGGGCGTGATGTCAGATGAGGGAACGCCCTCGAGGTTCGACCCACTGGGCGTACTTAGACGTGGGTTGCGCGCGCGCGCACCCTAGCAGGTCCCTGAGAGGAGCAGTGGCGTACGGCTGCACCATAGCTGTTCCGGGGACGCCAGAGAAGTCGGCTTGACGACGCTGCGGTAGCCATCTTGCCCAGGTAAGCGGGAGGGCTGAGATGGGAGTGCAACAAAAGCGGGACGAAGCCGTCGAAGACCGGACGCAGCACCTATACTCGAGATCACGGCTGTGCAGAACTAACGGAAGCTGAGGGATTGAGGCAGGATATCCCATTCTGTGGTGACCTCAGGAAGTGAGTGCTAACAAAAGCTAAGCATGAAACACATTCATTTTTCCCCGTAAAAAGGTATCGCCTTATTCTGTTTGTTAACCTTTATTTCCGAGCAGGATATCTGACACTCCTTGGTGGTGATGCAGTGGCCGTGGAAGCCTTTGCCCTCCTCTCTCTTTGCGCTGCATTCCAGAACCAAAGTTCTCAATGCACTGTGGAAGTTTTGTTTCCCAAAGTACCTTTCACTTATGAGATTATTTATTCTTTATTGAAAGTTACATTCTTCTGGGTACATCTATTCTTTTTTTTTTTTTTTTTTTCCCCTACAGGGAAGTTGAACATCCAGAAAATTTCAGCAGACTTCTGCTTGATTAGGTAGCTGTGCAAAATAAAGAAAAGGCTATGCACTTACTTAGTAGCTGTGTAAGATTAGGAACCAAAATTAGGTGCAAGGTTTAGCCAAAGTTGTTTCAAAACTTATAAATGGTATCAGTACCAAGGAGGAAGTGACGTCAGCTCCCCTGATGGCAGCCTAAGCCAAGAGCTCCTGCAGAGCCTGAAAAATTCCAGTATCGTTTGGCAATATTTGAGAGCCATGTAACAAACTGAGCTCTGGGATGGCCGTGAAATAAAAAAATCTTTATCTAAAGGAGATGTCCCATCACGAGTTCAGTCAGAGCCACACAGTGTGCGAGTCCCCCTGTCAACTTGGCGTTGGCAAACTCTGACAGAGGAGAACAAGCATCAGAGTGGAGCATTCATCGTGCAGACGAGAGGCATTTTCAAAAGGCAAACAGGTGATTTGGAAAGATGACTTTAGGATGATAGGCAGTATTGCGCAAAAGAGCAAGGACATGCACACTGAAAGAGCTGACTTAGGCACTCATCTGGAAGAGAATGAGCCAAAATTAGAACAGTGTGCCTTCAGACCTGATCAGGTGTGCCATGGAAAAGTCACCACTACTTCATGCTAAGATCCAGTCCAGCTGCTGGGCTTTGCTCTCAGCAATTTGCAGCAACAAGAGACACTAGCAGTGGCTTTTAAATGTTCAGGTGCTTCCTTTCTGAGAACTTGTGTAGTCATGTATGTCTCTTCCGCTTAGCCACTGCATGAGCCCTGGAGTATGGGAATGGACATGCAAGCTCCACTTTGAGCAGCACATAAGCCCAGCACCTGCAACTCTTCTCCCTCCTAGACCTCCTCCTCTTTTCAGTCCTACCAGCCTCTTACCTCCAGGCTGAATGAGATGAGAGCATGCACTGAATGCTGGATGTGATTACATTGGAGCAGCAGCAATGCAGGATCTCTGGCAGCTACATGCAGCAGCCAAGGTAACTAACCAAGCCATTTGCTTGCACCACACCGGCTTCTCCCTTCTGCTGCACTTAATGTAGAGGGAGCTGGTCCACTGTGATGGGTTCATGTAGGTGTCCACCCTCTCTCTGCCTTTTTACAAAAAGAACTTTGGAAGTGAGTTTGGTGGGGCTTCAGTGCTGTCTTTAGCTGCTGTTTTGACCATACGAGTTCTATCCATGTCCACACTGCCTGCTCTGCATAGATTGGTGGCCAACACAACTTTTTTTTTTTAATGTAATTGGACTTGAAAAGATTGGGAAATGCTGAATTAGAAGACCAGGCAAAAACAATTAATGCCCTGCAAAAAAAAAAAGTATGACAAATGATTTGATGTGAAAAACCAATGATAGAGAGAATTGTCATCCCCTGCCAAATAATTTGCCTTGAGATATTGTTGTGAGGCTCCATAAATACTCAGGTAAGGAATTGATCTACCAAAATGCACAGAAAATGGATCAGATATGCTGTAATGACAAAAACATTCAGATCTTTCTGAATATTTCCTCTCTTTCTCTGAGTAAAAGGAGGGATTCTGAACATAGAGGTGGTTATTTTCCTTTAAAATATCTTTCTCAGAAGGCTTGGTGACACACATATATGCACTAAAGTGAGACCATTAAGGTTTAGTACTAGGTTAACTACAGGAGGCACCTGCTCTGAAGCAGCAAAGAAATGCTTTTAAATTGCAGCAAGCACCTACCAGTTTAACAGGCTGAAGCTAGGAAAACTGAAAGTGGACAAGGCCATGGGACTAGGATATTAAGGGAGCTCAGAGATGTGCTGGCAGGTCTGCCCTGGATTCGGGAGTGGTGCCCACAGGATTGGAGAAGAGTGGTAGTGGTCCCCACTATACAAGTTTCATTTCATTTTATTAAAATGTAATTATCACCTAACACTGACGGCCTAAGAGATGTACAAAATAAAACATTCACAGAGAATAACATGTAAATAATACAAAACATATTTACAACATAAGCAAAATCATAATTCACCGCATAGATGCATTTCACGGGAGGACCAATATCAGTATTCTTATTCAAAGGCTTTTTTTTTTTTTAAACTTTTCAGAATGATTCAGAACTTCTTAATATAGTCAGACATTCTGAGTCCCATTGGTAAGATGTTCCAAAGAATGGGTGCTGCTACCGAAAAGGCAGATTCTCTAGTGACTGTAAGGCGAGCAGCTCTGACTGTGGCACATCAAGTAGTCCCCGTTGAGAGAATCTTAACTGTCGAGATGGTTCATATACTTTTAAAAGTTCATTAGACCATGGACAAGAATTCAAATTGATTAACTTAAATGTTATCATCCCAATATTATACATAATTCGCTGTTGAAATGGTAGCCAGTGCAATCCACTGAGAGCCGAGGTGAGATGTTAATACCGTTTGATCCCAGTAATCAACCATGCAGTAGAATTTAACAAAAGCTGCAAAGGATGTAGTGATTTCAAAGGAAGACCCAAATAAAGACCATTACAATAATCAATCAGAGGAAAAATAAATGCCTGAACAATTGTACAAAACCCTGAATTAATTAATTGTTTTAACCCTGAAGCACACATAGCTTTAAAAACCCAGATTTAATTATAGCCTTGATTTGAGGCTGAAAGGAGAGCAAGGAGTCGATCAAAATAACTAAGCTTTTCATCAGGGCATTATTCGAAAAGCTAAGTGTGGTAGCAGAGAGGAGGCTGGAAACTCACCTTCGTGGTGGGAAAATTAACAGAGACGCTGCTGAAGGAAAGAATAGTGACCTATCTACAGTCTGGTGAGTTGCTGGACCCAAGGCAGCATTGATTCATAAGGGAAGATCATGTCAGTCAGACAAGTCTGATTTTTTTTTTTTTTTTTTTTTTTTTTGATTAAGTGACTAAAAAATTAGATCAAGGAAGAGCACTCAAAGTGATTTACTTCGATTTCAGCAAAGCTTTTGATATGATTCTGCATAGGAGGCTCACGAATAAAATGAGAAGCTTGGGAACTGGCGCCAAGGTGGTGGAGTGGATCACAAACTGGTTGTCTGATAGACAGACAGCGTGCAATGATAAATGGAACCTACTCTGAAGACAACAAGGATGAGTTTTGGGTTCAGTTCTATTCAGTATCTTTGTGAGTGACATTGCAGAAGAAATAAAAGGTAAAGTTTGTTTGCAGATGATACTAAGATCTGCAACATAGTGGACACGCCTGAAGGAGTAGAAAGAATGAAAAGTGATTTAAGAAAGCTTGAAGAGTGGTTGAAGTCTTGGCAGCTTGGATTTAAAGCCAAGAAGCGCAGAGTGGAACATCTGAGGTGCGGTAATCCAAAAGAGCTGTATGTAATGGGGGTGAAAATCTAATGGTCCTGGGGTGATAGTGTCTGGTGATATGAAGGCAGCAAAGCAATGTGACAAGGCAATAGCTAAAGCCAGAGGAATGCTGGGCTGCATAGAGAGAAAGCAATAACCAGTAAGAAAAAGGAGATGATAATGCCCTTGTATAGATCCTTGGTGAAGCCTCACCTGGAATACTGTGTTCAGTTCTGGAGATCGTATCTTTAAAAAAGGATAGAGGCAGGATGGAGGTGATCCAGAGAAGGGCAACCAAAATTGGTGTAGAGTCTGTATCAGAAGACTTTTATGAGGAGAGGCTGAAGGATCTGAATATGTACCCTGCAAGAGAGGAGGTATAGGTGTAGGTATACACCTTCAGACCTTCAGATACCTGAAACATTGTCAAGTTAAATGTAAAACATTGATAAGACAGGGAAAGAGAGAATTTGAAATGAAGTTGGCTATAGAGGCAAAAACTCATAGTAAAACCTTTTTAAAATATATCCAAAGCAAGAAACCTGTGAGGGAGTCGGTTGGACCATTAGATGACCCAGGGGTTAAAGGGGCTCTTAGGGAAGATAAGGCCATTGCAGAAAAACTAAATGAATTCTTTGCTTCCATGTTTACTAATGAGGATGTTGGGGAGATACCAGTTCCGGAGATGGTTTTCAGGGGTGATAAGTCAGACGAACTGAACAAAATCACTGTGAACCTGGAAGATGTAAGAACATAAGAAAATGCCATACTGGGTCAGACCAAGGGTCCATCAAGCCCAGCATCCTGTTTCCAACAGTGGCCAATCCAGGCCATAAGAACCTGGTTAAGCACAGCCCAAAGTATCAGATTGACCCCTGGGACAAAATAGCTCATTTTGAGGTTTCAATATTAATTCTGCCCCTTACAAACAAAACAAGGCACTGTTACACTAAAGCACAAGTTAATAAAATGAAATTGCACTTAGATTCAGCAGAGGTTCTCATTCCTTAGAATCCCAGCTCCCAAAGAGTTTTTTCTCAGTTTGCCAGCAAATACTATGGCTGAGCACACATCCAATTAGCCCCACCATGCTGGCAATTGTTTGACCTTCCTTCTACCTTTCTTAATGTGATAACTACATATGGACTGTGCTTCTAGGATGGTATTTTTTAACAATCTCCATGCCTGTTGCACACTTTTTATCTTTGTAGCTGCACTTTTCAAAAATTTTTTAACTGTTTTTCTCATTGTATCAAAATTTCCCTTTTGAAAGTTTAGTGCCACAGCTGTGGATTTATTTACTGTCCCCCTTCCAGTCATTAATTCAAATTTGATCATATTATGATTTCCTAGCGTGTAGCAGATGGACTCAGGACCAATGGGTATAGTGTACTCCTGCTAGCAGTTGGAGACTGATCAGATTTCAATCTGACATCAGCCCCTAGTACATATACCCCTGCAGGAAGTGCAGCTCTTCAGTATTTTCCATCTCCATAGCAGTTACGGAATATCTGCATGCTCTCACAGCGTTTGAACCAAATTCAAAGAAGAAAACCCAAAATTTAAAGAAGAAAACCTACCTGAAGACGAGCCCCACTCTCCTGCGGTGATACTCTCGGGTCCCTCCCCCAGTTGAGATTCCCGAGGTGATTTCCGTGGTCCCTCGGAGGTAAGCCTCAGTCCGGCGGCCGAATCGCAGCGAGGACCTAGCCCCCGATCCTCGGGTGCGGCTGAGAGGCAGCGGGTGCACCCTCTAGCGTGGTGGTGAAGGTATTTGCCCTCTCCCCCCGCAGCCGGAGACTGCCCGAGACGAAACCAGGAAGCGCCGAAGACAAGGTAAGGTAGAAATCTTCTGCTTGAATCCAGTCTCCGAGGATTGAGGAGGAGCACAGGTCACCGGCCGGGACCAGTGCCACCGGGTTGATCCGCCCTAGCAGGGCCAGGCCCCTGCTATTTCCAAGAGTCTACCCACGTGGAGACTCTCCGAGGGGGTTGCCATATTGCCCGCGTACTCGCCGTCACCACCTTGGCCCTACTCGCTGCGCTGTTCGGCCCGAGCGCACATAAAACCTTGTGCGCATAAGATGCACGCACAGAACCGGGCGCATATCTACGGCTGGACGCACAGCTGCACGCACAATTTACACGCTCATCTTAAGCGCACCGGAGCACCACCAGAAACAGGAATAAAGGCTCAAGGCCTCTGCCCAGCATGCCACATCAGAGCTGCACAAAGCGAGGAGGCCGAGTTCTAGCTCCTCAGGGGGTACCCCGGACCTAGCAGATCCCAGGGGGACCTCCCCACAGACAGGGACCCCCAAGGAACTAGCACCCCTCAGCTTGGACCCAGCGTCGATCTCATGGGTGGAGTTCTTAAAGGGGATTCATGCCTTTGTTCAGATGCAAACTGAACCTCTGGCTGACCAGCCACATGCTCCACCGGAGGACCCTCATGCCGCAGGCTTTTCAAGACCTAGGCACCGGTTTCCACTACCCAGAAGCCCCACCTACGGGGACACGGACATCTGAGGAGGAAGTCGAACCCCTAGAAGAGGGAGCGCTTCCCCCAAGGACAGAGCCTCACCGAGCCATGAGACGCTTCTTCACAAAGGACAAGCTTCCGGACCTGGTCAACCAATGTCTGACAGAGCTCGCTATCCTGGGCCCAGGTACTTCGGGGGAACCTAAACCGAACCCCCTGCTTGAGGGTCTTCGCCAGACTTCTCGCCACTTCCCTCTGTTACAAGCAACACAACAGCTGATTGACCTGGAATGGAATGCTCCGGAGTCCACATTCAAAGGTGGTCTAGCCTTGGCAGCCCTGTACCCCCTCGACCCGGCAACCAAAGATCTTCTTGCATGCCCAAGAGTTGATGCCATGGTCTGCGCGGTCTCTAAGCACACCATCCCAGTGGAGGGAGGAGCAGCGCTCAAGGATGCACATGACCGGCGTCTGGAATCCATCCTCAAACAGTCATTTGACGTAGCCGCTATGTCTCTACAAATTGCGGCCTGCTACACCGTGGTGACACGTGCGTGCTTATCTGAAACCAGGAACAACATCCCGGGAGAAGACGTGGAACCAGCAGTATCATTCCTCGCAGACGCTGCCTCTGACCTTGTGCGTACAGTGGCCAGAGGAGTGTCATCTGCGGTGGCGGCCAGGAGGCAACTCTAGCTCCAAAGCTGGTTGGCCGACGCATCTTCCAAAATGCGCCTCACAAGGATGCCCTTCAAAGGATCCCTCCTGTTCGGCAGCGAGCTAGAGAAACTGGCCGACAAATGGGGCGAGTCCCCATTGCTGCGCCTGCTGGAGGATAAGACGAAGAGAAACCAGCGACCCTTCCCTAGGTCCTCCAGGGGCAGAACTTCATAGCGCTTCAATCCTTACAGGAGCAACTATCAAGCGACCCGCCCTACGGGCAGGAACCAGTCCTTTCGGAACAAGTACAACAAGAGGGGATCCAGCTCTGGCATGGGCCCCAGCTGCACCCCACAATGAGATTCAACCGACCCGTCCAAGGGAAGAAGCCATAGGGGGCAGACTAGCCCTATTCTACCGCAGATGGGTCGAGAGAACTTCGGACAAGTGGGTCCTAGCCATCATTCGGGGGGGGGGTACTACCTGGATTTCCTACGAACCCCTCCGGACAAGTTCATGGAGTCCCCCTGCCACAACCCCCTTAAGAGGGCAGCAGTGGAAGCTACACTGTCCAGACTACTGGCCCTTGAGGCCATAACCCCAGTGCCTCCACAAGAAATAAATATTGGATATTATTCCATTTATTTTATCGTCCCCAAGAAAGAGGGAACATTCAGGCCCATCCTGGACCTCAAGTCAGTCAACCGCCACCTGAGGGTTCCCCGCTTCCGCATGGAAACCCTACGATCCATAATAAGGGCGATTTTCAACTGGGAGAGTTTCTCACATCCCTGGATCTTTTGGAGGCTTACCTACACATCCCAATTCATTAGGAACACCAGCACTACCTACACTTCAAAGTCCTGAACCGTCACTACCAGTTCTGGGCACTACCCTTCGGGTTAGCCACAGCACCCCGGACGATCACCAAGGTAATAGTTGTGGTGGCGGTAACACTGAGGAAGGAAGGAATCCTAGTTTACCCTTACCTAGACGATTAGCTGATCAGGGCAATGTCACCGGAGGAAAGCCGCCAAGCAACCAGCAGAGTCATAACTCTACTGGAAAGCCTAGGATGGGTGGTCAATATAAACAAAAGCACCCTACAGCCCTCAGTCGCTGGAATACCTAGGAGTCCGATTCGACACCAAAGAGGACAAGATCAGCCTGACCCCCACAAGGAGATCAAAATTGTGGAACCGGCTGCAAACCTTGCTGAACGATCCTCGTCCCACAGCATGGGACTACTTGCAAGTCCTCGGGCTGATGGCATCCACCCTGGAAGTTGTGCCATGGGCGCGAGCCCACATGAGGCCACTACAGCGCTCACTTCTATCTCGGTGGAGCCCACGGTCCCAGAACTACACCGTAGGTCTATCACTCCCGGGCAGAGTTTGGACCCAGCTACGGCGGTGGCTGCAGGCCAGCCACATGAGCCGGGGATCAAGACTATCCTCCCCAACCTGGACCCTACTCACCACAGATGCCAGTCTATGAGGATGGGGAGCACACTGCGAGGAGTTAACCACCCAAGGGCAGTGGAACGCAGAAGAGGCGGGATGGAACATCAACCGCCTAGAAGCATGGGCAGTCAGACTATCCTGTCTGCGGTTTGCTCACAGACTTCGAAACAAAGCGGTCAGAGTAATGTCGGACAATGCCATGACAGTGGCCTACATCAACCGGCAGGGGGGGAACCAGAAGCCAACAGGTGTCCCTAAAAATAGACCCCCTGATGGCATGGGCGGAAGCAAACCTCCAGGAGATCTCCGCCGTCCACATCGCCGGGAAAGACAACATCACAGCAGACTTCCTCAGCAGGGAAAGTCTAGACCCAGGAGAATGGAGGCTGCCATCCGCAGCCTTCAAGATGATAGCAAATCAGTGGGGGACACTGGACATGGACCTTCTGGCAAACAGATCCAACGCCCAAGTATCCAGATACTTCAGCTGCAGGTGGGAACCGCAGTCCCAAGGGATCGATGCCCTGGTACAAACCTGGCCACCGGGGACCCTACTATATGCCTTCCTGCCGTGGCCCCTATTGGGCGCAATCATTCACAAGATACAACTACACAGGGAGGTAGTTCTTCTGGTGGCTCCGGATTGGCCAAGAAGACCCTGGTGCACAGACATGAGAAGACTGCTGGCAGGGAACCCCCTACCCCTGCCCCCACACAGGGAACTGCTACAACAGGGTCCGATCCTCCACGAGGACCCAGCTCAATTCTCTCTTACGGTCTGGCCATTGAGAGGATCCGCTTGAGAGAGAGCGGATACTCGGGGTTGGTAATAGACACTCTCCTCCGAGCACACAAGTTCTCCACATCCTTAACGTACATAAGGATCTGAAGAGTATTTGAAGCCTGGTGCGAAGACCACAACATCAAGCCACGCTCATTCAAAGTTGCCGTGATCCTGGAATTCTTACAGAATGGACTACAGAAGGGTCTGTCCCTCAACTCCATCAAGGTACAGGTGGCCGCATTGTCATGCTACGGCTCCAAGAGCGAGGGTGTCAGCATAGCTTCTCACCCGGACGTGTCACGCTTCCTGAAAGGAGTCAAACACATTCGCCCTCACTAAAATGGCCGGTACCTCTGTGGAATCTCAATCTTGTTTTGGATTTCCTAGCAGGAACTGCCTTCAGACCCCTCCGAGGCCTGTCCCTCCGCCTGTTAACCTTAGACTGTGTGTTTGCTGGCAGTGTGTTCAGCCTGTCGCATCTCAGAATGCACAAGCACTGTCCTGCCATGAGCCGTTCCTCAGGCTCACCCTGGGGTCCATCCAACTACGCATGGTTCCCTCCTTTCTCCCCAAAGTGGTCTCACACTTCTACCTTAACCAGACCATCTCACTCCCAACGATGGATGGCTTGAAGAATTTGGAGGAAGCCCGTAGTCTATGCCACCTCAACATCTGCAGACTTCTATCCAGATACCTGGAAATGTCGGAACCCGTACGAAAAACAGACCACCTTTTCGTCCTTCACAGCGGAAAGAGACAAGGGGAAGCGGCCTTGCGGGCAACCATTGCCCGCTGGATCAAGGAAGCCATCAAGGCGACCTACGTAGAAGCAGGCAAGCCACCACCTCTACAGGTCAAGGCCCAGGCAGTATCCTGGGCAGAAACTAGAATGCTGTCCCCTGCCGAGATCTGCAGGGCAGCTACATGGTCCTCCATCCATACCTTCTTCAGATTCTATCGTCTGGATGTTCAGGCTCGGGAGAACACGGCATTTGCAAGGGCAATACTAAGTGGGTCACGGGCAGCCTCCCACCCGGTTCGGGAGTAGCTTTTATACATCTCATTGGTCTTGAGTCCATCTGCTACACGCTAGGAAATGGAGAAATTATTTACCTGATAATTTCGTTTTCCTTAGTGTAGACAGATGGACTCAGCATCCCACCCTTGGCTGCCGTTATGCATGGTCTTTCAAATGATTCAAGGGTAAGCCACGTTTTCATTTACCTAGGGCATCCACCCTGACGGTTGTCGACACTTTCCGGTTGAGTACACTAGCGGTCTCCAGCTATAGTCAATCATCCAGTTCAAGTTAATCAAGATTTAACGTTTAACCAAGTTATGAAGTAATCAGTCAGTCACACATATATCCACAATGCTTTTTGAGGAGAATACTGAAGAGCTGCACTTCCTGCAGGGGTATATGTACTAGGGGCTGACATCAGATTGAAATCTGATCCGTCTCCAACTGCTAGCAGGAGTACACTATACCCATTGGTCCTGAGTCCATCTGTCTACACAAAGGAAAACAAAATTATCAGGTAAGTAATTTCTCCATTACTATTGCCAAGTGGCCCCACCACTGTTACCTCTCTCACCAAATCCCACACTTCTCTGAGAATTAGATCTAAAATTGATCTCTCTGTTCCTGAAACAGTTGCTCTATAAAACTGTCATTTATTCCATCCAGGAACTTTCTCTCTCTCTCTAGCATGTCCTGATGTTTCCCTCACCCAGTCAATATTGGGGTAATTGAAATCTAAATCACAACAGAGCAATGCTGCACTTAAAATAATGTCACCAAAACACAAAGTGCAGAAAGAATGTTTAATCCCGAAGCATACTCCAATATGGTTAAGTTAAGGGTTTTATTGGTTCAATATGGCAACTCCACTGTCTTATACAATGCACATCTTAAAGGCGTCCACTGACACGGTGCCATGTTTCGCCTCGGGCTGCATCGGGAGGGCACGCCAACAGGAATTCAAAACAGAAACTGTAAATAAACATATATACATCAGGACAAAATTAAATGGACTTATTGCCGAACATTGTAAATAACATGAGTGTAAAAGGGTACACAACATACCTGACTGAAGAATGCACTTACATCTGGCAGGGAGCGCACTTCCCCTAAGCAATGGCAGGTATTTGAACCCAGCAGAAAGGCGCCAAAACTACGGGTGAACAGGTCACATGGTTCCGGGGAACCAATCCCAGTGGTTCCCGTTCTGTAGCGCACCTAGCAGTCACCCAGACAACCAAAACACACTTAGCATTGATTAGGTGAATAAGAACCACTCAATTTCCCGATTGAGACCTTTAGGGGAAACTGTATCAAGAAGGAATATCCATCGTTCAGTACGACCTAACTGCTCAGAATAATTACCACCCCGGGGGGACCGGGGAACTACCTCGAGTACACAGTAAACAAGATCTGAGATGGTGTGTGAATTCTGTAACCATTGTTCAACCAGGGGTTCATTATCCCGAGTGTGGCGGATATTATCTCATTCACGCATTGAGACTCTGGAGCTCTGCCTGCCTCTGGGGACCTGCACGTGGAACAGGGAGCATTTCAGAGGAAGCCTCCCTGGAAGTTCTGGATTTCAGCTTTCTACCTAAGAGCCTAAATTTGGCTTCCAGAACCTCTCTCCCACATTTTCCTATGTCGTTGGTGCCCACATGTACCACGACAGCTGGCTCCACCCCAGCACTGTCTAAAATCCTATCTAGTTGATGCGAGAGGTCCGCCACTTTCGCACCAGGTAGGCATGTTACCAGGCAATCCTCACACCCACCAGCCAGCCAGCTGTCTACATTCCTAATAAAAGAATTGCCAACTAAGATGGCCGACCTAACCCTTCCCTCCTAGGCAGTAGCCCCGGGAAAGACATCCTCAGTGCAAGAGGACAATGAACCACCTGGAGAGCAGGTCCTTGTTACAGGATCATTTCCTGTTGCGCCAGGTTGATGCTCTCCGATCATGAGACCTTCTTCCTCCAAGGCAGCACCAGGGTTGCTAGACTGAATTTGGGACTTGGCTACGATGTCCCTGAAAGTCTCATTTATATACCTCTGTCTGCCTCATCTCCTCCAGGTCTGCCACTGTAGCCTCCAGAGATCAGATTCGTTCTCTGAGAGACAGGAACTAATTACATCAGATGCACACATACAATTTCTCACCATCGAGTAAAAAATCATACATGTGGCACTTGATGCAGAAGTCTGGGAGCCCCCCCCCCCCCACCCCTCTTGCTGCTGGACTGCTGCCTTTATCTTTAAATTTGTTGAGTTCCTAGTTAAGTTTTAGGTTGTTATGGGAGTGGGACTGCGTACAATTAGGGTCCTTTAAATGTATTAGTGTATTCACTATATATCTGGTAGTGACCTACAAGGGAATGATTAAACTCTTAAGGTGTGGGAAATTTCTGAATTAAGTTAAAAGACTGATGATGATTTTTGTTTCAGTGTGAAAGTGTCACCTGCCTATAAATTAAAGGATGAGCTAGGGGTGGGAGGATTGGGAAATACGAACACACAAACTTCTGTTTTTTGCCTTCCTTTCTGACTACCTATTTAATACAAAACACACACAACCTGATTTTTGTCTGTCCTCTGACTAACCTATTCAATACAGACACACACACACACTAAATACCGTACCCCAATAGTTTTACTTCTCCCCTATACTATTCAGTTTTAAAAATTTCCCCAAGCAGTACTTACTGATTCTTTTCAGCCACCAGCAAGGTGATCCTCTCCTCTCCGTGCGCCCACTGAGCACTTGACATCACACTCTTTGGGGTTCTGTTTAGGATAATTTTCCCAGTAGCTAAGCAAAAATGATCATAAAATATTTGTGGATATTACAAATTCAAGAATTACATACACTTTATGAAATGTATTTAAAAAAAGACCTAAAATTTTGGGCTGGGCTTATTTCATGGACTGGAAGAATCTTTTTCTAACCCTTCTTGTCCAAGTGCCTAGAAAGATAATTGGGTCCATTCAAGGTAGTTTTTTCAGATTTACTTACAGATTAGTAGAACGGTCCTATTTTGAGTTAAAAATCTGGGGAGCCTGGGTGTCCTGGACTTATTAGAGAACTTCAGGGCCAATCAGCTGAGGACCTCTATTAAGTGGCAGTTGTTAGACAATAATAAGGACTGGATAGATATTACACTGGTAGTTGCTCAGTTCATGGATTCCCTTGGATCCCAAATAAATTTCATGTAAATGAAAGTGGAGTACTGTCTTGTGTAGACTTTATTTTGAACATTTGAGATCATAATAGGGGAGCACTTTTTATTAAAAAAAAAAAAATCCCTCTAGATTGATGCCTATCCAGAATAGCAGTGTTTCCACCAGGAATAAAATCTAAAATCTTTCGGGAATGGGATCGGCAGGGTCTAAGTACACTTAGCCAATTTGCTGAGAAAAGTAAATGGTTAACTTTGCTAGATAAGTAAAAGTATAATCTTCCTCAGGCATACTTTTATTTGTATATGCAGAAGATCAATGGGAAAATGATGGAGTAAAGGCTGTGAAAAAACTTTCAGTTAATAACTATGAAATTGATTACAGGTGGTATTTAATACCTATAAGGATGAGCAGGATATTTGTGCAGGCTTAAAAAGAGCAGAAGGTTTGGGGGTAACCTGGATGGAGCAGCAGTTACTATCGTAAAAAACTTGTTGGGCAGACTGGACTATTTTGGTCTTTATCTGCCGTCATTTACTATGTTGGAGAAACTGTGCTAAGTGAAGGCAGTTTGGTCCATACATGATAGAAATATCCAAATATAGTTTTCTTTTGGAAATCTATCCAACAGAAAACTTAAAATATCATTAGCATTGATGTGCCATGGGATCTGGCATGTTCATTCTCTGTCTACAGACTGATGATGGTAGAGAAGATCAACTCAGACGGCTTTCTTATAGCAGCCAGAATTAGTCTTTTTGTGTTTGGGTTTTTTTTTTTAATGGAAGTCTCAAAACAGTCTCTCTTTAGCTAGAAGGCTGAAAAAGTTGTGGGACGTTTGTATTCTGGAAAATCTTACAGCTGAGAGGAAGAACAGGTTTGCTGTCTTAGAACGAATTTGGCATCCATTCTTGCACAACTTTAGACGTTAGTGGTTATTGTGGGTTACTACATTCTCCTACTTCTTTTTATTCATATTTCTCTTTTTTGAGACTTCTTTTTTTCTTGCTTTATATCCTTCTATAAACAAAATGAAGCCAAAATCTTATTAAGAAAGATGATCAGTTAGAAACAATAAAATGTTTGTATTGTTCTAGTGGCTATAGGCAGTGCTTAGGCTCCATGTTACAGGCATAGATTGAAAACTTTTAATTTGTTTGTTTCCATTACGTTGGATATCTAACTAAACTTTGATGTATTGGAAAAAAAAAATCTTTTTCAAAGTTACATTAAAAAAAATGTTAAATGCTTGTTGCTATTTCCCTTATTTCTCTCTAGGTAAAGAATTTCAGGTTTTAACATCAGAGTAAATTTGATTCTCCATTCTCATCTTCCTTTTCCCCGCTCATACACACCTGTATGATCTTCAGTATTGAAACAAGCTGCTTTTCTATCAAAATATTTATTTCCAAGCTATTTTATTCCGCACATGCAGAAAAATACTGGTCAGAGTGATTCGTAACATCTAGACGAGACAGTTTATTTTGAATCTGACTAAATAGTGTCTGAAATGCGTTATCTATTCTTTTTTTTATTTTTTACATTTACTGCAGTCTAAGTAAATGTTTATTTCAAGCATTTTCTTGTGCAGAAATGGGCTTTCCCTTTCTCTGTCAGGAGCAGTTTTACCACAGTTACCATGAAGCCTTTTTATACAGATTACGAAGATAACTTTCAAACAACTGTGCGCAGCGGCATATACACATAATTGTGGCCATATATAGTCTTACGTGCATGTTATAAAATACTATGGTATCACATACGTGCATGTTATAAAATATGCGAGGCTTCAATATTCAAAGCTGAACGACTATGTAAATTATCTGGCTAGCTTACGTGGGATATTCAGCTGCACAACTGTGCTGCTGAATTTCCCCTTCAAAATCACCACTTAGCCAGATAAATTAAATCCGGCTACGTTAGTTCTTTACTTAACCAGAGAAGTCTGAATGTCGGCAATTATCCAGTTAACTTAACTTAACTGGATAAGTAGTCCTGCCAATTTTCCACCCCCAAGATATCTGGCTAAATACTTAGCCAGATAAATATTTATTCATTCGGCTAAGTGGCAGCTATTGAACATAGCTGGATATTCAGCGACTGCCACTTAGTGGGATAAGTCACAATTTATCCGGCTAAGTAACTCTGAATATCGGCCTCATGTATATTTATCAGTGTATGAATACATGGCAATGCCCTGAAACCATGTATTTCAATGCTTTGAACGTGTGTACTTTACCCACCCATTTTAAAAAATATATGTGTGAAAATAAAATAGGATTTACTTGAGTAAATTGGGATTTACATACATAAAAAGTGTATTTTAAAATGTATGCGTGAGAATGAAATTGGCGGTTGAGTCGACCAGTTTAGGCAATCCTTTTCCAGGTCATCGAGACCCTCCTGGTTCTTCATCCTGACCCCCTCACAGTTCTGCCAGAACTCCCACCCAGTCAGTACCAGACAATGATACATTTAACTTCACTTATGCCAGATAAAAGCAAGTGTAAAAATACACAAGTAAGTTGTCAAATCCATACGTGTAAGAATCTTTTAAAATAGCAACTTACACGAAAAACTGTTGGCGCCACCCAAGAATTCCCCTAAACAGCCCCTTTTTTTCGTGCATGTATGTGCACGTGGAAGTGAAAATATGCACCTCTTTTGGACTTTTCTAAAAAACAGAATATGTGAGTAAAGGCTACTTATGCGGGTAGAAGCTAATTTTTCATGCAAAAAGTTTTGGAAATTTACCTTTAAGTTTGTTAAAATTAAGCAGTTTATTTGGTCTTGGAGAAGTAAGAACTCAAAAAAAAAACCGTTGTGCACTGTTCAACTAGTGGCCCTTTAAGAAATGTCCTCATGTAAAACTGACTCCTCTTCACTGCTGTCTGTACTTTTTTTCTTTTAGCAGCGCAATGTGTTCTTCTGTGCCGTAGACTACAGTCGGATTGATCTGCTAGAGCCTTCAGCATCTGACTACCATTCGATTAAAGAAAGCTTTGAGATTCTGGAGGAAGAGGATGTGGAATTGGTTAGTGTGCCGGTTCCAGAGTTTGGTGACAGCGACCCTGCTCAGATAGTTCATGATTTTAGCAAGGTAAGAACGTGTGTATGGACAGTACTGAAAGTGGCACTGCTTAGGGGGGTCTGCCTTGTTTGAAACTGTTTCCGTTAGATTGTTGTAGTGTTCTGCAGTATTTTAAGGCTACATACATTCTAAATTATTTTGTCCCAATGCAACCAGTTGGAAGATTGCCCCTCCTAGTGTACTCTCCAGTAGATGGTATGTGCACTCCAAGGCAGTTCCTCCATAACAGATCTCGCTTACATTTTGTTTTCAGTCTGTTTGACCCAAAGAAAGCATGGATGACATGTGTCCGTGTGGTAGCTTAAAGATAGAGCTGGTGAAACCAAGATGAACTATTCTGAATAGCTGGTTTGACAATAGAGGGAAGCAGCCTGTATTATCAACATTTCATTGACTCTGCAGCGGCTACTGGTGTAGAGCATAGCAACATTTTGCACATTTATAAACTATGTTGGGAACTTTCAAAGAAATGTGCTTTTTTGCATGTGCAGGGATGCGGTGACTTTATAACATACTTACGCGTATGTGCGCGACTAATTTTTAGATGTAGGCATGCAAAAGCGTGCAAATCAGGTTTCAACCATGAAAGTCAGGAAATTTTATAACGGGTGCCTGGCCACGCCATGACTAGTTTCACCAGGTCATCCACAAGTTCCCCAGTATAGAGCTAGGTCCTCCAAACCCCCTGGTTTAATAGCCTGCACTCCCCCCAGGTACTCCAGAACCTTTAAACCCCTCTGGGATGTCTAGTTTGTTTTGTTTGTTTTAAACTTGCATCTCTTCCATAGCAGAAGTAAAGCTAGGTGGCACTCAACCTGGGCGCCCACATCTCATGGCTCTGCCCAGAAATGCCTATACCCTGCCCAGACCATGCCCC
Organism: Rhinatrema bivittatum; assembly: GCF_901001135.1. Classification (NCBI taxonomy): domain Eukaryota; kingdom Metazoa; phylum Chordata; class Amphibia; order Gymnophiona; family Rhinatrematidae; genus Rhinatrema; species Rhinatrema bivittatum. Next base: position 123,205,460 of record NC_042619.1, on the reverse strand, counting down.
CGCCACTCCCTTTTTGAATCTGAGTGAGATGTGTGCTCAGCGGGAGATGCGCGTGCATCTCGGGACTTTGAAAATTCGGTAGGCACATGAAAGCCCAACATGCACGCATATCTCTTGATTTCAGCGCGTGCCGGGCTTTTAAAATTCACTTTTATAGTGTAGCACTTTGGGGGTGATAAAAAAAAAAAAAAAGGCACTAAGGTATCACATTTGTTATTGTTGGCACCTTTTAAATTTCAAAAGAAAAAGTAAAGGGGATCCATGAAACTCTAATGTGCACTAGCCCTGTCTTAACACTGCTTCATCCCAAAAATAATGGATTTTTAATTGTGTAATTTCATCGTAATTCTTAATCACCCTGTGTAGACTTTGTGTCCTCTTGTGGGGGAGACTTCAATCTGAAACATCTTTGCGGCACACAAACCATTCCTTGGGCTGGTTTTCAGGATATTGACAATAAAGATAACATTGCCAAACTCTGATGAATCCCACTTATGTTTTTACTGACTAGAAAGTGCCAAGGATGAAACCTTCCAATAAAAAAAAAGGGACTTGATGGATTAGTGTTAATGTTTCATTAAAAGTCTCTAATAGAAAGGAGAAGTGACCTGAAATAGGTAAACCACTGTTCAGATAGCAGGTGATCAGTATTGTTTCTGCAACTGCACAAAATGAAGGCCAGATAAGGAGCTCTGGTGCAGGGGAGGGGAGAGCTTGGAGGTCTGAGGTAGAGGGGAAGATGTAACTGAAATGAAAGTGCTTTTGAAGGACGAGTAGGTAAAAAGTTCTTAAAATATAAGAAAAAGAAAAGTTACTGATCAGCACTTTCTTGCTTTGTAACTTCATATTGATCTCTGAACAGGGAAACATTTAGACAGCTCCCTTTATATCTCATGCGCAAATGTGCATTTTTTTTGTTTGGATTTGTAATAGGATTTTTTTTATTCTGTTTGCTATATTTTGCTGACTATGTAATCTGTGTTGAAGCTTGTATCCTGTCTGCTGTCTGATTAGAGAGTTTTAAAAAAATGCTAATATGTTAATGATTAAGAAGGTTTACAAATAAATGGCACTATACCATTCTTCAAATCCATGCTACAGATATATGGTGAATTCTATGTGTAGTCTGATCACCCCGTCTCAGAAAGGACACATCTAGAAAAAAGTACAAAGAAGGGGAGCAAAGATGCTTGTGATATGAAGCAACTTTCACATGAGCAAAAAAAAAAATAAAAAATAGGGCTCTTCAGCTGAAAGGACAGAGAGGCATATAAAGCCATGCCAGGTGTGGAGAAATAACTAGAGCACTATTATTCACCATCATTTCATAATAGAATTAGGGAGGAACCTGTCAGACAGCAGATTTAAAATGAAACAAAGCTATTTCTTCATATAGTGCAGAGTTAACTTGTGTAACTCGTTGCTGCAGGAGGTTGTGGAAGCAAGTAGTTTAAGTGAGTTAAAAAAGCTATTTGATTTATAGACGATAAATCAATTGCAGACTGTTTAACTTTACAGCCAGTAAGTAGCCAGTAGTCCCTAAACCAGGACTACTGGAAAGGATTGATGCCAAGTCCCAACCTTCATACATATCCTATTTTTTTTTATACACTTCCTCTAAGCAACTGCTGCTTTCCACTGTCTGAGTCAAGACGCACCCATTGAAGTATGTTCATTGTTCTACCCAGTTAACATCTTTTGAGTAGGTTTCATTGCTTATTTTTAATGCACCCAATTAGTGTTGAATTGTATCTTCTGACAATAATACAAAAACTCAACTCAAACAAGACAATGCTACAAAGTATATATGTGGGAATCTTTACTATCTTCAGCACAAAAGCATTCTTGGTGCCAAGATTCCATTCTCAGTGCAGAATCATCAAAACAGGACCAAAGGCCACCAGTATTGCCACATTGCCCATTTTGGTTCCTAAATCTGACAGTTCCTGCCCTATTTCCTATATCTGAAATCCATTCCATTATGAGAAAGATGTAGATAAACCTTGAACAAATTATTTTGTTGATATGCCACCTCCTCCGCTACTGGAACAGATGTCTCCCATTCTGGAATCAATGAAGCCTAAAATTGAAAGTCAGTCTATTTTTCCTCTTTATCAACTTGTACATTACATAGCTCAAGCTATGTCCCTTGAATCATCTAGGGAGAGAACAATATCAGAAGAACCTTCTATAGTGTTCTCTGAGTCACAGGAAGGATCTGAATCATCATATACAGTATATCCCAATTATTCTAGTCTAATAATGAAGACTCAGAGTAGACTCTGTACCATCTGATCCATCATCGCAACCTCCTAGAACGTCTCCACCTGAGATATGGAATATGCTGCCTTCATTCAAAAGATGGCCAAGGAAATTCCTTTCCCTTTGTACCAGGAGACAGTGTAATGATTGTGAGCCCTTGTGCTGTGGTGCAGTTGACACTGCCTAGTGAGCGAGCCCAGTAGGCCCATGCTGACAGCTGGTGAACACTCACTGGTCTGGGACAGGCTGGAGCTTCGCCTAAACCAGCCCCATTCCCTGCAGGTTGAGCCCTTGGGTTTGAGGGGCCAGCAGGATTTAGATGGGTCCTGAGGGTGATCCAAGGCATGCCATGAGTCAGGGCAGGCAACAGACAAGGCGTAGTTGAAGGCAAGGTCAAGTCCAGATGGCAAGCAAGAGACTAGACTTAAGTTTGTAGCTGAGGTCAGATCTGGGAAATTGAGCTAAGACAGAAAAGACAAGAGGAACAAGACAGGACAAGACAGACAATACAAGACCAGGCTCAAAGGACAAGACAGAATAAGACTACAGCGACCAAGCAAGGGCAGGAGAATGCAAGGCTGGATGGGATGGAAGAGGCATGGCCCTTTAAGGAACACTGAGTGCCACATGCCTAAGGTGAACCTGGGGAGGGCCGGAGTATGGCAGCGTGCAGGAGTGGCATTGGAAGAGTGGCAGCGTCCAAGGGTGAGCATAGCTTGTTGCGGCAGCCTGCCACGACTGGCAACCATAACAGATGGAACTTAAGACATATTTGACTTATTAAAGTTTATTAAACCTATAAAACAGGTTGTAGCAGCACTAGTTCATAGGTTGCTACAGGAGCTTCAAACCAAAATGTGGTAGACACCTTTGTTAACTCTGCCAATGTCAAGAAAACTAAATATCAAGTATAGTGTTCAGTCATGTCCAGCCCATCAAAATCTCCAACTTTCCTCCCTTCAGTCAATAGTGGTTGAATCAGCTTTAAAGAAGGCGAAAAGATTTAAAACACATTTTCATACTGCTCCTGGCAAGGATCCAGCCTTGTTAGACCAAGTGGCTCTTCAATTATAGATTCTGCAGTATGTGTTCTCTTGCCTACAAAAATTACAAGATATAACATCTTCCAACATATTTCATACTGCATTTACTACCAACTTTCCAAAAAGCTGAAAAATGTGGTTAAAAAACCTCAGATTTACATTTGAGTCATATGATGCATCTTCTAGAATGTCATCAATAGCTACTGGAGCCAGAAGACTAGCTTAACTTTGAGCTTCAGAACTTCGGGAAGGTGTGTATGAAAAACTTGCTGATGTCCCATATGCAGAAAACAAGGTAAAAGATCTTATTAAAGATTTTTGTGCTGCTCTTCTCATCTTAGCAGCGGCAATGACAAAGCAACCTTGTACATGTAGAAAACCTCAACCTCAGTATTACAAACTGCACTATTTCTATTCATGCCCTGCCTTTTCAGTGATCTTTCCCTCAGTCACAACAGCCTAAGCAACAGTAGCCCAGACAGCGTGTCAGAGAGCATAAATCAAATCTTTGCAACTCACTCAAACCATACCTTATCAGAATTTTTTTACTATAAAGTCATAAAAAAAAAAAAATCCTAGTTAGACTCAGACAGTCTTTCTTTAGGGGGAGACTCCATTCCTGCCTAGTTTTTGATAATAACAGATCATTGGGCACTGAAGATCATAAATCAGGGATACCAATTTAAATTTCAAATCTACCTCCGCCCCCTCCAAACAGACCTCAAAGTTTCCTTGTAGTTGTGGAACAAATCACACTTCTATGCAAGAGCTATCAATCCTTTTGGCCAATGCAGTAGAACCTGTTCCAATACAGGAACATAGGAAATATTTGGAGGAGAAACCTAATTCCAAAGAGAATGGGAGGACTTCATCCCATTTTGGACCTCAGAAACCTCAACAAACATCTAAAAAACAAAATGTTCAGGGTGAACTTTAAGTACAATTTCCTTTCGTGTAGCAGATGGACTCAAAACAAGTGGGTATAGCGTGCTCGTGCTAGCAGTTGGAGACGGATCTGACGTCAGCACGGGTACATATACCCCCACAGGAAGTGCAGTCATTCAGTAATTTCAGTCTCCAAAGCAGTTCGGAGCTACCTCACGCTCGCTGAGCGTGTTTCCTAATTCTACACGACTAAATACATAGAAGAAACCTACCTGACGACGAGCCCCGCACTCCTGCGGTGATACCAGTCGGTCCCTCCCCAGTTGAGTTTCCCGAGGCGATTTCCGTGGTCCCTCGGAGGTAAGTGCCTCGGTCCGGTGGCCGGCTCGCGGCAGGGACCCAGCCCCCGAGTGAGAAGGGCTCGGGCGCGGCTTGGCCCCCCAAGCGGACGAGTTCGGGCGCGGCCTAGAGGCAGCCTCTGTCCCGGCATGGACTTGGCCCCCGAGCGGACGAGTTCGGGCGCGGCCCAGAGGCAGCGGATGCACTTCCTCGAGCGCGGCAGTGAAGGTACTCACCCTCTCCCCCCGCAGCCGGAGACCACCCGGGTCGCAACCGGGAAGCGCCGAAGACAAGGTAAGGCGTACATCTTTTCTTATTGGTCTCCGAGGAAGTGAGGATTCGCAGAGCCGCCACGGAGGTCGCCATTTGCCTGCCTGGTTCGTCTCCGCGCATTAGGCGCACGTTGTTAGGTGCACGTTCATAAGCGCCCGCTAATAAGCGTCCGTTCCTAGACGCACATGAAGCGTAAGAGAGCCCATGCATTGGCGGAGCCGGCACCTCCAGCATCGGGCGTAAGCCTCTGCTCGGCATGCAACCTCAGAGCCACACAGGGCGAGGAAGCAGACTCCCTATGTGCCCAATGTGAAGAGGCCCTGGGAGTTCCAGGCCAGGACCGGTCACAGCCCAGCATACTTGCCAGTTCCTCAGGGAACACCCCGGACCTAGCAGGCAGCGGTGAGCAGCCGGGGAACCCGAGTGACCTGGTACCCCTCAGACCAGATCCTGCTTCGCTCTCCTGGGTGGAATTATTCAAGGGGATTCATGCCTTTGTCACAATGCAGGCTGCTCCCCGAGCGGGTCCGTACATACCGGATGACCCGGCCCCGGGGCCTTCAAGGCCTAGGCACGGCCACTCGCCACCCGGAACCCCCACTTATGGGGATTTCGATTACCCTGAGGAAGACGACGAGTCCCCCCGAGGAGGGAGAACTTCCCTCGGGGATTGAACCATATCGGACCATGAGGCGCTTCTTTCTGAAAGGGGATCTCCCAGGCCTGATCTCTCAATGCCTGTCGGAGCTGGCTATCCCGGGCCATGACGCCCCAGGGGAACCTAGAATGAACCCCCTGTTAGAGGGCTTGCGCCAAACGTCTCACCATTTTCCCCTCCTACAAGCAGCTCAGCAGCTAATTGATCTGGAATGGAATACGCCAGAGGCCTCATTCAAAGGGGGTCGGGCCTTGGCTGACATGTACCCCTTAGACCCGGCAACCAATGAAAAGCTGGCGTGCCCCCAGGTAGACGCCATAGTTAGCGCAATTGTGAAGCGCACCACCATTCCGGTGGAGGGGGGGACGGCCCTCAGGGATACACATGACCGGCGTATGGACACCATTCTGAAACAAGCCTTTGAGGTGGCAGCCATGTCCCTACGCATTGTGACCTGCTGCACCGTGGTGACACGCTCCTGTTTATCACAGGCTAGGAACAACACCTCGGGAGAGGAAATGGAATCAGCTCTCTCGTTCCTCACTGATGCAGCCTCCGACTTAGTCCGTACGGCAGCCAAGGGAGTGTCCTCCTCAGTGGCAGCCAGGAGACAACTCTGGCTACGTAATTGGTTGGCTGACGACTCCTCCAAGACACGCCTCACGAGAATGCCCTTCGAGGGATCCCTCCTGTTCGGCAGCGACCTTGAGTAACTGGCCAATAAATGGGGCACCTCTCCATTACCCCGTCTACCAGAAGACCGGTCAAGGAGGAACCAGCGCCCCTTTCCTAGACCATCCAGAGGTAGAACCTCTCAGCTCTTCAATCCTTACAGGACTCGCTACCAAGCACCTCGTTCTCAGGCCAGGAACCAGTCCTTTCGGACTAAGCACAACAAGAGGGGAACTGGCTCGGGTTCGGGTCCTGGCTGTACCCCACAATGACAATCAGCCGACCCATCCGGGGGTAGCGGCCATAGGGGGCAGGCTATCCCTCTTCTACCGCAGGTGGGTCGAGATTACCTCGGACCAGTGGGTCCTCTCCATCATCCGAGAAGGGTATTACCTGGATTTTCTTCGGCTCCCGCCGGACAAGTTTGTGGAGTCTCCTTGTTCACCCCCTCAAGAGGACGGCACTAGAAGTGACCTTGCGGAGGCTCCTGTCCCTAAAGGCCATAATCCCAGTGCCTGCAAGGGAGATACATTCTGGGCATTATTCCATTTATTTCATAGTACCCAAGAAGGAGGGCACTTTCAGGCCCGTCCTGGACCTCAAGTCAGTCAACCGACACCTACGGGTCCCCAGCTTTCGCATGGAAACTCTGCGGTCTGTCAAAAATTCAGTACAGCCAGGGGAGTTTCTCACATCCCTAGATCTGTCAGAAGCCTACTTGCATATCCCAATCCATCTGGATCACCAGCGCTACTTACGCTTCAAGGTACTGGACCAGCACTTCCAGTTCCGAGCTTTACCCTTCGGGTTAGCCACCGCGCTGTGGACCTTTACCAAGGTCATAGTAGTAGTGGCAGTGTCCCTCAGGAAGAAGGGAATCCTCGTCCATCCCTACCTGGACGATTGGCTGATCCGGGCAAAGTCACCAGAGGAAAGCCACCAGGCAACCAACAGAGTTATAGCTCTTCTGGAAAGCCTAGGATGGGTTGTAAACTTGAACAAGAGTTCCCTACAGCCTTCTCAGTCGCTGGAATACCTAGGAGTCCGATTCAACACCCAGGAAGACAAGGTCAGCCTAACCTCCAAGAGAAGATCAAACCTCCGGAATCGCCTGCAGGCCCTGCTGAGCGCCACCCAGCCCACAGCTTGGGATTACTTACAGGTCCTTGGCCTTATGGCATCCACTCTGGAGGTGATACCATGGGCGCGAGCTCATATGAGACCATTACAACACGCCTTCCTATTTCGGTGGAGCCCATGATCACAGAACTACACCACACACCTACCTCTACCAGCCAGAGTGCGGAATCAGCTACGGTGGTAGTTGCAGCCCAGCCACATGAGCCGGGGGTCAAGAATGTCCTCCCCAACCTGGACCCTGCTCACGACAGATGCCAGCCTGAACGGATGGGGAGCACACTGCGAAGAACTCACCGCCCAAGGGCGGTGGAACAGAGACGAGTCGGGGTGGAACATAAACCGACTAGAGGCACGGGCAGTCAGGCTAGCATGCCTGCGGTTTGCCCACAGACTTCGCAACAAAATGGTCAGAGTGATGTCAGACAATGCCACCACGGTGGCATACATCAACCGACAGGGCGGAACCAGAAGCCAACAGGTATCCCTAGAAATAGCCCCCCTGATGACTTGGGCGGAGGCAAATATCCAGGACATCTCCGCCGTCCACATCGCCGGGAAGGACAACACCACGGCAGACTTCCTCAGCAGAGAAAGCCTATATCCAGGGGAATGGCAGCTGTCGCCCACAGCTTTCCAGATGATTGTGGATTGGTGGGGGACGCCGGGCATGGACCTACTAGCGGACAGGTCCAACGCTCAAGTACCCAGATATTTCAGCCGCAGGCGGGATCCTCTTTCTCAGGGGATCGATGCCTTGGTACAGCCATGGCCTCAGGGGATCCTGCTATATGCCTTTCCTCCATGGCCCCTGCTGGGCGCCATTATACACAAGATTCAGCGACACAGAGGCCTAGTTCTTCTAGTGGCACCGGACTGGCCAAGAAGACTCTGGTACGCAGACATGAGAAGACTACTGGCAGGGAATCCACTACCCCTGCCTCCACACAGGGACCTGCTGCGGCAAGGTCCCATCCTCCACGAGGATTCAGCTCAATTCTCTCTTATGGTCTGGCTCTTGAGAGGGCTAGACTGAAGAAAAGAGGATACTCGGGGCCGGTAATAGATACACTCCTCCGAGCACGCAAGTTCTCCACATCACTAACATATATAAGGATCTGGAGAGTATTTGAAGCCTGGTGCGAAACTCACGGCACCAATCCACATGCCACTAAAGATCCCTGTCATTTTGGATTTCCTGCAAGATGGACTTCAGAAGGGTCTGTTCCATCAAAGTTCAAGTGGCAGCGCTATCCTGCTACGGTCCCCGGAGTGACGGCAACAGCATCGCCACACACCCAGACGTTTCACGTTTCCTGAAAGGAGTCAAACACATTCGCCCGCCACTGAAGTGGCCAGTGCCCCTGTGGAACCTCAACCTAGTGTTGGAATTTCTAGCGGGATTCGCCTTCAGACCCCTTCGAGGCCTGTCTCTCCGTTTGTTGACCTTGAAGATGGTGTTCTTGCTGGCTGTATGTTCAGCACGCCGCACCTCAGAGCTACAAGCACTGTCCTGCCGTGATCCGTTCCTCAGAATCACTCCAGAGGCTATCCATCTTCGCACGGTTCCTTCCTTCTTACCCAAAGTAGTCTCACAATTTCACCTCAACCAAACCATATCCTTGCCTACCACGGACGGTTTGAAGAAGTCGGAAGAAGGTCGAATACTACGCCATCTCGACATCGGCAGGCTACTGTCCAGATACCTGGAAATGTCAGAAGCGGTACGAAAGACGGACCACCTGTTTGTCCTTCACAGCGGGAAGAAGCAAGGGGAAGCGGCCTCACGGGCAACCATCGCCCGCTGGATCAAAGAAGTTATCAAGACGTCCTACGTAGAAGCAGGGAAACAACCACCTCTACGGGTCAAGGCTCACTCTACCAGAGCACAAGCAGCCTCTTGGGCAGAAACTAGGATGCTGTCGCCTGCAGAGATATGCAGAGCGGCAACATGGTCCTCCCTCCATACCTTCTCCAGATTCTACCGTTTGGACGTCCAGGCCAGGGAGGACACAGCGTTTGCGAGGGCAATCCTAAACGGTCCTCTGGCAGCCTCCCGCCCAGTCCGGGAGTAGCTTTTGTACATCCCACTTGTTTTGAGTCCATCTGCTACACAAAAGGAAATGTGGAGATTACTTACCTGATTATCTCCTTTTCCTTAGTGTATGCAGATGGACTCAGCATCCCGCCCGGCTGCTGGTATACATGAAGATTCACCGATTCACGGTAAGCCATGTCTTTCTTATATAGGGCATCCACCCTGCCGGGTGTCGACGCCTTCCGGTTGAGAATCCTGGCGGTCTCCAGCTACCATCAATCGGTCAGGTTAATCCTGTTCATTTAATCGATCGGTCAGTTACATATATATCCATAAAGCTTTTGCAAGGAAGATTACTGAATGACTGCACTTCCTGTGGGGGTATATGTACCCGTGCTGACGTCAGATCCGTCTCCAACTGCTAGCACGAGCATGCTATACCCACTTGTTTTGAGTCCATCTGCATACACTAAGGAAAATGAGATTATCAGGTAAGTAATCTCCACATTACTGCGTTCAACTTTTTGCTTGCCTCCTTCACCTTTTACTTAATCTCCTAATGTGGCCTATCTCCACTCCTCAGGTAGCAGACTCCCACAGGCGGGCCAGGTTCTATATTAACTTGTCATAATCAGTTCAATATTTAATGTGTTTTCTGGTCTACTGTCTCTTATAGCAAGTCTTGTTTGTAGCAAAAGGTGTACCATAAGTATAACATCAGTATATGTTTCAACTTAATTTTCAGAGGTATTGTAATTACAAATAATGTGTTTCTTTGCCAGAACATCACAGCCTACCTTGATCTCAGCTTGGATAAGTGCTATGTGATTCCTCTGAACACTTCTGTTGTTATGCCACCAAGAAGCCTTCTGGGACTGCTCAAGAATCTTAAGGTGTGTTAAGTTTGCTCCTCTGATAAATGACCATTTGTAGCAATGCTGGCTCGGCAGCAGTGCTGTGCACTACTACGTAGAAGACCTAGATTCTATTCTTGGATCAGGGTGGGGATGCTGTGAAGGTAGTGCTATTACTTAACATTTCATAGAAATCGCTGTATAGACAAAATGGAGAGAGTCCCTACTCCCTAGCATTTACGATCTAGTTAAGAAACACAGACATGACAATTTCTAGTAATCACTTAAGTACTGCAGTAAAATCATGTTTAACATGAGAGCATCAAGATTGGCAAGAGAAAGGTGTATTGGATTCAAAAGCATTCTCAGAGGTAGATCTTTAAGTAGGACTTGAACATGGCAATTGTTAACAGCCATTGGTGGGGAATGAGTTGTAGTCATTGCACAATGATGACACCTAGTGGTCAGACAGGGCCCACAATTACAGAATTCTAAAGAGAGCCTGGGTGTGTGACCCTTGGCCAAGGACTGTCACTACAGTGACTAGGCTAAGTGAGTTCAGAGGGGATATTAAATAGGGGGAAAATACCCAGGTGGTTTTAGATGTAGGTTTATGGTACCATAACTTAACAGCGGCTGGCTCCATTTAATCTGGAAACCCAACAACAGCCCAAAAAAAAATAGTTGTTCAAAGTAGGGGGTACAGAGTGCCTCCAATAGGTGGCATGGTGGTGGCAGTGGCACACAAACAGGTGAAGGAATGGTCAGTCCTGCAGTATTTGTCACCATTCCTTCTTTCCAGGTGTGGCTCTTTCAGTACCTCATGCCAGGAATGCGGTGGTAGCTGTGGACAAAGCAGATAGAAAGAATGAGAGAGAAGTTGTTTGTTGGCTACTGCACTTGTTCTAAAATCAGTAGAACACAAGAGAAAAGCACATTCTTCCCACCCTCCCCCATCTTCTGGTACTACCTTGTAGAAAGCCAGAGGAAGATAGAGAAAGTGAGGGAAGAGAGAAATGAACAAAGATGAGAAGAGAGAGCTAAAAGTGGAATATAAATCAAATCAAATAAATAAAACAAGAGAGGAGCAGAAGACAGTATTACTGCAAGGAGGTGAGGCTATGGTCCTGCATAGAAGAGGGAGAATGAGAAGCACAAGCAGACCCAAGGGAGGTCAGAGCAGGGCCAGATGTTGGGCAAATAACACCCTAGATAAAAAGCGCCCCCCCCCCCCCCCCCCGAGCCTTTCTTTGGCTGCAGTGGGATGGCATCCACGTGGCCTTCAGGCCTCTCTTTGGCCATGGCAGGATGGGATCCATCACAGCTACCAGGCCTCTCTTCGTTTGTGGTGAGACGGGAACCACTGCAACCATGCTACCGCAGGATGGATGATGCCGGCGGTGCCCAGGATGCCTCCCACCTCATGGCACCATGGATGACTGCCCAGCTGACTCATGTCAAAATTCAGCCCTGGATCAGAGAAACTGTATAAGATAGATAGAGAGAAGGTGAGGAGAGGAATACAGAGGAAGGAATCGAGAAGTTACTCAGTATTTTGCTTTTCCCGTCGATAGCAGGGCTGAATTAGCCATGCTGTCATGGGATCTGTCAATCAGGTCCGAGAGGCAGAGCTTTACAAAGCAGAGATTTAGATTTTAGCTCTCTGCAGCTGCACATGCGTTCCCGCGCAGGAAAATAACAGATTCTCCTCAATCTGTTTTTTCCGCGAGCGGGATCGAACGCAGGGCTGACTTCTCCTCAGCGTTCTTCTTATTTTTCTTGAAATGTCAAAAAAGCCGGGGTTTAAACCCTGTGTCTGTGGCAAGGTAATGTCTGTCACAGATGGCCATGACCGATGTTACCGATGCCTGGAACCAGAGCATAATTTACAAAACTGTGATTTTTGTGCTCGAATGTCCCCAAGAGCCCAAAAACAGGCCTACAAAGTACGTACGGTGCCGGAGCTGTCTGAAACGAGTTCGGCGTCGATGACTTGTGTGCACAAGTCGGTATATGCGCACAACTTACAAAAAACATCGGCGCACATGGCGCCGAAGACATTGGCACACTCGACAGCACACACATCGCACAGTGGCCTACAAAAATCAAAAAATCACATTATTCAATACCACATGGGGTAAAACGAAGACATCAGTCTCCAGATGTACCTCATTCCACCTCTTCAGACTCTAATTCTACAGAGGTGAAATCAAAACGAATTAGACTATCACTGTCTGGAGATAGAACCTATACAGGATCATCATCACACCATCACCACACCACCGTCAAAAAGCTGCGAAGACTAGAGATACATGGGCAGTGAGCCCTTCCACTTCTAGGTCATCTCACTCACGAAGTGTAGATGCCTTATCTTGTAGACAATTAATACAAATCACCTCCTCTGCTGCATCTTCGTCTTCAGATAATTCTGTTAAGACCACAGAGGGCAAGATGAGGAATAAGTATGATGTACCAGCTACTTCCACTAAAATTCCTACAGTATCACCTAAAACAGGTGAACTACCGAAACAATCTGGTCGTGCAGCAATGCCTCCGAAAACAAGAGGCATTTCTTCAATTATCCCAATCATTGGCAGGGTTTTATGAAACTCTTCAATCATCTTTTAAGATGTCTAACGAACTATCTGTGCGTTCTCCAGAACACAATATACGTACCTCTAGAGAACCGTCTGTGGAGCCTCCAGCATCCCCAATGATGAAACGACCAATTTTGCCAATTCAACAGCAAGATACCCCTATAGATTCTGTATCTCCACAAACATCCCCATTATCATCTACTGGATTCCCATCGGATCCACAGGAACCATATTCTCCTCCAGAGGACCTGACATACCCAAAACTTTTAGAAAAACTGGGCACGATATTACATCTGGAGGTCCAAAAGGAGACAGACCCTAGGTCAGAAACCTTTGGTCTCCTAAAGATTTTCGATGCTCTGGGAGAACCAACATCTCTCCCACCACACGAATTATTACATTCTGTCTTGCAGAAGTCGTGGGAAACGCCTTATTCTCTATCAGCGGTTTCCAAGAAAACTGATATCAAATTTCGTATGAGGGAAATATCGCCTTACTCTATACCACAATTACCACATGCTTCAATTGTGATAGACGGCAATGCAAAATCGCATGTCTCATATCCACCGGGTAAAGATAACCATTGTTTAGATGACTTTGGCAGGAAGATGTATCATAACTCAATGTTGAGTGCCCGCATTATGCACCATCAATTCTATATGGTACAATACCTATATGAGTGCATACAAGCCACAAAAGGTATGCTCTCCTCGACGACTGATCAGGTACCACCGCCTCTTCATGATATGGAGGAGTGTTCTCGACACCTTCTACGATCAATATATGAGGCATTTGAAACATCTTCTAGGACAGTGGTTCTCAACCCTGTCCTGGGGACCCCCCCCCAGCCAGTCGGGTTTTCATGATATCCACAATGAATATGCATGAGAGAAAATTTGCATGTTATGGAGGCAGTGTATGCAAATTTTCACTCATGCATATTTATTGTGGATATCATGAAAACCCGACTGGCTGGGGGGGTGGTCCCCAGGACAGGGTTGAGAACCACTGTTCTAGGGCGTCTGCGACAGCCATAGCAGTCCGTAGGATGGCATGGTTACGATCTAGTACGATACGAGAAGATTTACACGAGAAACTGACGAACCTCCCGTGCACAGGAGACAACCTGTTTGGAGAGCGGTTTCAAGAAACAGTTGGGAAATTAAAGGAGGAAGCTCTAGCAGTCCAATCCTTAAAATCACAATCTCACTACTTGACCACACCGTTATGTGGGATCTACACGTAGACAATCCTATAATCGTAGGCCTTACAGGTCTTATCAATCTTTTCGTACACAGACGTATCCATCTTACCAGCATCCTCCGCCACAACAAAACACGACTCAACGTAGGGGTAAACCACGTAACCAGAGACAGCAAACACAACAACCAGCTGCTGCAGTAAAATCAACGCCGTCTTTTTAATAAATCAGCCAGCACCACTACATTAAGCACCACCTGGAAGAATTCATTCTTGCCTGGCAGCCTGGGAGAAAATAACAACCAATCAATGGGTTTTAGAAATAGTACAACATGGCTATCAACTCCAATTTACCACAAAACCCATACTACCTCACTTTTCCACTCTGAAGAGTTCAAAGCTTCCAACCACAACTGGGGGAGGAGATTGCTTTGCTTCGCAAACAGCAGGCCATTCGATGAATTTTCCCAAAAAACAGGGTTCTATTCACCATACTTCCTCATACCCAAAAAGTTGGGTGGACTTCGCCCCATATTAGATCTACGGGAATTGAACAAATTCCTGACCAAAGAGAAATTCAAGATCGTATCGTTGAAATCGATCTTACCTCTGATTCAACCCAATGACTGGATGTGTTCCATCGATCTGAAGGATGCGTACACACATATTCCAATCCATCTATCCTCTTGGTGTTACCTAGGCAATAATTCAAAACGAAAATGTGAGCGTCTTGCTATTATGCTTGCATGTAGGACCATACTGGCGGACTGGACTGACCCAATGGCTATGCCTACTTTAGCAGCGTGGACAAATAGAATGATATTACTACTACAAATGGAATTTATGGATTTTCTTAGTGGTACACGTAAACCTGATAAATTGTACTGTGCTTGTTGGCAAGCCTATTATGCGTTACTTCCAAAAGATTTACAAGCCGGTTTGATTGATACTGGTTATAAACATAACTGGTTTTAAACGGAGGTTCCTGTAATGGGTGGGAGGAAATGTATGAATGTTGTGTGACTGGGGTATGACTGTTTATAACATAGAGATTTATGTTAATGTAATTGAATACGTAAGATAAACGATTTTTATAAGTTTCATAGTATTGGCTTTGTTAGATACTATGGCTTTTGTATTATGTTTTTGATTTCTGTATTTGTAAGTTGTGTTTTATGTTTTGTATTTATTTTAAAAATTATTATAAAAATTATTTTGAAAAAGAAAATAGGAGTTAGGGGCAGAGAGTGGGCTGGGTTAGCCTGTCTGCGAAGAGCTATCGCACAGCTGTAATGCCGATTTTTAACTACACCTCTTTGAATTGCGTTAGGCTGTGCGATAGCTGCCGTGACCCTGCGGTAAGGTTTCATCGCCCTTTGCGATGTCTCCCGTAAGGCCTATGTCAGGTGAATTGAAGGGGAGAGACTGGCCATAATGTCATGGCCCATAGGTAGGTATTTGTATCCCTATGGTAGGCCCACCTAGTAACTCGAGGTGGGGTTTAGTTAAGAGTGTAGGGGGTTAGGGGCCACTTTGACATTCTACGTGACACCTACGAACAGAACAGTGGTCTCATGAAGATTTGATGACCTTTGGAGTGAGGAAACTCACTCCAAGATGAGATTTTGGGGATGGACTCTCTACCTGGGTAACATCAAGCTAGGTGGAGAGAACATTGGAGTTTCCTCACTCCGAAGGCCAGCAAATCTTCACAAGAGACCACTGTTCTGTTCGTAGGTGTCGCACAGAATGTCAAAGTGGCCCCTAACCCCCTATACTCTTACCTAAACCCCACCTCGAGTTACTAGGTGGGCCTACCATAGTAGGGATACAAATACCTACCTATGGGCCTTGACATTATGGCCTGTCTCTCTCTGTCTCTGTCTCTCTCTCTCCCTCTCTCCCCCCCCAGTGGTTGAATGAAAGAAATACAACAGGTCTGGCACTTATCGCAGAATCTGAAAATGGTATTGCAATTTGCACTAACTTAGCTCTTTGCACAGGTAATTAGCACAAATTGTGATAAATGCTATATTAGCATAAAACACACCCCTTTTGCTATCGCATGCGGTACTTACCCATTTTGATAAATCCAGGCCTATGTTTGGTGAGGAGGCTTTTTCTGCCTGAATATGAATTGAGGGAGTGATGAAGTGGAAGAATTTTGATAATTCAAACGAGAACAACTTTTGTTATAAGAGCATTAACTCCTGAAGAAGGATTGATTTTGAAACTTGCGCAGGTCGGGTTTGATGAAGCAGCGGCATTAATATTACATCTCAATCCAGCTAAGTTTCTGTTCTGGCGGTCTTTATACAGAAATTGAAAAGTCTTTTGGGCAGTTTTTTAATATTGAAAAAAATTAATATAATTTTTTTCATGTTATAAGTGCACTTTAACAACGTATGAATTTGGAGGAAGTGACGTCACTTCCCATGCCGGCTGCCTCTTAGAGGAGCTCTCAGCCCCGGAGCACTTTTCGCCACAAAAACACCATGCCACCCACCCGAATCGCGGCGATTTTTGGGCGCTTGGGAAGCGGAATGCTGAGGGGCCATGGCGCAAAAAAAAAACCCCATGGACTTTGCCAAATTTTCATACAGCAAAGGGGGAGAGGTGCCGGACCTCCAGGGCCCTAAAATGGCGGTGGCAGTCGAGCAGGAGGACCCGGAGCACGTGGAATCCGACCAGGACCTCCCGGACCCAGAGCGTCCCCTCCGATCCGAGATGCGCTCCCGGTTCATGGAGCTGCGACGCGACATTAAAGGATTTAAAACGGAAATCGCTGAAAAGCTGCAGGAAATGCGGGAGGATAACGCGGCCTTGGGCCGCCGTGTGGATGACGCGGACCTTCACTTGGATGAGCACGAGGAGCGCTGGCAGCAGCAGCAGCTGGAGGTGACCGCATTAAAATCCGCACAAACGAATTTGGAGGACAAACTCGAGGATTTGGAGAACAGGACCAGACGCTGTAACCTTCGTTTTAAAGGTGTGCCAGAAACTGAGGACTATCAGGACTGTGTCTCTATTATTCAAAAAATATGCCTCTGGCTTCTTGGGAATTCGGAGACCGGCAGCGAGGGTCCTGCGTCTGATCCAGGGATAGAACGAGCGCATCGGTCCCTGGGACCCAAGTCCGGCAACAGGGTACGTGACATCGTAGTCTGCTTTCACTCCTATGCTTATAAGGAGAGGATCGCTGCAGCGGCCAGGAAGCAGCGTGTTTGGAGTTGGGAGGGGAATGACATTTCCATTTTTGCAGATCTGGCGGCGAGTACCCTGCGCAAACGCATGGCTCTGCGACCGGTCACCTCTGCTTTGGCCAGTGCTTCCATACGTTACAGATGGCTGTTCCCCTTCGGCCTCTGGTTCCAAGTGGATGGGAAATCCTATACAGTTCACAGTCTGGAAGATGCGGTGCCAGCCCTGAAAGCCGTGGGTATTACTGTGGATATTCCGATATCTAAAGAGGTGGCTGCTTCCGGCTCCAGACCAGCCGCCCCACGCTGGCAACGGGTCACCAAAGGAGGCCGTCGGCTTCGGAGGAATGCCAGCGACCACAGGGAATCTGGGACCCTCACCTGAATTGCCTGGCCCATCCAGTTATCTGGGCTCTTATTGACTAAGTCGTCGTGAAACTGACTGCTTTTTCAGATACGACTCAGCGTCTCTGTTCGCTTATTTCATGGGTGGACTTATTCTGTTGCCATAGCGTGTTTTCTGACTTTATGATTATCAATTGATTGCTCCGGGGGGGGGGGGGGCCAGACTCCGCACCCCGGCATGGTTTCTTCCTCCGTGTTCTTCTCTGGAAGGTGTGGAACCATCCAGGATATTTGCTGGGGGGGGGGGTGTTTAGCTTCACAATGCCCGGCTTTCATGCTCTTAGAGTGTTATATGGTAGTCAGTATGACCAGGGGTTCCCTCTATTTAGGTGGACTGCCGGGCTATTATACGGGTATGGCTGCGTTTGGGGTTTTGTTATTGGATTCTTCTGGGCCGGCACTCTTGGTTACCGGTGCTGGGCTGTGGGATTGGGGGAGGGGAGGTGCAGAGACATTAAGATTATGACCTCAATTACCTTCCTCTCCCTTAATGTTAAGGGCTTGAACTCAGGCAGGAAACGGAAGCTCTTATTTCAGGAAATAGACAGGTTATCTGCCCAGGTGATTTATGTCCAGGAAACTCACTTACGCCAGCGTTATGAGGGCCTCTTACGCTCGGATAAATACCCCCATCAATTTTGGGCGGCGGCGACACCTGCCTCCAGATATTCGGGTGTGGGAATACTGGTGCATAAAGACATTCACTTTGAGGTACGGAATATTCTTTCTGACCCGCTAGGCCGCTACCTTCTCCTTAATGTAGTTCTGGGCGGGGAGTCTTATACACTTTGTTCGGTGTATGGTCCTACCTCTCAGAAAGAAGCGTTTTATACTAAATTGTACAAGCTGTTAATGGATCATGCGGAAGGAAGTGTTATTTTGGGGGGGGGGATTTCAATTTGACGCTTAATCCCCGTTTTGATAACTCCGCGGGTTCCAGCTCTGACCCTGCCCTGGCCAGGAAGGCGCTCAAACGGATTCTTGCGCTTATAGCTGGGGTGGATGTCTGGCGCTCTCGCTTCCCTACTTCCCGCAGCTATACCTACTTCTCACCCTCGCACAATAGCTATTCCCGCCTGGATATGTTCATGCTTGACCGGACCAAACTTAATGCGGTAACAGGGGTTGACATCGAACCTATAGTTTGGTCGGATCATGCGCCTATATGGTTTAAATTGCGTATGGGCCCGTCTGATGTAGGTCAGTGTTTTTGGCGGCTAAATGATTCCCTCCTGGAGGATGGTAACTTTCAGCAGCAATTGACTCGGGAGATTCGTGAATATCTCCTTCATAATGATACCGGGGAGGTGGGGGCTGGGACCCTGTGGGAGTGTTTAAAGTGTGTTCTGCGAGGCTCCTGTATTGCGAGAGCCTCTTTTGTTAAGCAACAGCGAGAGCAAGAGCGCCAGACGTTACTGAAGGCCCTGTCCAGGCTGGAGCGGGCTCATATGCGGGACGGAGCTGGCTCTACGCAGCGGGGGTCCATCCAGGAGTTACGGGATAAGATTATGGCCCTAGATTCTGCCCGTATTGCCCACCAATTGGAATTAGCTCAACAGCGATTTTTTGAGGGTGGGAACAAGGCTGGACGTTACTTAGCCCATAGCCTTCGGCGGAAGCGGGCACAAGCCACTATTTTAAAAATAAAGGATCCCTCAGGGGGGCTTCTTACTGATAATGCTTCTATTCAGGGCTGCTTTCAAAGTTTTTACTCCGCTCTGTACCATGGCGACCCTGATATACAGGAAGCTTCGATTGAGGCATACCTGTCTCGGCTTCCCCTTCCTACCTTGACGGCGGCCCAGCGACAATTTTTAGATGGGGACATCTCCGCTATGGAACTTCAGGACGCTATTGACTCCCTCAAACTGGGGAAGTCCCCGGGCCTCGATGGGTACACTCCCCGGTTTTATAAATTATTTGCTACGGCCCTAGCCCCTCTTCTGTTGAAATTTTTCAACTCCCTGAAAACGGGGTCGTCCCTGTCAGCCCAGGCCAACTTAGCGGGCATTACACTATTACTTAAACCAGACCGGGACCCATCCGTTTGTGGTTCTTATCGGCCCATTTCTTTATTGAACATCGATGTTAAGTTACTGGCAAAAATCTTGGCGAACCGCCTGAATTGTTTTATTTCTCACTTGGTGGGGCTCGATCAGGCTGGCTTTATTCCTGGGAGAACTACTGCGGATAATGTTCACAAAATCTTGGACATTATCTGGTATGCCCAAACACACAACATCCCGGCAGTGGCTTTGTCAATTGATGCTGAAAAGGCGTTTAATCGGGTGCACTGGCCTTATCTTTTTCAGACTTTAGAGCATATGGGGTTTGGCTCCTCTTATTTACAGTGGTTGGGTCAGCTCTATCACTCTCCCCGGGCATGTTTAAAGGTAAATGGAGGCTACTCAGCTCCTTTTGATGTGGTCAGGGGGACTAGGCAGGGTTGCCCGCTATCCCCCCTCCTCTTTGCTTTATTTCTTGAGCCATTTGCTATATCCATACGCGGCAATGCTGACATTTCTGGGGTACCTATGGGCGCCTTGTCTCCCAAGATATCCCTATATGCCGATGACATTTTGTTTACGCTCTCAGACCCAGCCGACTCTCTTGACTCTGTTATTGCTGAGATGGAGGCTTTCGGCCGGGTCTCTGGTTTTGCCGTAAATTGGGAAAAATCAGAGGTTCTTAACATCAATTTACATACCCGCTTGGTCCATTTCCTTCAGGAGCTGTTCCCCTTTAAATGGGCCAAAACCCAAATTAAGTATCTGGGCATTCACCTTAGTGTAATGCAAGATCTGCTTACCATTAACTATACCCCACTGTGGACTAAATTAGCAAAGGATATGGAGGAGTGGAGTCGATATCAGATATCTTGGTTGGGTAGAATGGCTGCCTTTAAAATGAATGTCCTCCCGAAATTATTGTATCTTTTTCAGACACTCCCAGTGCTGGTTCCCATGTCTATGTTAAAACAATGGCAGCGAAGGTGTATGGCTTTCATCTGGGCGGGTAGGCGACCCCGGGTAGCTTGTAGAGTACTTACACAACCTAAAGGTAGAGGTGGCCTGGGAGTCCCGGATCTTATCCGCTACTATCGTGCTGCTCAATTTAAAAAACTGGTGGATTTACAATCATCCCGTAGGCAGAAACTGTGGGTTATTATTAACCAGGAACTTCTTGGCTCTGTTCCGCTCAGTAGCCTTATCTGGCAGCCTAAGCACACCTGGACGGTGAATCCGGGGGCGGTGTTGCCTCCCTCTACACTTATGCTGCTTCACCTGTGGCATCACCTCTGTGCTCCCCTGGTGGGAAATAGGGAATACCATGCCAGTACCCATTTATATTACAATAAAGCCTTCCGCCCGGGATGTGAGAGCTCCAGTTTTTTAGACTGGAGACGGCGGGGCATCACGACGTGGGGACATGTTTGGGGCTCTACAGCTTTACGCTCTTTTGCTGATCTTCAGCGAGCCTATGACTTACCTGAGTCGGCGTTGTACCCCTATTTGCAATTAGCGCATTTTGCTAAGGCCACTGGGCTTAGTACTCCACTCGCTCAGGAACCCTCTGCTTTCGAGAAACTTTGTGAGCGGGCGCATAGTTGCCCCAAAATGCTGTCAAGGCTTTATCAACTGTTATTGGTACAAGATCCCCCTCTTTACACCTTCCAGAAGGCTTGGGAGCGAGACCTTCAGGTCAGCTGGACACCTCAGCTTTGGAAGTCTGTCTTTCGCCGGCTGGGCAGGGGACATATTGCTGCTTCTCTTATTGAGAACTCGTATAAGCTCTTGTACCGCTGGTACAAATGTCCCTCACAGTTACATAAATTCCTGCCTTTATATCCTGATACTTGTTGGCGAGGTTGTGGGGAGGAGGGCACGTTTTATCATATGTGGTGGACCTGCTCCCATGTCAGTTTAGTTTGGAGGCAGGTGTCCCTCTGGTTGAGCAAGCTTTTCCCGGGTCTGCCCTCGCTCACCCCTGCTCAGGCCCTGCTGGGCTTGGCACCCACTGGGCTTTCGCGGGATTCTAATCAGTTAGTTCAATTTGTCTCTACTGCCAGCCGCTGTGAGATAGCACGTTTATGGAAAGACACCAGGACTCCCAAGATAGAGGACATTCACAACAGAGTGCGGAAAATGTATTTATTATCCAAAATTACACCATTCAACAATAAGACAGTCTCCCGTTTTACATCGATTTGGCACCCTTACCAACAATGGCTTTCTGGGGGGCCGGGGGGTCCTTTGCCTTAAATATTATGTTAGCGGTAGGGGCCCTTCGCTTTTCATATTTCTTTTGGGGGTAACCCATAGATTTCTATCTATGCTTTTATGTGACTCCATGTATGCTCTGCTTTTCTAATTTCCTTTGTCATTGTGAAGCTAGGGGGGGTGGGGTGTTGTATTCATTAAATGTAAACAACTTGGTTTTGCTATTCTGTGATGTTTCACCTACAGTTGTTCCTGGCTTTGCTTGCGGCTTTGTGCAGTTTATTATGTATACTTAATTTCCTACTTGTATGGTCCGATCTGTAGGTTTTATTCTGTTGTTGTTTCAATAAAAACCTTTAATAATTAAAAAAAAAAGTATGAATTTCAGTGTTTCATGCAATTTATTAAAAAAACCAACCCGGTGGAAGGAGGGTTGATTGATTAAAACAAAAGGACGGGACAACCTGGATGGTTCCTGCCAAAAAAAATAGATGAAACCTCCACTTTCCACTTTACATAATTTTTAAGAAGGAATTGCCCTGTGAAATTTATAAACAGTTTACAAGAGGTTCCCTTTTTTTTTTTTTTTAAACTTATTCCTACTGTAAGACAGAAGACCATACTGACTAAGACTGCCTATGGCATGAGGACCTAGAATGGGAGTGCAAGCGAGAGAAGCCATGCAAGGCAGAGCAGAGTCAACTGAAGAAAGGAAATGATGAACCCTTTTGTGGGAATTGTGGGACTTACAATGGAACAAGTCCTATAGGCATGCTCTCATTGTGGAGTGAAAGAGGACATTGTCAAAGATTGTCCTCAACGTGAGAACGAAGAATGGGAGAGAGTCAGCAAACACAATTGCGAAAAAGCTGGAACTTGGTAGATGGACCACTGGGGGAACTTTCAGACCTTGTGATTTCAGTGGAGCTAAATGAGGTGCCTACCCAAGTCCTGGTGGATTCAGGATGCGGAAAGACCCCCCAACCATAAAGACTTAGCCCAGAGAGGACAGATTAATTACAAGAGGAAGGCGACACTTGCCTGTAACATGGTAACCAACAGCATTACCCAACAAGTCTGGTTCTGCAGACTATGTCGGTGGGGCAAACCATTATGGATGTAGGAACACTTCCCAAGGTCCCATATCCAGTAGTTCTAGGGGGCGTGATTGTTTCCAGTTTTAAAACCTATGGGGTCAGCTGAGGGACAAATAAACCAGGCCAGATGGCTTGTCACCAAGAATCTGATGGCAGTGTTGCCAAAGGGAATTGGGGTATGTATTTATTTATTTAAAAACTTTTCTATCCCGTCGTTAAGTTAAATCACCATCACAACGGTTTACAAAAAAGGCACAAATCCAGAAACCCGGTAAACAAAATAAAGGAAATTACTGTGACAAATGAGGAACAGCGGGCTCCCCACAAACCCCTGAGCAGTTTCCTAAATGGGATGGAGAAGGGAAATCTTAGAGGGGTTAAACAGCCCCAGCATAGGGTGGGGAAGGAAGAGAGGAATGGGTGTTTTCTTAGGCAAGTACCCCTAGTAAGGGCAGGCTCTCAGCCTAACAAGTTTAGCTAAGGGGGAAGGTATGTGAAGAAGTATACAAGAAAAAGCTCCAGAACACCTTAAAGGACCGGATCCGGAGATCTAGCCTAGTCCACCTTAAGCCCAAGATAGCAGGGAATCCTGGTCTGGGCAGAATTCTCTGGGAAGGTGTGCAACTAGCTAGACCCAGGAGGGAAGAGGAGGCCCTGGAGAGAGAAGGCGGCCTACTGAAAGCGAATATTGCTGAACCGTAAGTTATATTACTGTCTTTGTGTTTGGCACTACGAAGGAAAAGCAGCACTGTTTTATTTTCTTGTTTCTTCTCACTATTAAAGAAGTTTGAGTGATTTTTGTGAGTCTGTTCTCTGGCTACCCCAAGACTGATTGTGGTGCTACAGCTAGCTATATTCAATAATGCGGCTGCCCTTTTGAATATGCCTCCAAATTTAGCTGGATAAATTTATCCTGCTAACTTTAACTTGCTATCTGGACAGGGACCTAAATATGGGCCTTAATGTGAAAAGCCATCCTAAAGAGCCAAGTTTTGATATCACTCCAATATTGCATAAGACCTGAATCTTTCCTAATTTCATTACCTGTTTGTCCCATTGCTTATTTCCTTCATCTAATGCCCTGAGACAGAATGTAACTGGTGTTTAGTTTTCAAATGGCATTCTTTTATTTCTAATATGATATAAATGTAATTAACCTGATAATGTTTTTGGAAAAATAGGCTGGAATATACTCACCTCACATGTATCTGGTCCGTGAAGAGATGATTGTCACTGAACAGATTGAAAATATGGATCACTTGG
Organism: Rhinatrema bivittatum; assembly: GCF_901001135.1. Taxonomy (NCBI): domain Eukaryota; kingdom Metazoa; phylum Chordata; class Amphibia; order Gymnophiona; family Rhinatrematidae; genus Rhinatrema; species Rhinatrema bivittatum. Next base: position 123,181,317 of record NC_042619.1, on the reverse strand, counting down.
GCGTTTTTGTCTTTCGAATGTGCCATGGTAAAGAAACCTATAAATTGGAGCGCAGAGAGACCACACGAGGTACCTATTTCTTATGATGCTAAAAGCTACAAATGTTGCAGATGAAGGAAAGGTTTTTAGAGTCGGCCCAATGGTTTGGGAGACCTCTGTAAAGATCCTGGCCTGGCTGAAATTGCTGCTGTAATAGTGCCAAGAGGGGGAGGGGAAGGGGTGATTGAACAGATCTAGATTTATTAAGGATGGATATTATAGATTATATAGGTGACAAGCTTAGGTTAGAAGCTAGAATTGCCAGTGATTCAGCAAGGTAGCAGGTCCCAAGCCTTTACACATTTGGGCCCACTTTTAAATGGTGGTGATTTAAAACAAACACAAAAATGGATCAAATCAAGCCATTCACTATAAAATGAAATCTCTTCAAAAGCCAAATGAGAATCTACTTCTAGCTTTTGAACTCTGTGATTGTGGTTCAGTATCCCTGAAGGAATTTACATTGTTCTCGTGCTCTCCTGGTTTATACTTTGGATTTCACAGTAGGGCTGACCTGTAATTCCTTTGGTACCAATAGTTTGACAAAAACTATAGGGAGCCACATCCTCTCCCGAGCCTTTTAAGTGAGAGTGGATGTGGAAGAAAACCAAAAAGAAGTGGTAGGGTTGATGCGTGATGGCTTTCTGAAGAGTCAGACGTGAAAGGACTTAACCTTTTTCATTCTGAATTGGTTCACATTCTTTATACTTGGTCCAGGAAACAGCAGAGCATCAGCAGTTGCTTCCTTCTCACCCAGCAGGATGCTATGTCCTCTTCCTCTTGTCGTCCTGAGCACTGGCAGGCTGGACTGGGAGGGATGGGCGGGAAAGAGAGTGGCTTTGGTGACAAGAAGAGAACATTTTACAATAAAAAGTAACATCTTTGGTGCTGGGCCACTGGAGCACATGACAGCAGGGGCAATATCATTCTTAGGCCAATGAGATTGGTGTGACCACACGGGGCCCCACAACTGTAGGAGCCCCATGGTAATTTAGAGACCTAAAAATGGGAAATCAAAGCTGCAGTGGCAGCAGCAGGAGAGGAAGTGACTTTTGTGCAGAGCTAGCAGGAGGATCTAAAAGCATTGGTGTTGCCCATTTAGTATGGCTGCCCGCTCTCCTTCAGGCCAAAAGCTGAGGGCAGCAGGAACACAAGGGCCATGGCAAATGGGAGGAAACACTGTTGGGATGCTGCTGCTTCCCCACCTCCTGTAGTTGATTGGCTCACTCTGCTTAGCAGAACCAATCTGCTGTGGAAGGCTAGGAAGCAGCAACGACTCAGTAATGTTTCCTCTTTGCTCTTGTAGCTGTAATGAGTGAGAGGTGTAAGCAGGGGAGTGAGAGTGGTGAGACCACTGTGAGAGAGCAAGGAGTGGTCAGAGCAGGGAATGAAAGCAAAGAAGGGGGATGTAAGAGCAGCGGGTGAGACAGCGAGGGAATAGTTGAAGATGGGTGAGAACTGGGAGGAGAAAGGGTTTAGAGTAAAAAAGGGAATGAGAGGTACAATTAAGGAAGGGAAGATAGTGTGAGAGGTCAAGGGTAGTGACCAAGGTGATAGCAAGGGGGCAGGGCTGGCTGTAGGGCAAATGGCATCCTGGGAGAAAGGTGTCAACGGCAGTCCTCCAACTTCTTCCAGACATTCTCGCCCCTCCCTCCATACATTGTCTCATCCTTCAAAATGATAAAGGTATTTTCTCAAGATCAATAGTCAATTATTTCGTACCTCTTCCCAATTTGCATCACATATCGAAATATACTGCACAGGAAATCAGAATTATTGCAAATATTCATTTTCTTGATTAATTTCATGCCAAAACATAGGACAAAGTAGCCACAATAATAAATTCCTCTGTATCGCTCCATGGTGAGACCACACCTTGAATACTGTGTACAATTCTGGTCGCCGCATCTCAAAAAAGATATAGTTGCGATGGAGAAGGTACAGAGAAGGGGAACCAAAATGATAAAGGGGATGGAACAGCTCCCCTATGAGGAAAGGCTGAAGAGATTAGGGCTTGTTCAGCTTGGAGAAGAGATGGCTGAGGGGGGATATGATAGAGGTCTTTAAGATCATGGGAGGTCTTGAACGAGTAGATATGAATTGGTTATTTACACTTTCGGATAATAGAAGGACTAGGGGGCATTCCATGAAGTTAGCAAGTAGCACATTTAAGACTAATTGTAGAAAATTCTTTTTCACTCAACACACAATTTAGCTCTGGAATTTGTTGCCAGAGGATGTGGTTAGTGCAGTTAGTGTAGCTGGGTTAAAAAAAGGTTTGGATAAGTTCTTGAAGTTCATTAACTGTTATTAATCAAGTTTACTTAGGGAATAGCCACTGCTGTTAATTGCATCAGTAGCATGGGATCTTCTTGGTGTCTGGGTAATTGCTAGGTTCTTGTGGCCTGGTTAGGCCTCTGTTGGAAACAGGATGCTGGGCTTGATGGACCCTTGGTCTGACCCAGCATGGCAATTTCTTAGGTTCTTATGTTCCTTCCTTTCTCCCTCCCTCCAGACATTCTTTCCATCTTCTCCCCCTCCTGGCATTCCTCCGCTCTTCCCTAACTCCATCTATTTTTCTCCTCTTCAAATATTTTTTCTTCTCTTCCTCCATCTAGACATTCTCTCCAGATATTCTCCCTTTTCACTCTTCCTCCCTCCTTCCTCCAGATATGCTCTCCAAGGATTTTTTTTCCTCACTTTTTCCATTCATTTTCCTCCTCCTCATGTACATCTTCTCTTATTCCTACCCTACCAATGTCCCATCCACAAGTTTATTTCTCAAACTTTATGTAACAAAGATAGATCAATTAATATTAATATGGAATTTAAGAACACCACCCAACAGATTTTTAAAATTTTATTTGTATTGATCTCTAATAGATGTACAATAGCAGAAAACACAATTTTTCTTGCACAGGTGAAGTCATTGTATGTAATACACAAATTCTGAAGTCACCTCAGTAGCAGCCACACAAAGTTTCTACTACCAGGCACTTTGGAAATATTTTTGAAGGTATAAATAAACATGTAGATAAAGGTGAACTGGTTGATAAAGTGTATTTGGATTTTCAGAAAGCATTTGTCAGGCTCCTCAGGAAATTAAAAAGTCAAGGGCTAGGAAGCAATGTCCTATGGTGGATTGGTAACTAGTTAAAAGACAGGAAACAGAGGGTAGGATTAAATAAATGGTCAGTTCTTCAAATGAAAGTTCATTAGTGGATTAGTACAGGGATCAGTGCTAGGACGTGTGCTGCTTAACATATTAGTAAATGATCTGGAAAAGGAATGACAAGTGAGATCAAACTTGCAGATGACACAAAATTATTAAAAGTTGCTAAAACAGCAGCGGATTGCGAGGTACTGCAGAAGAACCCTGTGAAACTAGAAAGCTGAGTAACTGAATAGCAGATGAAACTTAATGTGGAAAAGTGCAAAGTGATGCACATAGGGAAAAATAATCCCAGCTACAGGTACACAATCCTGGGTTCTGTATTGGGAGTCACCACCCAAGAAAAGAACATTGAAATTCTTGTGGACAATATGTTGAAATCCTCAGCTCTGTGTGCAGCAGCAGTCAAAAAAGCAAATAGAATGTTAGGAATAAACTGAAAAGGACTGGAACAGAAAATATCATATTGTCTCTGTATCGAGCCCTGGTACGACCGCACCTTGACTATTGTTTGAACTTGAGGTTGCTCCAGCTGAACAAAGACATAGCAGAACTAGAAACTGCTCGGAGGAGGGCGAGCAAAATGATGAAGGGAGTGAAATGGTTTTCGTATGATGAGAGGCTACACAGGTTAGAGCTCTTCAGCTTGGAAAAGAGATGGCTGAAAGGGGACATGATAAAAGTTTATAAAATCGTGAATGAGTACATAAAGGATTGTTATTCACACTTTCCAATAATACTAAACTAAGGGGGAAACTATGAAATTTAACAACTAGCAGATTTAAAATAAATTGTAGAAAGTACTTTTTCACTTAGTGCACAATCAGGCTGTGGAATCTGTTGCCAGAGGACATAGTCAAGGTGACAAGCATAGTGTGATTTAAGAGTTTTAGTCAAGTTCCTGAAGGGAAAGTTGATAACACATTATTAGCCAGGTAGACTGAAGAAAGCTACTACTACCTCTTGGAGAGAGTAACAGGAAATAGATTTACTTTATGGGATCTGCCAGTTATTTGTGACCTGGATTGACCACTGTCTGAGAATGGATGCTGGGCTCAATGGTCCTTGGTCTGACCCAGCATCCTATTTCTCATGTTCTTTATGTTTTTAACACAAAACCCAACAAAAATCACATTCCGAACCTATACAGCAAACATGCCATGGTTAAATATCTCAAATTCCCAGAATTCAAACAGCAAAAATCTACCTATGAAATGCAGAACTGCAAATATTACACCAGGTCCTAGAACAGGGATGGGAAACTTTGGCCCTCAAGAGCCGCAAAATGGTTGGATTTTCAGGACATCACTAATGAATATGCATAAGGCCATTCCCTAAGTCAATTTGATTAATAGCAGTTAATGGACTTCTCCTCCAAGAACTTATCCAAACCTTTTTTAAAGGTCCCCTGATGTGCCTTGGTCGTTAATGCAAGTTACTTCCATGTTGCTTCTATATCCAGCCTTCCTTGTCTTGCCATCTCATCTGGTCTCTTCTGTATGTCTTTTCTCCCCTTGGCATAACTCTCCGGATCTTGACCTCCTTGTTTGGACCTGACCACGATTGCCTGCCACTTAGACCTCATCACCCTTGTCTGCTATGTGCCCCGACCTTGGCCTGTCTTTGACTCCTACAGTTTGCTGCCTGCCCTGACACCGGCATGCCATTAACCTTTACCTTTGCCACTGCCCTAGTTTGCACCTAAGACCTGCCAGTCATCAGAACCCAAGGGCTCAACCTGCAGGGGAGGTGGCTGGTATAGGTGAAGCTCCAGTCTGTCTCACTACAGGATGGGTTTGCCAGCCACTGTCATAGGCTTCGTAGGTTCACCTACAAAGCTGCATCAAATACGCTGCAGCACAAAGGGCTCACACCCATGCCACCCTTCTCACTCATCTTGAAATCAACTATAGTTCTAAACCTGAAAAAATACACATCTCAGTAAAATAAGTTGTAGCAGCATGTTCAAGAAATGAACAGTAGGAATAAACTTAAAATCAACAAAGGACTAAACTTGGAAAATGTAGCAGCATGTTCAAGAGGCAAACAGTAAGGCTAAACTTTAAATAGATAAATACTACAACTTGAAAAATACACATCTTAGAAAATAGTAAGTTAGAGCAGCATGTTCCAAGTATCCAGTTCATAGTAGCCAGTTTAATTCTAATGCATGTTGGGAGCAGGTTTCAGTTGCAATCCAGGATGGAGTTAGTTTGGGTTTGGCATTAAAGGCCTAGTGAAAGAGTCAAGCTTTTACTTGCTTTCTGAAATGGGAGTAGATTTGTGTATGGTGGAGCTCTTCTGGGAGAGAGTTCCATAGGACCGGTGCTGCTCCTGAGAAAGTTCATAGATGGGTCTCTCTTCTTTTATTGATGTGATTGTTATGGAGGCTTCAAGTGAGGATCTTAGAGGTTTGGAAGGCTTATAGAAGGACAGATTTTCTCTTTGGTAACTAGATCCATATCCTCTTAGAGCAGTGGTTCTCAACCTTTCTAATGCCGTGACCCCGTAATACAGTTCCTCATGTTGCGGTGACCCCTTGCCCCGCCCTCGTCCTGTGAGGGCGGGGCGAGGGTGGGGCTTTGGTCATATGGGGGCGGGGTTATGGATGGGGTTAGATTTTAGTGCATACTTATTTATTATGACATTTATAAACAGAACCACCATTCCTCATAAAACAATAAAATTAAGAAACATAAAGCATCAGTTATAATAGTAAAACCATACTAATAAAAGAATATTTTAAAATTACTGATAAATAGAATTTCTGTTAATTAAAATCATATACATTTTTATAATTTCCCAAACACCAATAAAATATTTCAAAACAGCACATATATCAAATAACACACAATAATTAAAACTAATAAGGATTTTAAAAAGCCCCTGCTGTCCATACATGGGAGCTCTTGATTTCCAGTCACCCTGATATTGTCAAAGATTAGGAGGTTATCCTCTCTCTCTCACACATACTCTCACATGTCCATTCTCTCTCACACATACACTGTCACATACATACACATTCATGCTCTTATACCCACCATAACCTCTCGCTCTCACAGACACTGATACACTCTCAGGGTGTAAGACACTCTCTTCCCCCCCCCACTCACACACACTCTTACTCCCCTGGATTTTCTCATACACACTCATGCTCTCACTCTTACTGGCTCCCTCACAACCTCAGAGCCTCTCAGATAAAACTCTATGCAGCAGAAATAATGCTGAATGTTGAGAATTGTGTTATGCAGACTAATCTGGAAAATGCACTAATTTCTACATGAGTCATAATGAATCAGTCCTCAGCTGCAGGCTTCAATTGAGTATCCTGGCTCCCTTTAATTTAATGTTTGCCAAATACTGTTCATGTGTAACAGCAATCCTAATTCTCCACCAGATCAAGCTGATTTCACATCCCACTTCATACTTTGTCACCTCCAGCTGAGTCAAACAATTAATCTAATTACTGCCACTGCTGCCACGTGGCTATTAGGGAGGCGCTGATTGCTGCTATTGGCACTGAAGCCCATTCTGCTGCCTCCTCTGTGCAGGCCCCCTGGGTTTCCACTTCCTCCATGTTGATCTCGTACATTGTGAAATCAGCATAGAGAAAGTGCTACTCTTGCACATTCCCAAAGATTACATGTACCAATCAGTAAAAAGTAATTTATTTTTTTTTACATCTGCATCCCTTTATTTTTTTGCCATTTCCTTCTGTTTCTTTTCTCTCCACCTGTCTTCTTCCCTCAAACACAGTCAGGTTCTCATTCTCACATGCATTTCTCTCTCAAACACACATACACACACAGGATCTCACTGTCACATGCTCTTTCTGTCATGCAATCATTCATACACACAGTCTCTCACTGGCACAGGCTGTCTGAGTCTCACACACAGGCTCTCTCACACCCCCACATGCTGCCTTGCTCAAGCACAGGCTCTCACTGTCACATGCTGTCTCTTTCACACATAGAGAGGCTCTCACATGCTGTCTCTGCAAACACACACAGTCTCTCAATTCACTCACACACAATCTCTCAACTCATCTCATACTCGCACACACCTCTCTCTCACCTCTGGGCTTCTTCTTTACGGGTTACCACAGGATAGGCTCTGCAGCGGCTCTGGTCCTCTCGGGCCGCGCAGCTCCTCTTCTGCACGTGGCTGACGCGCCTCCTCCTTCCTGCCCGTGCGGCTCCGGCAACATTTGTCTTCCGGGGCAGGGCGGGCAGGAAGTAAGTAGGAGGAGCACCGCGACGCGCTCCCTTTTGGGGTTGGAGGAGGCAGGTCTCCAGCTTCGCCCCGCCTCCCCGCAGCAGCCGCGGCGCCGCGGACCAGCAAAAAACCCCAACGGCCCGGTACTGGTCTGCGGACCGGGCCGTTGGGGTCGGTCCGCAGATCAGTTTTGGTCGAACGACCAAAACACAGGTCGAACGACCAAAACACAGGCGACCCCTGTGTTTTGGTCGTTCGACCCCCGCCGGGGTCGCGACCCACAGGTTGAGAACCGCTGTCTTAGAGCCTTGAAATCCATGTCAAGGTTTTGAATTTGGTTGTATATTGGACTGGTAGCCACTGGAGTTTTTGAAGGACAGGTGTGATATGGTCATGTGGCAATGGAGTTTTTTTTTATTAGCTGGAGTTTGTGAAGGGCCATATCTGTTAAATCCTCATACAGTGCATTACAGTAATCAAGCCATGTAGTTACTGTGTCATGGACTTCTATTACTAGGTTCATCCTCTCCATGAAAGGACTCTGATTAATTTTGTATCATCTGCAAATTTAATTACCTCACTCATCGTATTCCTTTCCAGATCATTTATAAATATATGGAAAAGCACCTGTCCAAGTAAAGATCCCTGAGGCACTCCACTGTATACCTTTTTCCACTGAGAAAATTGACCATTTAATCCTATTCTCTGTTTCCTGTCTTTTAACCAGTTTGTAATCCTCGAAAGGACATCCCCGCCTATCCCATGACTTTTTAGTTTTCTTAGAAGCCTCTCATGAGGGACTTTGTCGAACACCTTCTGAAAATTCAAATACACTACATCTACCGGTTCATCTTTATCCACATGTTTATTAACCCCTTCAAAAAAAAAATGAAGCAGATTTGTGAGGCAGACTTCCCTTGGGTAAATCCATGCTGACAGTGTTAAGATTCCTGCCTGCGGAGCTACTCTCCGCGAGCAGGCCTCTCACCTTTCACGCTGCCGGGGCTCGGACGCTGCCGGACTCTGCCCACACGGCCTGGTGCCGCTACTGCCGACACCTGCGCCGGGAGCCTCCATGGCAGGCCGCTGCCACCACCATCTTCATGCAGCCTGGAGGCCGCACCCACCAGCTCCTCTTGCAGCGAAGAGCCGCCGCTGAAGTCCCTCCTGAGTGGCAACGGGAGGCTGCTGCCGCTCCGATGTCATCCCGCGGCCTGGAGGCCGCCCCGAAGCCTTCCTGCTCTGTCTGCTTCTGCTTCGGCGTGCAGGGAGAGCGCCGCTGTCCATGGTCCTGTGCTCTCTTCTCCAGGCCTCTTCTAGGCGCCAGCGCGCGACCCTTCTACTTATTTAAAGGGCCAGCAACAGGAAGTGCTTGCGGCCCCGCCAGAAGCCAGCTCCACCCAGTTTCCTGGTTCAGCCCTATTTAAGGGCTTTTCCTTCAGTCTTGCTTGGCCTTCAGATCGGGTTCCACAGTTGTCTGTGCTTTGTGACCGGTCCAGGTCCTCCGTGGTCGTCGTCTCCTGATTTGACGGCTCCATCTTCATGTTCCTGATGTCCGATGTTCCTTCGTCCGTATTCCAGATGTTTCCACGTTCCTGATGTCCTTGGTTCCTGATGTTGCTTCCTGATGCCTTGTCTTCATATCTGCTTCCAGAACCCCTGATTCCTCGATGCCACCCTTTCCTGGCATGCTCATGGTACATTGCCTGACTTCTCGTCCACAGATCAAGTTTCCAGAGAGTCATCCTTACCCGAAGCAAAGTCTCGTCTTGGTCCTGTTTCCTGTTTGAAGCCAAGTCCCATCTTGGCCCTCCGTCCTGACTCTCGTTCCGGCCCTTAGATGTTCTTGGGGCTGCTCTGTCTATGCCTAAGACTCTGACTGAACCTGTTCCGCTTCAGCGTGGTCCATGACCAGCCATGGGCGGCTGTGTAGGGCGTGCCTCGGTACAGGCTTCTACTGAATATTCGCCATGTTTCCAGCTTCAACTTTCATGCATCCATCTGGAGTCTGCCTTGCACTCAAGCGTGGTCCACAACCAGTCCCGTGGGTCCGCCCTGTGGTGAGCTGTGTAGGGCACGCTGCGTCACAGCCTCAACCTAGTACTTGACTTTGATCCTGAGCCTTGTTCCTGAATCATCGTCTTCAGTACCTTGTTCCTGAACCCTAGTCTTTAGCACCTTCGTCTTCGCCTGAGTCTTTGTCAAGTATCCATGTCTTGCCAAGCCTCAGTCTGCCCTCATCCTCTGTCCGGCCTGCCGCCTATTGCTGTTGCCCAGCGGCAGGTCTGAAAGGGCTTGAAACGTCTGAGGACAGTTCATCGATCAACATTGCGTTGTGGGTCATCCTGGGGCATGCAGGTCCAGTAGAGGGCAGACCTCCTGTTTCCTTGTCTTTGTTCCAGCCTTGTCCTGCTCCTTGTTACCCATGCTCGCACCAGTTCACCTCCCGCGGTGTGTCTTGGGGCTCCTCCCTGAGTCGTGCCGTGGCTCAAGGGCTCACATCACCTGTTCCAGAAATGACCGTGCCTCCGGATTCGTAACAGAATCTGAAGGCCATGTCCGCAACAGTATCCAAAGGCCGCGCTCATAACAGACTGTGTTCCATTAAACCGTGTCTTTCTACATACTCTGTGATTTTAATATTTAGAATAGTTTCCATTATTTTTCCTGGCGCTGAAATCATGCTCACTGGTCTATAGCTTCCCAGATCACCCTTGGAGCCCTTTTTAAAAATTGGGGTTACATTGGCCACCCTCCAGTCTTCAGGTACACTGGATGATTTTAATGATAGGTTACAAATTTTAACTAATACATCTGAAATTTCATTTTTAGTTTCTTCAGATCTTTAGGGTGCATACCATCCAGTCCAGGTGATTTGCTACTATTTTTAATTTGTCAATCTGGCCTACTACATCTTCCAAGTTCACAGTGACTCAACACCCTTGAAAACCATCTTCAGAACCGGTATCTCCCCACATTCTCATTAGTAAACACAGAAACAAAGAATTCATTTAGTCTTTCAGCAATGTCCTTATCTTCCCTAAGAGCCCCTTTAACCCCTTGGTCATCTAATGGCCCAACCGACTCCTTCACAGGTTTCCTGCTTCAGATATATTTAAAGTTTTCATTATGAGTTTTTGCCTCTATGGCCAACTTCATTTCAAATTTTCTCTTAGCCTGCCTTATCAGTGTTTTGTACTTAACTTGACAATACTTATTTTTTATCCTATTTTCTTCAGATGGATCCTTCTTCCAATTTTTGAAAAAAAATTTTGGGCTAAAATAGCCTCTTTCACCTCACCTTTTAACCATGCCGGTGATTGTTTTGCCTTCCTTCCACCTTTCCTTAATGCATAGAATACATCTGGACTGCATTTAACAATGTCCATGCCTGTTGTACACTTTTAATCTTTGTACCTGCACCTTTCAGTTTTTTCTATTTTCCTCATTTTATCAGTTTTCCTTTTGAAAATTTAATGTTAGAGCTGTAGATTTACATATTGTCCCCCTTCCAGTCAGTTCAAATTTGAGCATGTTATGATTACTATCGCCAAGTGGGCTCACCACATTATCTCTCTCACCAAATCCTGAGTTCCACTAAGAATTAAACCTAAAATAACTCCCTCTCTCGTCGGTTCCTGAACCGGTTGCTCCATGAAGCAGTCATTTAGTCCATCCAAGAACTTTACGCCTCTAGCGTGTCCTGATGTTACATTTACCCAGTCAGTATTGGGATAATTGAAATCTCCCATTATTACTGCACTGCCAAATTGGTTAGCTTCCCTGATTTCTTTTAGCATTTCATCATCCATCTTATATTTTTGGAGACCTGGTGAAAGGAGAATAACCAATGCGACAGTGCTATATCAGGTTACAAATTCTATCACAATGATAGGGAGGATCAACTTGGTGGGGGTTTGTACAGGAGGGCACAGAGTCCAACAGGATAAAGATCATACAAGAGACTAAATGCATAGTAGAATCTATATGGGTAGAAATCCCATACATGTTGGATAAGAGTATAGTGATAGGAGTATACTACAGTCCACTTGAGATGCCAATTATGTCTATCTCTTCATTCACTGATATATACTCAACTCTCCCATCTTACTTCTTAGACTTCTAGCATTGGCATATAGATATTTCAAAGTGTGTTTTTTGTTTATATTAAAAACCTTCTTTTCAGTTGATAGAGATAATTTGGAATCCTTTAGCTTAGGTGATTCTTTACTTATAGGCTCATGGACTACTTTTGCTTTTATTGGAACCTCTCTGTTGGGATGCTGAACCATACACTGCTGAGTGACTCTCGGCTTTCCCCCTTGTTCTAGTTTAAAAGCTGCTCTATCTCCTTTTTAAAAGTTAGTACCAGCAGCCTGATTCCAGTTTGGTTAAGGTGGAGCCCCTCCTTTCGGAAAAGTCTCCCCATTCTCTGAAAGGTTGTCCAGTTCCTTACAAAACTGAATCCCTCTCCCTTCTCTATTGTCTTATCTTCGCATTGAGACTCCGGAGCTCTGCCTGCCTCTGGGGATCTGCAAGTGGAAAGGGAGCATTTCAGAGAATACCACCCTGGAGGTTCTAGATTTCAGATTTCTACCTAAAATCCTAAATTTGACTTCCAGAACCTCCCTCCTACATTTTCCTATATTGGTGCCCACATGTACCATGACAGCTGGCTCCTCCCCAGCACTGTCTAAAATCCTATCTAGGTGACCCGTGAGGTCTGCCACCTTCGTACCAGGCAGTCAAGTTACCAGGTGGTCCTCGCGTCCATCAGTCACCCAACTATCTATATTTCTAATAATAAAATCACCAACTATGACAGCCAACCTAACCCTTCCCTCCTGAGCAGTAGCCCTGGGAGATGTGTCCTGTGTGCGAGAGGACAAGGCAGCACCTGGGCTGCCAGACTGGGTTTGGGACTTGGTTACTATGTCCCTGAAGGTCTCATCAATGGTACCCTCTCTGTCTGCCTCAGCTCCTCCAGATCTGCCACTCTAGCCTCCAGAGATTGGACTCATTCTCTGAGAGCCAGGAGCTCTTTGCACTGGGTGCTCACATACAACCTCTCACCAGCGGGTAAAAAATCATACATGTGACACTCTATGCAAAAGACTGGAAAGCCCCTCTCTTGCTGCTGGAAAACTGCCTTCATCTTAATTTTGTTGAGTTCCTAGTTAAATTTAGGTTGCTATGGGAATTGGAATGTGTACAATTAGAGTTTTAAATTTATAGGTGTATTCACTAATTAATCTGGTAGTGACCTACAGGGGATGATTAAACTCTCAGTAAGGGCTGGTGCAATAGTATGATTTAGATAAGAGCCTGATTGATTTTTAATGAGCTTTTTGATTTAAGCACACAGTCAGCTCAAACTAAACATCAGCAAAACTGAAATCCTGCTCTTGTTTGGAATAAAACCTCCACTCATTAATGTTCAAACTTATATTGCCTTTTTAGGGCAATTCAATTCTAATTGTTTATCAAGCAAGAAATCTTGGATTCTTGCTGGATTCCAATTTATCAATGCATCAACATATTTCTAAGGTAGACTCAGCATCTCTATACAGATTACCTTTGCTAAAAAAAACCCAAAACTAAAACTACTTCTTGAATATCAAGACTTTTGAACAGCTCTGCAGTATCTTATATTGAATCAATTGTACTACTGCAATTCATTGTAACTCTAACTTCCTGCAACTATCCTGCACCCCCCTACAAGTGATTCAGAATGCAGCAGCAAGGATACTGACTGGAAAATAACTTAGGAATCATATCACTCTTTGTTCTCCTCAATCTTTTTTATGGTTTTGAGGAGTTGGCGTGGATTCTTGGACACTGCGGAGATGGCCATTCCCATGGGGAGGAGCCCCATGAGGAACCGCAGTACTAGGTTAGACTCGAGACACGCAAACACAGATTTGTCTTTTATTATACAGCTGGATAATACCACCAGAGGTGGCAGTAGTGAGGTGATCCAGTAGAAGCAGTCCAGGGACCCTCTGCAGAGGAGACCCATCTCACAATGGTAGATGTTAGCAGCACACGGTAGTATAGGGCGTTCTGGATGCAGGTTCCCAGTGCTGAGCTGTAGATGAGACAGACTGACAAAGTTTAGATTACTCACTAAGTTGGTAGCTGTATTGTTGGAGATCCCAGCAGGCAGAAGTAGTTGGATTGCAGGCACCCAGGCAGGGAGAGCAGGCCCTCAAGGAGCGATTACCTGGTATCCCAGATAGGCACCTGAAAGAAAGCAAAGGGCCCCTGAAGAGCGGTACCCAGGTTAGATGAAGTACCCCGAAGCGCAGAGAGAGCTTCCAGCGGCAGCACAGAAGCGGCAGAGTAGCTTAGACCGGAGGCATATTCAATCCTTGCTAACTCTATTTGTTAGCAAACGAAGGGCAGGCTAAATACCTGGATGGCGTGACGTCACTCGAGGGGGACGCCCCGAAGTTCCCGCCATGATGTGGATAAAGACGTGGGTGGCATGCGTGCGCGCACCCACCCTAGGAGGCCCTCAAGAGAAACATGGCAGATAGCCTTGCCATTGCTGTTCTGGGGATGCTGGAGAGAGTGGCATGAAGACGCAGCGGCAGCCATCTTCCCAAGGCTAGTGGAGAGAGCAGGAAGAAAGGTGAGGCACAGAGGTCAAAGCCGTCTGAGAGCAACGGATGCAACAATCTTCATTGGCTGGCAGTTTCATACTGAATAAAATATAAAATACTAACCATAATTCATAATCTAATTCGCAAAGATTTTTCAATATGGCTTAATGGGGCCCTTCATCTTTATAAACCTACCAGACAGATTCGATCCTCAGTAAAAAAAAAAAAAAAAAAAAAAAAATCTTTTAGCAGTTCCAACTTGGAAAATTGCCAGACTAGACATTACCTGAAAAAGGGCATTCTCAATCGCAATTCCACTTTTGTGGAATTCCATCCCTGATGCCATTCATGATATCTCCTGCACTAAAATGTTTTAAAAGGCCCTAAAAATATGTTTACAAAAGCATATAACCTAACTAATTAGATAACTACTGGTATAGAATTATACCATGGTGGTTGGTGCCTTGTATGATGGAAGTAACGATTTTGTTTACTTTAAAAACATACATAGTTTATATAAGAAATTTTTATTATGTAAGCTGTCTTGTGCAAGAAATGTAGACTGCGGACTAGAAATATTTAAATAATCCTTTTGATGTGTCCACGTTCATTGGTAGTATGAACTGGACATCATCCACATAGATGTAGGATTTTATATCAAAGGTTCAGATCAGCTGCACAAGTAGTCTGAGTCAGATGTTAAAAAAAGTACTGGTGATAGTATAGATCCCTGTGGGACTCCACAGGTCAGAGCCTAGGGTGCCAATGAGTTATCATTGAAATATACAGATTGTTGAATGAACAATAGAAAGGAGTTAAACCAGATGAGGAACTTACCACTTAGATTTGCATCTGCTAGCCTTGATAGCATAAAATTAGGGTCCATATTCAACAATATTTAGCCAGATAACTTATAAATTATCCAGCTAAATGTCAACTTTTGAATATTTCTGCTACTTGTGTGGCTGAATTTTAGCTGGATAACATAATGTAGGGGCATTCTGGGGCAGAGTAAAATTAGCCAAATAAGCTATCTGACTAACTCTGATCTACGGGAAAAAAGTGCCAATACTGTAAAAGTGTGTGGAGGGTCAAATCTGCCCCCTGCCCCAGCCAAGGGCCGTTACTTGAGGAGGCTCCAATAACCAAACCCCAAAAATATAAGTACATGGTCACACGATGAAAGTCTCCCCCCCCCCCCCCCCACCCAATCAAAATGTAAAAAAAAAAAAAAAAAATCAGGCATAAGGTACCCCTCACTCTCCCTTTCCATAAAAAGCAGGGTAGAGAAGACCCCCAGTACCTCAGGCCCCCAACACCAGATTAAAAAAAACAAACAAAACACCTTATTGGTGTTTAGTGATGTCCCTCACACTGGACCCTCCAAATCCAAAAAATCATTGGTTTCAAGTAGGTGCCCCCTCCTCCCCCGAAATGCATCCCAGTACCTCAAAAATATAAAAGCACTTGGAAGGGCCCAGGATGCCCTCTAGCCCTCTGCCTTGTTGGTGCCATTTTCTAAAATGGCGCCGACCTGACTTTCCCCACTCACATGACTGGGGCAAGGTCCAGGTATCAGCCCACAGCCACATGGTCAAGAGGGGAGGGGGTCACCATTTAAACACAGATGTTAGGGGGGCTGGGGTACTGGGGGACCTGTCTTCCCTGCTTCTTATGGAAAGGGAGGGTAACTTATGCCAGATTTTTATTTTCTTTACATTTGGGTTGAAGGGGCCATCTTGAGGCGCGGCCCCGAGATGAGGAGGGGGGTCAGGTTTGACCCCACTGCACAATTCTTTAAATTTTTGCCGGTATTTATTTTTTTGGTATGTCTAACATGGGAGCATTGGGAGCATTGCGACTTGGGACTGTCAGCCATATTAATTTAGTTACAGCTTCCAAGAAGCTGTAACTAAATTAATATGGCTGACAGTGTTCAGAGTTGACCGCGTTAATTTATTTACATGCGACTATGCATGAGCTGCATTGCATGGATTTGCAAAATTCATGTATGCAAATTGCATGCATAGCAATTCATTGGAATAGGGGAGGGACTCTAGGCTCAAATATGGAAATTATTGAGAACATTGTGTAATATCGCACGATATATGCTGTTTAACACACATTCTAGCCCTACCGCAGCTTGATGCATCACCTTATTAGATATTACTGGGGTTTTTTAGAACAGACATCTGAACAAATTAAAGAGAGGGCTACATTACTGGTTAGTTTTGTGTCAGAACCAGACAAATAATGGATTCTCAATGGAATTTCATTTAAAAGATAAGTTGTTGCTGGGTCAGAGAATTGCTGCTTTCCCTGATGTTGCTAAGGAAATGCAACTAAGAAGAAAACTGTTTCATCGACACAAAGTCCTAATTCTGGAAGCTGTATTTCATTTACAATTTCCCTGTAAATGTTCTGTTAAATTTAAAGGAGTCAATTATGTTTTCTTCTGTCCTTTACAGGGGTTCTTACAAAATAGACCCCCTCCCCTTAGGGAAGCTATACCATAAGTTATGCTTAATTCTAGTCAGTTATGTTATACTTGTCTTGTTTGTTTTCTTACGGGTGAATTTTTAACCGCAGACACCAATACTGGGGGATACGCACGTGGCCAGGCTGCACGTGCCCCGCGGGCGTTTTCAAAGGCCTGCAGCCACGCGTGAATCTCCCGGTATGCGCAGAAGAGCCAGCAAAGTAAAAAGGGGCGGGGAATAGGTGGGCCGGGAGAGCGCCATTAGGCAGTGCCCCGCTGAAGCACGCGCCAGCTGCTGGCTGGCCTGAACAATTTACTACTGCTCGGGAGAGCAGGTAAGTTTAGTAATTAAAAAAAAAAAAAAAAAAGGGTTTTAGGGGTCAGGATGGAGAGGGAAAAGGGAAGTAGGGTAGGTAGGCAGTTAAGGAAGTTTGGAGGGGACTGGGTGAGGTCCTAGCGTGTTGCTGCGCACTTCTAAAAAAAAAAGATTCCCCCTCCCCCCGTGTCGATATAAAATTGGGTGTGCGTGTGCGCACTGGTAGCGGATTTTATAACCTGTGTGCATTGGCGCATGCATGTTATAAAATCGGTACGTCTTTTAAAACTAACCTTTACGTGTTTGATTTCTTCCCCCCTCCCCCTCCATTTTGATAAAATGGATGCTTTTGATTGTAATAAGTATGGCTATTTTCTTGTGTTCAATTCATTGCTTTGTAATCATCCATCAGTTTCTGTATCTCAGTGTTGAGGATTTTATTTTGTAAAATCAGAATTTAAAATTATACAAATATATAACAAAATGAGGAACAATATCATACTCCTAAAAATGCATTAAAAGATTTTTATTTACCCATATATAAACAATATTTATATTTAAAAAATGTTTGAGGTTAAAAAAATTTTTTTATACCACAGCAAACTTCAGTAATACACCCAAGGCTGATCAACACATCAAAGTGATTAAGAATAAATGTTACCATAGAAACTGGTCTAATTTCTTTTCCTGTTGCAGTCAGGAAGAAGCAGTGAAATGTTGTACAGGGCCATAACTAAGCTGGGATATTCTCCTGGTTGGAGTTGATTGAATTTCATTTGTATCTTGATACGAAGAACGAGGATTTTGTGCTTCCCCCCCCCCCCCCTGAAAAGAGTTGATCAGCCTTGTAGGACTCTGTCAACAAACTATTTGCAGAGGTGGGGGTGGGGACGGTCAAGGGTTTCCCTCCCTCTCTCTGATTCCGGGCTTCCTTTTGTTTCCCCACAGGAATCCAGAAGCGTGAAGTTGAGAACTGCCACAGCATTCGTCACTTTGAGAGCACTGTTGTTGTGGAAACAGTCTTTTGCAATTAGTAAAGTACAGCAAGTGCAGTATGTTGCTAGCTCAACTATTCCCTTCTTTTTATTGTGTGCTGTGAGTTATTTTTACAATATTTTCTGATGACACTTATGGACAGGACTGCACACCTTCAGCATTACATTTGTTTTTTTCAATATAACTTGTTTCTTGAGGTAAGCAGGAAGAGTCAAATTAGCCAAGGAATGTACAATTAATACCTGTAAAAATTCCAGCATGATTAATAAATCAGAAAGAAAGCATTCCATTTAAATCAACAATTTGAAACATTTTTTTTTCCACTTTTTAAAACATGGTTTCATTCTTTGTCTGATTTGAATAGTGAACTTTAATGTTGTGGAAAACTTGTTAATCAATAAAGTTCTGCCTATTGGAAGTGTTTTTAAAGTTTGTATAAGGGAAAACTGATGCACAACAGACTATGAGAATAACGTACAACCACTGAGAGAATAGAACAGACAGTAATATTGCAAGCTGCAGACAGCTCATAGGAAAACATGTTGAGGGCCTCTTAATTACTTTATGATTATGGTAACCAGCTTGATACTTTAATATGTCAGTTCTCTATGGTAACAGTCTCTTAGCTGCAGAAGAGAGAGAGAGCGAGCAGAAATTCAGCTGTAACTTTTGATACTAATATTTTTGTCTTGTTTGAAGGGTTTTTTTTTTTTTTTAACACTACAAATAAATTTTGAAAACAAAACAATGAGCTGTGTGAACATTTCAAGTTAACTGGTTTCCTGCTCTGGTATATAAATCCACATATGGTTATAGGTATTTACCAACAGGGCAGCTTTCAGTATGCTCAGTGACATTGCAGTTTGCTCACATCTTTCTGAGATTTCAACTACTACTACTATGCATTTTGTATAATTCTACAAGGTATATGCAGCACTGTAAAGATAGATATAGAAGATAATCGCCACTCTGTGGAGCTTGTATTCTAGTCAAGACAAAAAAAAAAATAGAAAAAACAATAAGATTTTGGGATGAATCAGGGAAAAGATTTAAAGTTTTAAAAGTGTGTTAATAGTACCATTTAATTGAAACAGGAAACAATTCATCTAATTGAGTAAAGATGAAGAATTGCCTCTCTGCCCCACAAAACAATTTATATAATAAAACAGGAAATGGGATGGGTGGGTGAGAGGCTAGATGGATAGGGTCCTAAAGAAGGACAAAATGCTTCTTCCTTCAGAGCCAAGCATTTTTACCAGCAGATAAATGCTTTTCAAAAAACTCCAGTTTTCACATACTTAAACCAAATCACTAGAATTTAATCAGATTGTAATTATAAATGAGTCATTTCCAGTTTATCCAGAAGAGCTACCATTTCTAAGAGCATAATGTAGCCTGCTTTCCAGAAGAACAGAAACTCCAGATATAGATGCTAATCTATTTATATGTCCAACTACCATAACGGATTTGCTGATGCATGACAAAACAAAGGGCAAGCATTGATGACTAATTAGGTCAGTAAAAGTCTAAATAACCCATAAGATCCAGATCATTTTAAAATGTAAGCCCTCATAAGCAGAAAATAACCCTCGTGTTTGATCACTTAAAGGTAGTTTAATACTAACCCATTTAATTAGATCATTTGGTTACATAAGTTTACATTATGATCTCCAAAAACCATCCACTGAACCTCTACTTATTTGAAATCTATATATAATAAATATCCACCTATCCCTATATATATCTGGGGGCGTCAATTGTATGCAAAATGTTAGGTGTCCTTGGTCAAATTGCATGTTTCAATGAATCTCTAAGGGGCGGATTTTAAGAGCCCTGCTCGCCTAAATCCGAACAAATCCGGGCAGATTTAGGCGAGCAGGGCCCTGCGTGCCGGTGAGCCTATTTTACATAGGCCTACCGGCGCGCGCAGAGCCCCGGGACTCGCGTAAGTCCCGGGGTTTTCTGAGGGGGGCGTTTCGGGGGCGGGCCCGAACTGTGCGGCGTTTTCGGGGCGTGTCGGGAGCGTTCCGGGGGCGGGCCCGGGGGTGTAGCTACGGCCCGTGGCAGTCCGGGGGCGTGGCCGCGCCCTCCGGACCCGCCCCCAGGTCGAGTCCCGGTGCGCTAGCGGCCCGCTGGCACGCGGGGATTTATGTCTCCCTCCGGGAGGCGTAAATCCCCCGACAAAGGTAAGGGGGGGGGGGGTTTAGACAGGGCGGGGGGGGGGGGTTAGGTAGGGGAAGGGAGGGGAAGGTGAGGGGAGGGCAAAAGAAAGTTCCCTCCGAGGCCGCTCCGATTTCGGAGCGGCCTTGGAGGGAACGGGGGTAGGCTGCGCGGCTCGGCGCGCGCCGGCTATACGGAATTGATAGCCTTGCGCGCGTGTATCTACTAAAATCCCGCGTACTTCGCCTGATGCGCCAGCAAAAGTACCCCAAATCGCGCGGTTTGAAAATCTACCCCTTAGTGAACAGAAGCTGGCACAATCTCTACATAATAAAGAGTTAAACACCTATCAAAAAAAGAAAATGTGAATTATTAACAATGTTATAGCACAACACTATGATAATGTTAGGGTGTCAGCAAGCTGTTTTATTATGTCTGTATGGGCTGTCTGGTCTTCTCTCAATCATTCATCTTCAAAACATTCTCTTGACACTTTTTGTAAGCATTTAAAATTTGTAAATCATTTTTTTAGCACCTTTTGTTCCACAGTTGCCATTGATTCGAGAGATTTGCAAGATCTGATTGTTCAATTGGAACTGCCACAGTCAAAAGTTTTATTGTATCTCTCTGTTCAATATAGTTCAGTTTAGCTTACATAATATTCTTTACTGTTTTATGCTATGCTTGCTATGAACACTGTTTTAGATTATAATAAGCCCGAAAGATATGTAAACAGATTTGTATAAGCTTATACATCAGTAGACCTTTTGGCTTCATGGACAAGATAAAAGATAATTATAGTTCTTAGAAAACAGATATGATGACGAGTGATCCTTTCTTATTGTAACAAAAATGTGCTCTCCTTAAAGGTAATTGTAATTAGGACCTAGGTCATGCTGACCTATTAACTGATCATGAAGAGAGACATGTAAGAGATATGCTATGAAAGTAAAATGAAATTGTGATTGGTTAATCGGAAATGTTTTGCTTAACCATGACTTTGTAGAAACAAACAATATATAAGTCTGATTGTATGTATTGGATTTTGAGAATGCCCACTGAGAGCCTGTTCGAAATGTGGTTTTCTCCCATGTGATATTTTTCCTATGTAAATATTACATGTAAAATAAACTTGGTAGATTTGTACTGCAACAGATTTATGAGTATTTTAAAATTGTGGAAAGAATTACCAGAGCCAATAGAAAAGCTTAAAATCTCCACAGAGCATTGACATTGTGGTATTTTGGGGCTCTTACTGGTTATCCTTGACATGGAAGTTCTTGGAGATAGCGACTCAATTTTTGGAACAACATCCGCATCTTCATTGAATACGGGTCTCATTCTTAACAAGTTTAATGGAGATAACTTTGACAATTTTTTTTTTTTTGCTTTTGATAAACACTATTACCAACAAATACATGGCTTGGCCATGGAGGTGACTATGGCCCCTGATTTGGCTAATCTGTATATGGGTGCCTTTGAGGAGTCATTGAGAACCAATCTTCCTTTTTAACAATAGTTTGTCTGGAAATGTTATACCGATTACATTTGTTATTGTGGAGAGGGACACTGTCTCAGTTAAAAAATTTTTTAGAACGGCTGAACAATTTGATTCTGAATCTCAAGTTTACTGCAGTCACCAATGAACATCATATTTCTTTCCTGAATTTATAGTAAAATCTTCTGATAGCTTTCAAACTTCGTTTCACAAGCCCACAGATTGCAACAGCTTACTATGGTTTGTTAAAGGAAAGTCTTCCTATTAGTCAGTTTTTTAGACTGTGACAGATTTGTTCCACCATCTTTGATTTTCAGATGCAAGCGAAACTGATGACTGACAATCTACAGGCATGTGTATGGAAATCTTATCTGACAGCCAAACACTGCCATCAAGAAGGCTGTTTTCTAAAATTCATGCGGAAGACAAGACCAGAATCGTGTGTGCTACCCGTATCTGCTCATGTGAAGGAAGTGAGTACTTCAATCTTTCGTCATTGGCACATTCTACAATTACATTCCTTTTTTTTTTTAAATATATTTCTTTATTAAATTGTTCAAGAAAAAACAGAACTTTATGCCCATTCTTGTCTGGTAACAAATCTCATTCCCTAGTCCTTGCAATCAGGTATGCTATTATACAATGATGCGATTCTGTAAATCCCCCCTCCCCCCCCAACTCAAGAGTTCCCTGCAAGTCTTTAAGTCGATGGTGACGCAAATGCTGTTCGAGAAGATGCTATGTATTTGTTGGTAGTAAGTTGAGTTATTAGGTCCTTCTTGGATTGTGGAAGTGTGTTCCAGTATCCCCACCATATCTCTTCACATAAGCGATGAGCTCGTTGTGACTTGCTGCTGGCAGTCATATATTCATATTGCAGCAAAGTGTCCAATCTATTCCTCCAGTGGGCTTTCTGTGGCCGGATGTCCGATATCCAATCCACCATAATTGTCTGTATGCCTGTCAACAAAGCTTTACTAAGAAATAGTCTTTCAGGCTCGGCTAAAGCCTCCAAGTTCCCACTAAAGAGACGAAACAGACAGGTCCTGGGATCCTGTTGAATTAGGGTCTCCAAAACTCTTCCCAACTCCAACAATATGTCATCCCAAAACTTGTGTATTACATCACATGACCAAATACAGTAGTAAAAGGAACCCTTTTCAGTCCCACATTTCAGATATATATCAGTCACACAGTTTAGCTGCATACATCCCGGTATGTGACATGTACATACAATGTAACACCTTAAACTCCACTTCTTTCAGTTTGACATATTCCAAGATGGCAAAGCAACCTTTCAAGATAAGTGCAATCTCAGCCAGATTTAAGTGAATATTTGCCTGTTTTTTCCATTTACTCTGAATGGCAAGCATTACTGAATTATTGGGTATACATAAGAACATAAGAAAATGCCATACTGGGTCAGACCAAGGGTCCATCAAGCCCAGCATCCTGTTTCCAACAGTGGCCAATCCAGGCCATAAGAACCTGGCAAGTACCCAAAAACTAAGTCTATTCCATGTTACCATTGCTAATGGCAGTGGCTATTCTCTAAGTGAACTTAATAGCAGGTAATGGACTTCTCCTCCAAGAACTTATCCAATCCTTTTTTAAACACAGCTATACTAACTGCACTAACCACATCCTCTGGCAACAAATTCCAGTTTAATTGTGCGTTGAGTAAAAAAGAACTTTCTCCGATTAGTTTTAAATATGCCCCATGCTAACTTCATGGAGTGCCCCCTAGTCTTTCTACTATCCGAAAGAGTAAATAACAGATTCACATCTACCCGTTCTAGACCTCTCATGATTTTAAACACCTCTATCATATCCCCCCTCAGTCGTCTCTTCTCCAAGCTGATAAGTCCTAACCTCTTTAGTCTTTCCTCATAGGGGAGTTGTTCCATTCCCCTTATCATTTTGGTAGCCCTTCAGATCATTTTAGAAAAGGTAGCACAGGAGTTAGGTTTGCGACCCCGAGGGGCGAAGAAATTCTGTAATTCCCCAATACTTTGAGAATCTTGGGGTCCAATCAGTAAAAATTGAATATAATGCCTGGCTTGCAGATACCCATAGAAGTCTTTATAGTCTAACCCATGCAGCTCCCATAATTCTTGGAAGCTTTTAATCATGCTCTATTCTGGTTCTAGGAACTGGTGCACACTGGTCAGGCCCAGGGCACTCCATTTTTGAAAAACTGGTGAGTCTATGCCCCTGGGAAATTGCAGGTTACCTATAAATGTAATGAAAGGTGTAGCCATATTTCTCAGTTCACACTTTACCATACATAAAAAGCTCCATGCCAGATCAGAGGATCAAACTATTCCCATATCTACTCGGGACCTTTGTCCCCACAATTTGGAAAAGGTTTTCGGGTTGGAACAGCTGTAACCATTCACATATAAACCGATAAGGGGTGCATACAATCGTCCCATTTACCCAGTCATATACGTGCCATAAGAAACACGCTAAATTGTAATCTCTCCAATTAGGACAAGCCAATCCCCCCTGTTCTCTGGCCATCATCAATGTTTGAAGGGGTAATTGAGCCTTATGACCTCCCCACAAAAATGCTCATACACCACGACTGATACGAACAATCACTGTTTTTTTTCAGCCACAGAGGAACTTGCTGTAACACATAAAGCCATCTTGGCAATTCCATCATTTTTAGTAGGAAAACTTTTCTGGATAAGGATAAAAGGCAGTGAGGTCCAAGACTGTAATTTCTTTTCCATATTCTTGAGTAGAGGGTCTATATTTGCTCTGTGTATGCCAGCAATGTCTTTGGGAAGTTGTATGCTTAGGTATCGCATCTCGGAGTCCACCCAATTCAACTGGAAGGTCCCCACCCAGTCTGTTGGTATGGAGGCGTCTAATGCCATGGCTTCAGACTTATCGGTGTTGATTTTTAGACTTGCAAATGAGCCAAGTCGCTCCTGATAGTGTAGTACTTTTGTTAAGGATTGTTGTGGGTTTGTTAGGAAAACCATAACATCATCCACAAACGCTGATATTTTAAACTCCTGCTGTCCCACCACAAACCCCGTGATCATAGGATCTGCTGCAATTTGACGTAATAGGAGGTCTATGGATAGTATGTATAGTAGTGGCGATAACGTACAACATTGTCTGGTGCCCCGGTAAAACTGAAAGTCTTCAGAGAACTGCCCATTAGCAAAGATCGCTGACTTTGGGTTGTGATACAACATAGAAATTCTGTGCACTATCTCATCTTTAATGCCATATCTCCCCAAAACCGAAAATAAATAAGGCCATGACAACCCTATCGAAAGCCTTTTCGGAATCGAATCCTACAACCATGGATTTAAGCCCCCCCCCGCTTCTTACATTCTTCCATGGAGATGATGAGTGTGGTCAAGTTCGCACTTATAGTTCTACTTTTAACAAACCCCGCTTGTTGTGCCATGATTATATGTAGGAAAATTACGCTCAATTGATCTGCCATAATTTTAGCAAAGACTTTAGCTTCATAATTTAACAATGATATGGGCCTATATGAAGCTGGTGAGGACAAATCTTTACCTGGTTTTTCCAAAACTGTAATAAACGCCCGTGTAACCCCGTCTGGGAAGCAACGCTTCTTTTGTGCATCCTGGTAAAAATGTAATAAAGCCTCTAAGGCCTGCTGGAGCAAGATTTTATAGTATTCCGCATTCAGACCATTGGGGCCCGGGGCTTTGTTTCGTTTACTCTCTTTAATGACTGTGGTAAGTTCTTCTAGCCAGATAGGGCCATTCAGGCTCTCTAGCTGTTTCTCTGATATGCATGGTATTTGAAGGGAACGGAAAAATTCTTCCTCCTTCTTGGCGCCCCCTATCCTATCTTTTCTATATAGGGTTTCATAGAATTTCCTAAAGCGAGCACAAATGTCCTTGCCAGAGGTTATGGGGTGACCTTTCTCATCCCGTAATTTATCTATATATGTTTTCCCTCTGTGAATACGTACCAGGTTTGCCAGGAGTCTACCTGCTTTATTACCGAATCTGAATAATTTGTGGGCTCCTTTTTGTAACATCTTTTGGGCTCTTGTGTGTAACAGTGCATTTAGAGTTTGCAGAATATCGTTCGGGTACTACCACCTACCCCCCTCCCAAAAAATCTGTAAAGTTTTATTATAGAGCTTACTTGAACTATGAACCCATGTGGAATTAGAGAAACAAAATACATTTAACTGGTAAACTCCGAATGGCTCGCATCTGGCCCGACCCTGCAGCTGTGCAGCCTGAGTGCCTATCCTGAGAGCCGTCAATGCAGTTTGTACCGACTTTAGGTCAGAGCTGTGTCCTGCAGTAGCTAGGGTCAACTTTGAGCATCCAAGCTAGCGAGCCATTCTGCTGCTTTATCCGGAACCTCGAAGTGAAGTACCTTCCCGTCTCTCCAAATTTTCAAAATGGCCGGGAACTGGAGCGCAAAGCGTATATTCTTGTTGAAGAGGGTATTGCAGGTAGATGCGAAAAACTTTCTTTTTGCTGCCAACGCCACTGAAAAATCCTGAAATGATGATGATTTTGGACTCCTGAAATTTCAGCTCCTTAAGTTTTCGAAAGGCCGCTAGGATCTGTGATTTGTGTGTCCAGTCCAGGAAACGCGCAATAACCAACCACGGTTTGCTATCTGTCTCCTGTTGCGTTCGTGCCTGTTCTTGCCCTCGCTCCACCCTCTCTACCTCTGAGGCGACTCCCTTTGGGCCTGATGGACAGATGCTGCCGTGGCTTCTCCTTGCCGTTTCTTCTCGGAGTCCCCGGGCTGGCCTGACACTGTGGATCCGCCATGTTGCAGATGACGTAGGGCGCGCGCGCTCAGAGGTTTGTACCAGCAAGGGCGCGAACCTCGGGGGCATCCCCCCGTAGTGGCGTCATCTACTTCCAACATAAAAGGTCTTTGCTTACGCTTACGGATCGAGTTAGCAAGGGGTGTGATTGCGGGATCATTCCGACCAGCTTCATCCTCCGCTGCTTTGCCTCTTCAAACTTACCAGGGGTACCCGATCCTCGGGGGCCCCGCTCTCGCCTCTTGTTTTCAGATTGCTAAGACGGGATCCGGTACTCGCTCCTCAAAGGCCTACATCCCTGAACGCTCAGACTCCCCATTGCCTGGAAGCAATCGCAGACGTGAACATTGTGAGTTTCCTTTCCAGTCGCATATAGGAACCGGTACTCGCTCCTCAAGGGCCCATGTTCCTATAACTGAAGATTCTCTTCTGTCTAAGACGCTATCGCAGGAACGGAGATCGTGAGTTATTACAGATAGGAACCAGTACTCGCTCCTCAAGGACCTATATTCCTAAAACCTTACGAAGACTCACTTCTATTTCATATACAGATATTGTGAGTTCTTATTACAGTCTGCCTAGAAACCATTACAGAGATAATTAACTGTGAGTTATCATCGCTCTCTCAGAGCTGTTCCAGGTACTCTCTCCTCGAGGGCCTTACTCTCTCCAGCTACTGAGCTTTATTATAATCTTTGTGAGTGTATCATCTACTTCTGGTTATGTAGCCAGCATACCCTGTCTTCTCTCTCGCTCTCCAGCTCAGCTAACCTGGAGATTGCAGTTCCAAGATCTGAGGGACTTCAGCCCTGCCGGGCACATCAGCTCACTACTGCCACCTCTGGTGGTTCTACTACCTGTCTAATAAAGAACTATCTGTGTCTGTCTCCATACTCCAGCCTAGTCGGTGGTCCCTCTCTTGATATCCTCTTGAGGGCACTGTCATCTGCCATCAACCCAAGGATTCACCATTCTACATTAGAGTGCTCATCTCTCACACTTCAAGAGCTGAGTACATCAAACTGCTACCTTACAGTCTACCCTCAACTGTTGCTAACATCTTCTTCCTCAGGAACTGTATCATAATCATTTCTACTTCTTAGCAGGAACCATACAGAGGGCTTAAACCTCCCTCCAGGGAGACTCTCGTATATCAGGTTGCCACTCTGTGCGGAGATTCATAACAGATACTATTTCCTCCTCTCTGGAAGAACAGATCTTGATGGTTGCTGACCTCTCCTCTCTGGGGAACAACTCCATAGCAGCTCCTATTACAGATTGCTATGCAGCAGTCCTAACCTATAACAGACTGTTAACTCTTGCAGACACTCTAACAGATTGATCATTCCGCCTCCTCCCGGGTTAAGCCATAACAGACTGCTAACCCCTCTCTTCTACAGAGTCAGATTACAACAGATTGCTACTCCGCCCTCCTGACGGGAAAATCGACAACAGATAGCTAACTCCGCCTCCTGGTGGGATGATCAACAACAGATTGCTAACTCCTCCCCTCTGGAGGAGCAGATCGCTAACAGATTGCTAACTTCCTAGCAGATCGACAACATCTCCCTCCTGGGGCCTAAGTGATGAGCCCTTTCCACAGTCAATTTGCCTTCCAGAGCTTTTAGGTGTAGGGCCTTCGGTAACCATTACTCAAGCTTTGCTTTGAGCTCTCCATCTGGTATGTTTTCCGGTAATACCAGGAATTTTAGATTGTTTCGCCGTGCGCGATTTTCAAGATCTTCCAATTTACTTTCAGCAGATTTTATTGCGGTCTCAACGGTTGTAACTCATGAGGAGAGTGTCATATTATCATCTTCTACAGCTGAAATTCTCCCCTCCGCGATGTCCCCCATCGATTCCTTTAATGCCTGCAAGTTTTCAGTGATTCCGGCAAATTTAGGTTCCAACCCCGCTATTACAGATGAGGTGAGACGGGTTACAGCGAGTTCATCAAGCCCTCCGGGCCTCCCCAAACGTCTGCCATTTTAGGCTCCATTTCGGCGATTTTAAGCTTTTCCTTCCTCACCTGTTTGGACATCCCCCAACATCGCTGGCTTACTAGGGCTGTGCCGCCGCAGTTTATAATCAGAATTCTTAAGGTGAGGAGTCAGAAATGTTCGGTTTTAGGTTGGGAGACCCGGTTTCAGGAAGAGCAGTACCCGGAGCTGAGCTGAGCACGACTCGCCTGGTTCACCGCATCATGTGACCTCTCGATTACATTCCATCCATTTTTAAAGATCCTCCTCTCAATTCCTATTCTCGGGGGTCCAATCTGAAAGATATATATTGATGCCATCTGACTTTTCAAAACAAGGAGGGGAGACCTCTTTGTATACACCTTTGTCTGTTATTGGACATTCACCATGTAGTTCATATTCAGTTAGTCTGCATAGACACAGCACAAACATGGTCTATTTTCCATTGTCACAAATGACTTAAATTAAGATTTAATACTACATGTCAGACTTCTCAATCAATATATATAATTGGGTGCCTTTGTGATAAATTATATATGGGAAAGATGATAAGCAATGTGAATACCAGAATGATAGAACACCATAGCTGTATAAAATATCTTCAGACTACAGTACCTCTGGTTACACACTGCATTCAAGAGTGGCATTCCTTTGGAGATTTGTGTTTCTGCATCACTGATTTAGTTACAAATGATTGGCGTGGTGGAGATATCTTGAGGAAGCTATTAAAACTGGAACAGCGTTGGATTTATAGACTTAACACTTTAATTTCCGATGGTCTAAATCAAGATCGGGATCTTACCATAATTTTGTAAAATGAGTTTTTGATCTTTTAGGTTAGTATCTGTATGTTAATATCATGTGATTTTTGTTTATATTTTTATGTTGCCTTAAGACCATCATTACATAATTTAAACTCTGTGTTTGATATTGGTTATTCCCTCCAGAGGACTCTGCTCAATACGCTGTGAGACTGTTCTGTGTCCGGGAAACAGCACGTTGTACAGATGAGTCTTTGTTTAATTGTTTTCTTCTAACATTCTCCCTGATGCAGTTGCTTACAAAATGCTTTTGTTTACATGCATGCAAAAAATTTCAAGAGAATGTTTTGAGAATAAATGATTGAGAAGACCGGACAGTTTATACAGTCATAATATCAGTTGATTGTCTGACACCCTAACATTATCATAGTGTTGTGCTATAACATTGTTAATAATTTTCTTTTTTTATTGGCATTTTGTGAGACAATTTGATTTTTTTTATTTTTGATTGTTACAAAGTTAAATACAAAATCTTTCTGCAGTTTGTAATGTAAAATTACTATTTATTTGCTGATTTTATCAGATTGAAAATAATAAATCAGTAAATATGGCATGTGCAAAAATTGGTTAATGGTAAATTTCCATGAAAATTGCAGACAAAGTTTGAATTTTGACTATATGTATGCAGATAAAAGTGGAGACACTTATCTGCTTTTGTTATGTTTGGCCACCACAGGACTGTCCTGTGACTGGCCATAATCACCCCAGTGCAGCTCCCTGTAGATGCTGCCATGCTTCCTGCTCCTCCTGGGCCCAGCTTATTGTGCAGGGGGCATGTGTGGTTTCTTAAAGTGCCTGCGGTGTCCTGTGATGACATCACATGCTTGGCTTTATTTAAACATGGCCCACACAGCAGCTCACCTCCTCATCTCTGCCTAGCCTGCAGTGCGTGTTGCTACTCTTTCCCTTTTTCCTGATCTGCTCTTCGTGTGTCTGCCTTGTTCCAGTTTCTGATCCTTGCCTACCCTTGCTCCAGTCCTGTTCTTGCCTCCCGCTTGTTCCTGCCTTTCTGTTCTCCCCCCCAGACTGATCTCTTGTGCTTGACCCCTAAATGAATAGTGACAGTGCCTGACCTCTGCCTTCCTCAACCTCTGATTGAATTCCAACAACCACTTGATCACTGCCAGCTCTGCCTTTGGCCTGCTTCCTTGCTCCACCCATCCGCTCTCTATGGGACCCTTGCCTAAGTCCTGCCAGTCCTCAGAACCCAAGGGCTCAACCTGCGGGGAAAGGAGTTGGTATAGGTGAAACTCAGAATCCGTGCCTCCTTAAGTGTGTCTGCCTGCTGTCAGCGTAAGCCCAGCTAGTCTGCCAATTGGGTTGTGTCACCCAAGCACAGCTACAGGGCTCATACTCTGTGACAGTTTTCAAGCATCCTCCCAATGTCTATATATGTGGACTTGATTCACTGATAATTTGAGAAAGTCCAAACTTAATATGGTCCCAGTTGCGTCTCAGCTTGGTAAGGTCCCAACCCTAAGTTAGTGTTTCAAAAACTCTGTAGAGAGATTTTCTCGTTGAGCATCTTTCATTGCATCTTCTCGTTCTAGTGCGAGGTCACAAGGCCGTTGCCTGTTAATATGAGAGGGTCCCAATTTAATATGGTTCCAATACAGTCCCAACTTGGTCAGGTCCTGACATTGAGTCAGTGTTTCGAAAACTCCGTAGACAGATTTTCTTATTGAGCACCCACATATACCGACATTGTGGAGGATGCTTGAAAACAGATAAGTGTCTCCACTTTTATTTGCATATGAAATAAACAATAGAAAATAATTTGATTATGACCGATTACACAGTGGCAAGCGCCCCGAACAAATACTAGTTATCCTTTGATACGGGCATTGTCTTCATATGTATGAAGGTTATAATAAATTCAGTAGTTATCGTATGTTTATTTTTCAGCACATTTGAGTGAATATTGACATTTTTCTTGTTTTTCACTCCTGAGATTTTTTATATATAGTATTTAATTATGTACCATGTAAATATTGTCAACTTCTGTGCATTGAGAGATGTAGTGAAACATACAGATTGACCAGGGGTGGTTAAGCTTTTGCATACAACTGTTTACATATGACATTTTTGCATTTATTATTAATGCTGTGTTAAAAGTGTTATATTTCAATGTTTTCTGAGCAAGCTAATATCAGGTTTTCTCCATTATAAAATCGAACCGAACCAGTCTGTTCCTCTATAGAAAAGAAAAAGTAAGAATTCCAAGTATCATGGGCACCTGCCACTTGTGAGCTAGGGTTCACTAGTGATCTACTTTTCTAAAAGAAATCTGAATGCAATGGAATAAACAGTTCAAATGTTGTTAGAGGGAACTCATTTACAGAAGGGACAGAAAAAATGATGATTTTATAAGGCCAGTTTTTCTGAGGGAAACTAGGATAATTCTGAGGTGCTAAAAGTTATTAATGTGGAGCAGGAAAACGTTATAAGAATATAGTAATAAGTCTTTAGGGCTAGATGGAATTCATCCCAGAGTTCTTAGGAAAAAAAAAAAAATCCCCAAAAAAACCCCACCTAAAGTTAGAAATTGCAAACACATTTACACTGATTTGCAATTGTCACTGACAATGGCTCTCCAATTTTTAAGAAGGCTCTAGAGGGAACTGGGAAATTATAGACCTGTAAGCCTGACATTAATAGCAGGTAAGACAGACAATTAACAAGAACAAAATAGTTAAACACAATGGAAGGAAATGATACAATTAGGAATAGCTAGCATTGATTTCGGGAAGGTAAGTCATGTCTCACAAATCTATTAGATTTTTTTTGAACTTATAACTAGACACATGGCTGCTGGTGAACCAGTCGATATAGTGGATTTGACTTTAAAAAAGCACTTGACAAAGTACTGCATAAGAGATTATTAAGGAAACTGACAGGCAACATGAATTTATTTTAAAAAATTATTTTCCACCTATTATCCTAGGCAGATTAAAAAAAATGTACATAATAGAAACAAAATATAATAAAACACAAAATCCCATAAAAATTAAAAACATAAAACTAAAAACATTAAAAACTCAAAAACTGTCTCCAAACTTATAAAAATAAAATAAGTTAAACTCAGTCTCTGCAATCATCATCAATATAGATTTAAGCCAGCAGCCTTGCATGTTCCCAATAACTTGCTTAAAAAAAAGAGGTTTTCAGCTTTTCCTAAAATCTAACAAGGAAAATACAGATTTAATTTGATATGGTAGTTCATTCCAAAGTATAGGGCCAGAAACATATAACCAACATTCTCTAGATTCTGCTAGTCTGACCTGGCATAAAGAAAGCACAGATAAAAAAAAAAAAGCTGTTAGGATGACCTCAATGTGCGGTAAGGTTGATAAATTTTCAGAATAGAATTTAAACTGTTAGGAGCCAAACTATGACCTGCTTAAAAACAATAACTATTCTAAAATGAATAGGTAGCCAGTAGATATTGGCTAAAGATAGAGTAATATGTTCTTGCATATTCTTTCCTGTAACATCCCTAGCAGCAGCATTCTGAATTTGCTGTAAAGATTTAATCAACCAATTCGGGAGTCCTAAATAGAGAGAATTGCAATAGTCAATACCAGAAAGCAGCATACTATGCAGTACAGTGTTTAATTCTACCACCAAACTAATCTGAAGTTTAAACAATAGAGAAGAGTCTAGTATCAATCCAAGATTACGAACTTGCTTCAAAATTGGAATACTTATTCCTTCAAAATTTAAAGTTGCAGGAAGTTTAGTAATATCTAGATAAATTCTCCGAAAACAGAGATTGTATTTTAACATCAAGCCATTGTTTAGATAACCAATCTTTCACAATCGTAAGGCACTTCACAATCTTGTTCAAAGTCTCTTAACATAACATACATTTATGGATCAGTAATTGGTTAAAGGAAAAGAGATATCAAGTGGGATTGAATGGCTAGTTGTCAGACTTGAGGAGGGTATATAAGGGAATCCTCCAAGGATCGGTACTAGGCCTGGTCCAATTCAATTTGTTTATAATAATCTAGAGCATGAAGTCATGAGTGAGGATGTAAAATTCAGATACCAAACTATGTAGAGTACTTAAAACACAAACTGATAGTTTTTGGATCTTCCAACAATTTTTAAGAATGGGAACTTGGGCATCCTAGTGGCAAATAGAATTTAATATGAGTGCAAAGTGATGCACATTGAGAGAAAAATCCAAGCTACCAGAACACAATGCTGGGCTCCACTATGGGAAATTGCTTTCAAAAGAGGAGCCTTAGAATTACTATAAACCACACACTGAAAGCACTGGCACAGTGTGCAGCAGCAGGCACAAAAAGCCACCCATATGTTAGGGGTAATTTGGAAATGCATAAAAAATAAATCTAAGGATATTATCGTAAAGCTGGTCCCAAACTGGCACTTCTCAGACCTGGACCCGTCTGTGTTCAGTAAGGATGAACAAATGTGGATTCATGAAGGTTTATTGTGCAAACATTCAACCCTCCTTGCTTCACCTATATGTGGCTGGTAAATTTCTCTTAAACAAAGGAAATAGTTACTGCAAAATGGTTTGAGCTCACCCAAAATCTTGAGTTGCAAAGGTGTCCAATGGCAGGCCGGATGCCACAGCGAGGCATGGTTGAAATGTCATGGCCCCCTCTTTTCAATACTCTTCACACTCAGTGTCTCTTGGTATCATCTGCTGTCCAAAGTTCTGGTGTCCGTGGGCTTAAACTCCCAAAACAAGATGGCCTATCTTAAAAGTGAATTTTAAAAGCCCGGTGTGCACCAAAACTGGGAGATATGCGAATGGTCGGGCTGGCGCATGCCAAGTAGATTTTAAAAGCGGTCCAGATACGTGTGTATCTTCTGCAGGCACATGTGCACACGCTCAAACAATTTTTATAACGTGCACGCATGTTATAAAATAGCTGTGTCCATGGGTGTGAACCGGCAAACACGCAAGCGCCCACATGCCTGTTTAAAAGTTTCTGTCTTAGTATTTTGGGTGGTCACCAAGCCTTAGAATGGGCTAGTGTTTTGCTGTCAGGATTTAATTAATCAGAGTTATGTGGCTAATCCAGAGGGTACTCCCTGCTCTTAAATCCAGTTTGTCACCTGTTGTTTTTTTTTGAAAGGTGTCAATGTCATCTGTTCCTTGGGGTTTGAACATTTGTCCAGAATTTGGCTTGTGATCCTTGACATATCCAGTGGCGTAGCCACAAGTGGGCCTGGGTGGGCTGTGGCCCACCCAGTCAGTTACCTGGCATCTGAGAAGAGAGGCCCAAGATAGGGCCATCACGAAACTCAACCCATGCAGCTCAAGGCCTGACCTGACCTTTGCAGGGCCATCGTGGAGCTCATCCCATGCAGCCTGAGAAGAGAGGCCTGACTGTCGCAGGGCCGTCACGGAACTCATCCTGCACTGTCGGAGAAGTGAAGCCCAATTATCGCAGGGCCGTCGCGGAGCTCATCCCGCGCAGCCCGAGAAGAGAGGCCTGACAGCCTCAGTGCTGCCATGGAGCTTAAAACGCACAGCCAGAGAAGAGGCCTTACAGCAAGGAGGCCTGGAAGAGAGGGAGAGGCCCCGAGAGAATGTGTGTGTGTGTTTGTGTATGTATGAGAGAGACAGACAGAATGGGAGTGAGAAGCATCTGTGCGTTTGTATGAGAGAAAGCATTGAAGTGAAAAGCCTGTGTGTATATGAGCGAGAGCATGGGAGTGAGAAGCTTATGTATGTATTTTTGAGAGCAAGGGAGTGGAAAGCCTGTGTGTATATGTATGAAAGAAAGCATGTGGGTGTGGGAGAGAGCATGTAAGAGAGACTGTGTGGGGGGGGGGGAGAGTGGGAACCTGTATGTGCAAGTGGGAGCCTGAGTAAAAGAGTGTGTGGGAGTGGGAACCTGCAAGTGAGAACCTTCATTTGAGAGAGAGAGCATGCAAGAGCCTTTGTGTATGTGAGAGAGAGCATGCAAGAGTGTGAGCATGTGAGAAAAAGCATGTGTTTGAGAGAATGCATGTGAGACAGAATTTGTGTGTGTGTGTGTATAAAGGAGGAAGGAAAGAAGACGAGGAGAGAGAAGAAACAGAAAATAAGAGATCCTGAAAAAAGAATTAGGAAAAGACAGACAAGGGGAACAAAGAGACTAGGACTGTTATGGTATGGGAAAGTTCTAGATGTTGTGTTTTTTGGTAGGGATTTGTCTGTCTTCACAAAGGGGCAGATTTTCAAAGGGTTACACGCGAAACCCCGAAAACCTGCACCTGCGCGCGCCATGCCTATTTTGCATAGGCCCGGCGACGCGCGCAAGCCCCGGGACGTGCGTATGTCCCGGGGCTTGAAAAAAGGGGCGGGGAGTGGCGGGGGCAGGACTGAGGCCTCCGGCACAGCGGCTGTGCCGGGGGATCGCGCACCGGCACTTGGCCAGTGCTCGCAACCTTCGCCTGCCCAGAGGCAGGCGCAACTTATTTAACAAAGGTAAGGGGGGTGGTTTAGATAGGGCTGGGGGGGGCAGGTTAGGTAGGGGAAGGGGAGGCGGAGGGAACGGGAAAAGCCATCAGGGCTCCCATAGGGCTCGGCACGCGCAAGGTGCACAAGTGTGCACCCCCTTGCGCGCGCCGACCCCGGATTTTATAACATGCGCGCGGCTGTGCGTGCATATTATAAAATCGAGCGTAGATTTGTATGCTCCGGGTTGCGCGCACAAATCTACGCCCGTGCGTAGGTCTTAAAATTCGGCCCAAAGTGTTTGGCATTGGAGGGAGTTTGTTTTGTTGGTGGCACCAGCATTTGAATATTTTTTTTTTTTTTTTTTTGCATGTCCTACTGTTCTGCACCTGTTGCAAATCTTATGTTCTTATGATGATTATTTATTTGTTTTTATGTACTGGTGTTCGATTTTACATATCACATCGGTTTACATTTAAACAAAATTTGCATTACCTTTGTCAAATACATTAAACATGGGGATTGTTAACAAGGGATATAAATGAACATGGGGAATGGCTAACACTACGGGATGCACGAAGGGGTGCACAAAGGATTATTGTAGTTATGATATTCTCTAGATATTTGGAAAGAGGATTCATAAAGAATACATTTATATTTGTTTTATTACATAACTGGATCCGATGTTTCTGTTAAACTTGTTACTTTTTACATGATGTGTATTTATAAACTGCAATAAATTAAAAATAAATTAATATAGATTAATAAGGTATTTTTAATGCCGGTAAGTGCTAGAAATAATAGAATTAAAATATTTTAAAGCATCATTCATACTTAGAAATCCATTGTCAGATGCACTTATAAGGGGTCGATTTTAAGACCTGCGTGCGCGCAGTTTCTGGCGCATGCATATGGATGCGCCGATTTTTAGAACGTGCACGCATTTTATAAAATCCGATGGCCGTGTGCGCATGTGTGGATGGCCCGCAACTTGTGGGCGCAATGGAAATTTTACAAAGCAACGCGCGGCAGCGCAAGTAGGGCTTCCCCATTCCCTCCCAGTCCACTCCAATTAAGGAGGGAACTTACCTATACCCTTACCTACCCTTCCTATCTTTTCCCTCTCCTCCCTGACCCCTAACCTTACTGCTCTTTTGGAGCAGCAGTAGACTCCGTGCGGCTGCCGGCACGTACTTCCCCGGGACAGCGGCTAATGGCACTGTCCTGGCCTGCCCAGACCACACCCCCTGGGCCAACCCCTTTCAGCAGACCCAGCATTTCGGCGCATAACGGGTTATATGCGTGGGCGGGCCGTTGTAAAATGCGCGTGGTGTGCCACGTGCATAACCCCTGAAATTTAAGCATGTGGCCCTTTTAAAATTGGGTCGTTTGGCATTATTTATTGATATGAGTACAAATAGTAGGGCTTAAACTTGTATGTCAACTGCCTACCCATGTTAACTTTGGGTGCCCCCAAAAAATTAATTTCTTGCTACGCCACTGCTCATATCTGACTGAGACTACTGAAATTTTGCAGCTGAGTCTTATGGCTACTCTAGCTACTCTCACTTCTGCTCCCTCCCACCAAGGTTTCCATCGTGTTTGCAAAAATGATATATGCAACCAAAAAAAAAAACCAATGGGGCAGATTTTATAAATCTGCTCACATGCGTACTTTTGTTCGTGCACCAGGCGCGAACAAGAGTACGCGGGATTTCAATAGATAGGCGCATAGCCGCGCATATCCATTAAAATCCAGGGTCGGCGCGCGCAAGGCTGCCCAAAATTGGCAGCCTGCGCGTGCCGAGCCGCGCAGCCTGCCTCCGTTCCCTCCGAGGCCGCTCCGAAATCGGAGCGGCCTCAGAGGGAACTTTCCTTCGCCCTCCCCTCACCTTCCCCTACTTCTATCCCGAAAGTTACGCCTGCTGGAAGCAGGCATAACTTTACGTGCGCTGGGCCGGCTGCTGCGCTCCATGTTCCGGTCCGGGGGCTGGTCCAGGGGCCGCTGTCACGCCCCCGGGCCGGAACCATGCCCCCGAAACATCGCGTCACTCCCGGCACGCCCCCCAACGTGCCCCCCCGACACGCCCCTCCATGCAAGCCCTGGGACATACACGCATAGGCTCGGCGCGCGCAGGGGGGGGGTTTGGGGTAGATTTTCAAGGGGGTACGCGCGTACCCCTTTGAAAATCTACCCCAATGTGTAGAGCCAGCCAAAGCAGGAAACATTTGTATTCTGCTCAAAACAAAAAGGAACAGAAATAAAAGTTAATAAAAACAAAAATTATATGTTTTATTTATTTATTTTAACATTTTTATATACCGACGTTCTGGTAACAATGTTACCAATCACTTCGGTTTACATAGAACTTAGAAATGACTTAACACGAATGTCTTACAGAGAACAGGGAAACTATGGAACTTGGACAACATTGAATTGAATAAATAATAACTTATACAATATACAATATATACAATTTTAACTAGCAGAATTCCTATAAATTAGGTTAATCATGTAACAAGTGGTTGAAGATTGGCAGGAGGGAAATTCAGATTAATTCAAGGTGATACCTTTTATTGGACTAACTTAAGTTAATCCAGTAAAAAGGTATCGCCTTATGTCTACAGCTTGCCTTCTGTCTGAAAGAGCTGTTTGCTGACTAGCCTCGGGACATTGTTGAAGCACCCCCTTTCCCTGTAGGCGCCGTACACCAGGCAGCACACGCTAAGGGAGTGCGCACAAGGGGCAGACCGCTTTTTGGGCCCCTTCGTGTTAACCCAGAGTGGGACACACCTTTTTTAGCTCATTTCATTTTTTAATTTAGAAAAGTATAGATTGCACCAGTTATGGCCTTTGTGTTAGACCTCTCCTTGGACCTGTGTAGAAATCCTCTCTCTAACATCCTAGTTGTGTTAGGGAAAGGGTGATATGATTGACTTGGCCTAGTGGTACGTAGAACTTATAGAGCCAGGAATAGATCAGTTCTTAAATCTGTTTCTTCTCCTTTACTCCATCATAAAGTTCTTAAATCTGTTTCTTCTTCTTTACTCCTTCATCATATGTAATGATTACATTAATACTTATTAATGCTAGTGAGGAACAAGTTTCCCATTATTGTTGATATATTGGCCAATAGTTATCCCTCCTGTTTGTGTATTACTGAATTTATTTATTTTATTTATTTATTTAAAGGCTTTTATATACCGGAGTTCATGCACTAGTGCATACCACTTCGGTTTACACAGAACAAGGAACAGAAAATTACATCAAACAGATTGAACAATTAAACAAATATACAATTATGGCTTTCAGATTCAGATCATGTGATTCTGTATCAATTAACTTCAGATAGTTATCTAGTGAATTCCAAACCTAGACTCAATAAAAGAGGGGGTGCTTGTTCCTCCGTAAAGATCAACATTTCCCCCCCTTTTGAAGTTTTGATTTTAAAATCTCTATTTTTAATCTGTGCTACTGTTTTGTCCCCCTGAACTTTTAACTTATATGTTCCCACTGATTGAGCTTCTTACAGATCTGGATATTATGCATGATCGCACCTTTGTATTAAGTGATTTTAATTCACATTATGATGTGACTCCTCACTCCCGACCCTGTGAGATGTTATCAGAAGTTACAAATGCATTAGGATAGGAACAATTAATGCATGGATCCACTCCTAAGGCTGGCCATTCCCTTGATTTAATGTTTGTTAACATTAATACCTTTATACCAGCCCTGCTACTGCAGATAAATGCAGTACCTTGGTCTGACCACTTCTTAATTTCTGCTTGTTTGTCAACTGAAGCCCCTATTGGGATAGATATTCAGGACACCTCCTCTGTGAGAAAGAAGCCAATAGATATAGATAAAATGAAGGTTGAATTCCCAGAGAGATTGAAGAGCTTGAATTTTGATTCTATTTCTTACTATATTGATTAGTAGAATTCAATCACATTAGTTCTGGCTAATGAATTAATGAATGAGCTGGTGTTTGATAGACAGAAATTAAAATCCCTTGAATGTAAATAGCGTAAGGAAAGATTGTCATTGTTGAGTTTCAGTAGCAACTTTATTTTTAGCAATAACCTAAAATCAGCTAAAAAAAAAAAGGATACTTCTAATCTAAGATTCACTATTCAGGTTTTGATGCTAGAGCCCTTTTCTCTACAGTGAGATGTCTCACTGATAGTTTGTCACATAACTCCCATACTCAGAATTCCCAATTGTCATGCATAGGTCTTGACAAATTTGCTTTTTTTTTTTTTTTTTTTTTTTTTTTGTCGAAAAAGTGGATAGTACTTGCAGGAAATTTTCTTCATTACCCTCTGCTCTATTATCTCCCAATTGTAGAACTGACTCTACTTGGATTCTTTTTCAAATGTATCCTTAGAAATTTTGGCAATTCTCAAGAATTTAAACTCTTCCTATTGCGCACTAAATTCGAATCAGGTTAATGCTCTTAAAATCATTCGAGAAAATATTTATCTTTTTATAACTAAAATAGTCAACTTTATTGATGGAGGAAGGCATGCTACCAGACTCCTTGAAAAAGGCCATTGTTTCACCCATCCCCAAGAATACTAAATCTGACCCACTGGATCTTCCAAACTATTGTCCCATCTCCAATCTGCCCTGTCTTTCTAATATTATTGAAAAATCAGTACATAAGCAATTATGTGATTATCTGGAAGATAATGCCCTATTGCATCCCCAACAATACGACTTCAGGCACAATAGAAGTACAGAAATGTTATTGTTATCCTGGGCAGCTAGCATTTTTCGTGGCTTTGAATATAGTCTGAGATTTCTCCTGGTATTGTTGAACATCTCTGCTGCCTTCGATACTATTGACCAAAACATCTTGTTACTAAATTCTATCAATTGAGTTATTTCTAATTCAGTCCTTAGTAAGCAATAGGAAATCTGCAGTGAGAATTGGATCTACTTGTTCAGAGTCTATCTGCCACCCTGCTTAATATTTACTTAGCCCCTCTTTGTAAACTTCTCGATGGCTTAGGGCTTAATTTCCGGATCTATGCAGATGTTATCTAGTTTTCATTTCCTGTAGGGTCTTCAGTTGCTAATTCATTACAAGGAGTTGAGATTTATATGACTGCTAACTCAAGATGGTTACTCCAGAATAGACTGGCTCTTAATATTAAGAAAATGGAAATCATCCTTATATCAAGGAAAACAAAGACTGAAGTGTTACCGGTATTTCATTTTGAGGACCAGGAAATAGCAATTCAGTCGTTTGGGATTTGGGTGTTTGGCTAGATACTAGGTCATCTATGATAGATCAAGTTAAAAATGTAACTACATCTGGTTATTACAAACTAAGAATATTGAAGAGACTCAAACCGCTGTCAGACACTGATGATTTTAGGTTAGTGCTGCAAACTATGATATTTTCTTGTCTAGATTATTGTAATTTACTGCTACTTGGGGTTTCTAATAAGATTATTAAGCCTCTTCAGCTGTTACAGAATTTTGCATCAAGAATTATTTCAGGAACATGCAAATATGACCATATAACATCAGTTTTGATTAGGTTGCACTGGCTGCCGATACAATATAGGATTCAATAAATAATGGAGTAAAGACAGTACTTTGTATCATTTACAATAGAGATGCTTCTTAGCTGGGTACCAGACCACATCTTTATACGTCAACCAGGAATCTCTGGTCAGTGAATAAGGGTTTGTTACCTATCTCTACTGTCCAACAAGCACATTTGGGAGAAGTAAGAGAGAGCACAGTTTCTGTGGCAGGAACAATCCTGTGGAACAAAATGCCTGAAGCATTGAGATTATTGGCAGATAAAAAATTATTTTAAAATGGGCTCAAAACCTGGCTATTTCAGCAGGCTTTTAATGATATATCAACAAAGTTTTAAGTGAATGTAATGTTTTAAGAGGCGAGCACATTTAAACTGCTCAGGTGCCAAGTGTTTTTTGAATGATTCATTGAGATGTTAGTTGTGACGTTTTGACATTGACTGATATTAAATTGCGTTATTTTTTGTTTGTTTGTTTTAAATTATATGAATTTTATTGTAAACTGCTTTGGATTAAAGTGGTCTAGAAGACATGTTAAACAAATAAATAAACACATATTTGATAACTTTTATTTCTGTACATTCAAGTGAACTAACACAGCAGCCAAACTACTTTATCCAAACAAAAGATGAAGCTAACTTTGGATAAAAAATATCAACGCTTTTCATAATCTATTTGGTGAAATTGCTAGTCTTTAAGTTTTAAAAAGAAAAATATATGAAAAGCATCAGAATGCATTCTGCACTGTTCTTACATTTTTCATACCTCTGTACAGAGCTCTGGTGTACTGCATGCAGTTCTGCCCATCGTAAAAAGGATATGGCAGACCACAAGAAGGTAAAGAGAAGGGCAACCAGAATGGTGAGAGAATTGGGACATCTCCAAAACAAAGAAAAGCCGAAAAAGTTTGGCCATTTTAGTGTGAAAAAGAGAATACTAAGGGAAGTGTTTCTACAAGATCATGAGTGGAATAGAATCACAAGCAAATGGTGGTTGTTTTACCCTGTGCAAAAGTACAGAACCAGGAGCCATCCAATGGAACTGTATAATAGCAGTGTCAAGATGAACACAAGAACACATTTCCTTAGTTAACAGGTAGCTAAATTGTGGAATTGGCTGCGGGATGTGGCAAACACACAACACAAAGAAACCCAAATCCTCCAGCTTCCCCCTCTGCCAGGCTTTGCTACACTTCACACTCTACACAACACTAGCTCACACATACAAGCCAGAATGATAGCTGATCCTAGGGAAATCAATAATATTTCTATGTGCTCAGTTATGAAAGTAATACAAGAAGGAATATAGAGAGAGAGAGAGCAGGTAATAGAAATAATAATAGTATTGCTGCCAAGTGGAAGGGTGTGGCCACAGCCT
Organism: Rhinatrema bivittatum; assembly: GCF_901001135.1. Classification (NCBI taxonomy): domain Eukaryota; kingdom Metazoa; phylum Chordata; class Amphibia; order Gymnophiona; family Rhinatrematidae; genus Rhinatrema; species Rhinatrema bivittatum. The sequence goes on along the minus strand of NC_042619.1, from coordinate 123,138,882 downwards.
CTTCCTCACTCCATCTGTATTCTTCTTTTCTGGCTGTTTCTGTCCTTTTACTTATGCTGTGTTGCTGGGGGGGGGTGGGAGGGCACAGCACAGAGCATTGCTTGCCATGTATCAGAGGTGAGTTAAACTATAACCTCAGGGACGTGCTTAGCCGCACTCTGCAAGTAGGAGGCAGCTATCGTATGAGGATGTTTAACCTTTAACCTGATGCCATCATAGTAGTTGCAGTTATGTGAGGTATACATATCTGGGTGAGGCTCTGAGTTCATCAAAGGGTAGCCAGACTTAAGCAAAATAATCCCATTACAGGATCTAATCACAGCAAGCACAACGGTTCAAGAAGGGTCGGGATGCATTCTTAGAAGACGAGGACATAAGCAGATTTTAGAAATTGGGTGGGGGCCAGGTTGTTAAGGGAAGGCGCAGGCAGGTTTTAAACTGGTGGCAGCCAGAAGATTAAGGGCCCGAGCCTTAATCATGGAGCTGGAGGCAGTCAGGGCCAAAGATCAAAAGAGAACAAGAAGGTGGCCACTCTCGCAGGGGGGCAGGCCAGATTGTCCAAAGCCAAGCAAAAAGGGGTTTGCTGAGAACAAGCTGTTCACAGCAACTAGAAGGCTATCTAATCTCTCTAGCAAAATGAACTGTTCCTTTCCACACCAAAACTCTGTTCCTTGCCTCGAGTTTCATCTGCAGCACTAAGTTCCAGTTCCTGTTTAAGTTTTCAGTCCTGATTCCTGTCTTGTTTTCAACTCTCCAAACTCCAAGCTTCTCCCCCTGCCTCATCCCCCAACTCCCACCTGTAAATACCAATGTGGTGAGGAAGCCTAACAGGCTGCTTCACAGTTATACAGTGTATCTAAAGGGAATGAGAACATAAGAACATGCCATACTGGGTCAGACCAAGGGTCCATCCAGCCCAGCATCCTGTTTCCAACAGTGGCCAATCCAGGCCATAAGAACCTGGCAAGTACCCAAAAACTAAGTCTATTCCATGTTACCGTTGCTAGTAATAGCGGTGGTTATTATCTATTCAACTTAATTAATAGCAGGAAATGGAATTCTCCTCCAAGAACTTATCCAATCTTTTTTTAAACACAGCTATACTAACTGCACTAACCACATCCTCTGGCAACAAATTCCAGAGTTTAATTGTGCGTTGAGTGAAAAAGAACTTTCTCTGATTAGTTTTAAATGCTTAGATGAAGTCTGATTTGGATCCATCGATGTTATGAATAATTCTGGGTTGCTGTCAGAGATCTAACTTAGGGGGTCATTTTTCAAAATGTGATAAGGTGTTTTTGCATGCGAAAATGTGTTTACTGCATATGAGAGAGAGAGCACGAGCGAGCACACCTGGCCATAATAGTAACTCGAGGTGGGGATTAGGTAAGAGTATAGGGGGTTAGGGGCCACTCTGACATTCTACGTGACACCTACGAACAGAACAGTGGTCTCTTGTGAAGACTTGATGACCTTCGGAGTGAGGAAACTCACTCCAAGATGAGATTTGGGCAATGTTCTCTCAACCTAGCTTGATGGACTCTCTATCTGGGTAACATCAAGCTAGGTTGAGAGAACATTGCCCAAATCTCATCTTTGGGTGAGTTTCCTCACTCCGAAGGCCAGCAAATCTTTACAAGAGACCACTGTTCTGTTCTGTAGGTGTCACGTAGAATGTCAAAGTGGCCCCTAACCCCCTACACTCTTACCTAATCCCCACCTCGAGTTATTAGGTGGGCCTACCATAGGGATACAAATACCTACCTATGGGCCTTGATATTATGGCCAGTCTCTCTCTCTCTGGATGTAAAAGTATATATTCTCTTTTTTCCTTTCTACATCATTGTAATATGTCTTAAAAATTACACAAATCTATAATATGTTATAGAAATGTCACAAAATCCTATTTCAGAACATGTGATTAATTTGGGATGTAAGAACAACCATTAAGATGATGATAGTATAATATATAGAAGCATAATAAGAACATAATAAATTGCCATGCTGGGTCAGACCAAGGGTCCATTAAGCCCAGCAACCAGTTTCCAACAGAGGCCAAACCAGGCCACAAGAACCTGGCAATTACCCAAACACTAAGAGGATCCCATGCTACTGATGCAATTAAAGCAGTGGCTATTCCCTAAATAAACTTGATTAATAGCCTCCAAGAACTTATCCAAACCTTTTTTGAACCCAGCTAACTACATTTAAAATCTTACCCTCACCGAGACTGCCCCACCTGCACATTATTTCATCCATAGCAATCTATTTTAACTGTGTGTGTATATGGATGTATGTAACTATAAGTGCAATGTAAAACTTCCTGGAATGCTGTGTGCTGTTCTTGTACCCAGAACAGTTGGCTTCCATGGTGTGATATAAAAAAACAAAAGTGCTTGCGATATTTCTTCCTTAAAGAGTCATTAGATCTAAACTCCGAGATGGGGAGACTTGACAAAGCGTGACTTCAGAAGCAAAGGCACAGCTTTGAGGATGCCACATCAGGATCTTGAAGGCTGTGGACACTTGGGCTGTTGCCACTCTAATTTGCTCTCTAAAAGAAAATGCCATACAAAGGCCAGCAAAATAGAGGATTATGGGAAATTGAAAGCAGAAATGTGAAAGGATAACACTACAACAGGGCTCTTGGTTTTCTGGAATTTATTTTTCTGGTATTTATTTTTCAAACAGATATTTATGAATGCACACTGGTGCATTTTTCCATATTTACATCTTTCAACTTGAAATAATCTCAGGACTTCAGTATCACCACATTCTTTTTCTAGTTCTTAAGCATGGACCTTTGTCCACAAAAAACTAATGCATAGTCATGAACAGTGACAGGCAGTGACTGTAGGCCTCACATCACACCAGTCCTATGTAATATTCATTAGTTACGTGTGTGGTTTTTTTTTTTTTTAGCTCTTATGTTTGGTTTCTAAAGTGAAGGGCTTGGGCCCTGAGTATCTGAGGAAACAACTTAATTTATTCTGAACCACTGCAGTCATTATGGTCTTCACAAGATGCTTTGCTCAAGGTACCCTCTTTAAAAGTTTTTAAATTGGTCGGGACTTGTCCTAATTCCTTTACATATGCTGCTCCAACTATTTAGAAGTCTGTCTCAAAGGAGACTCATGGAGGGAAATCTGCTGCCCTTCTGGGGGTGTTTTTTAAGATGACATTTGAGAGTTAGAACTGCTGATATTACGTTTTTTATTATTTTATATAGTTTAATTGTTCTGCTGAATCTGTGTGTTAATTTATATGTTCTGTACTGTTTGTTACTTGTATGTAATTAAGCTCAGATTTTAAAAGGGCTACGTGTCATGCGCAGAAGTGCCAGCCAAGGGAAAAGGGGTAGCATGGTCTGGGCGGGGAGGGGTGGCGCCATGAGCCGCTGTCCCGAGGCAGCGCTGTCTGCAGCTGGCCAGCATGCACAGATTACTTCTGCTCCAGAGGAACAGTAAGTATTAAAATAAAAAAAATTAGGGAGAGGGTAGTTTTAAGAGTTGCAGGCCGCCCGCTCATGTCCATGTGGCCATCAGATTTTATAACATGTGTGTCCATGTGTACATGCTGCTTTTAAAATAGACCCCTTAATGTATAGAAATGGTGCTTTTTTTTTTTGTCCCCATCAGCAACAGAACTGGATTGAACAGTGCTCTCACTTACTTCAGGTTTTCTAAGCTGGAATCAGAAGATGATTTTACTTTTCCAGGTAAAAAAACACTGGCACAGTGTTGGGCAATAGTTATCCTTTGAAAATACATACATACTTTCTATACAAAGTTAAGTGATTTTAATTGCATTTAAAAAAATATGTTCTATAAAAAAAAAAAAAAATCCATCACATGACCAATGATTATAAAGCAAATGCCGTCTTTTTCTAGACTTTAGAAACTGTGTAGTATCTGCGTCTCTGTATGATGGTCATAAGGGTCTTGTGAGCAAACATTGCACATTTATTTCAACCATTTTCTAAGGTGAATTCTTTGACCTGATAAGCCTGTCGAGCAGTAGCAGAGTGCGGGAAGCCTCTGCCGCTGCTACTGCTCTGCTTGGGGCTTTCAATGGATGCTGGAGGAAGCAGCCTGGAGTCCTGGGAAAGCGCCTGCCACTGTGTAAAAGTTGTGGCTGGGTTGTTGGTGTTGATGTCATGACCTGGAAGTGCTCCATATTCTGGGGATACAGTGGGAAATAAAATAAAAATAACAACAGAGGCCATGATAAGCCCCATTGCACTTTTCATTCCCTAGGGTGAACCCAGAAATCACCAGCATCACCGCAGGAAGCATTTGTTTAAATAGCACTGGTTTTTCTCCATTTGTCTGAGGCGGCCCCCAATACATCTGGAATGAGCGGGGATACATTTATTTGGGCTGGAGAGGCCCTGGCAGGATATTGTGAACAGTTTGTCATTGCTTTCTGCAGCCCACAGTACCGGGTCTTCTCAGGTGGTCTTCATCCAAATCCTAGCCAAGCAATCAATGCCCGGATTTTAAAAGGCCTGAGCAAGTAAAACCAGGGGTTTACGCGCGTGCCCAGGCCTTGTGCGTGCCACGCGCGTAAACCCCGGTATGTGCACAAGTGCCGGGCCTCTCCAAAGGGATGGGCTGGGGAGCGGGGTCTTCGCGGGGAGGGGTGGAGTGAGGTGAGGGGCCGGGCCAGTGCCATTGTATGCTGTCCCGATAACTCGTGCGCCAGTAGCTTACTTCAGCTCTAGCCCTGAAGTAAGTTTGAAAAAAAAAAAAATAGGATAGATAGGAAGGGTTTAGCAGGAAGGGGGGAAGAGGGAAGCTGTTTAGGTAGGGGGGTAGGGAAATTCCCTCCCAGTGCGCTTGTTAATTAGAGCGAACAGGGAGAGAATGGAGGAAGGCCTGAATATGTCACCTTGGCAAATTTTGCAAAAATTCATCCCCCCTTGCACGCACTGCCCACACATGCGCAAGGGGATTGTAAAATTTGGCGCACAAGTGTGCGTGGCCACCCGATTTTATAACTTGCGTGTGTTGGCGCATGCATGTTATAAAATCGGCGCATCCATATGTGCGTACATGAACGCGTGCATCTACCCCTAAGAAAGTAGTTAAAAAAAAATATAACATCTAGTAAAAGCAAATGGAACAAAGAGGTAGTATTGAAAATGGAACTGGTTTGGTTAGTACTGTACAGGAAGTTATTAAATTTATGCTGTGACTGTTGTGAAGGAGATTTCATACATGGGAAAAGTTCCCTTCCTCCTTCCTTTCTTTTCCATATGTAATACAATATTATGCAGTATGAAACATTTTCATACTGCATAATATTGCATAATATGGTTGCTGCATTAGTCTACTTGAATGTGCAGAAATAAACATTTTCTTGATATTCATTATGGAATTAAAGGGACAATGTCACGGTAAAAAGAAATGGTTTCAATTTTAATGTGCTCTCAGTTGATGGGAATGTGAAAATTATGGGCAATTAAGATATGAGTTCAGAATTTGTGGTAACTTGAAGGCCAAAAGTTATTATTGTCCTGATCTGAGCAGTAAAACAATTCAGGTAGTTGACCTGCATGGCAACAGGATCTAGCTTTCCCATCCCTTAAATTACTCCGACTGAAAAAACACAAGGTCTAGAGCCTTCACAGATTTATGGAATGCATTTCCCCCTACCTACAAGGAATCAACTAGAGATGTGCATTTGTTTAAAAACAAATGATAATCCAAACTGAAAATAGCCATGTTCTTTTCATGTTTTCACACTTTTTTATTCTGTTTTAACTAATTCAAATACATTTGAAAAGAAAATATAAGAACATGCAATCAAGTAAGAGAAGAAAACCATCAATATTACAAGGAAAAATACCAATGATTGCACAATCCCAATTAGATTATTGCAAAGGAGTGAAAAGCAAACAGACCCTAGGACTACAAGTCAAAAAAATAATCAAATATCATAAGAGAAAGTAAATACTAAGCAGAAACCACAATCCCCCCAAAAAACTATAATGCTACATAGCTAGTACAAATTAAGATATTATAACTCTCCTAGAGTCAATAACATCTCTCCATTGTGCTGGATCAAAAAATAAATACTTAGTAGTATCTTGGATCACGATGCACTTGCAAGGATATCTAATCGCACAAGTGTCTTCTAAGAACAAAACTTCAGGGGAAACAGTAATGCAGGGGGAGATGATTTATGTAGTGAAGAAAAGGAAGCAGAGAGAGATAGAGATCTTGAAGCTTTCTAGAAGATTGAAAGAACTATTCTTCTCTTTCTGGAAAGGCAAAAAAAGATATGGATGAGACGAAGGCATTGTTGAATCATTTACTTCATTTAAAAGCAGTCTGCTCCATCAATTATTTTCGCTTCTAACTTTGGGAAGGAAGATGGGAAACATTCGGTTACGGATGTGAGACAAAAAAATGTATAGGCTTACAAGATGAGAAGGGATCCCTGTTGACAGATACGAGTATCATTTTGGAGATATTTAGAGCTTACTATCAGGAACTGTATTCTGAGGGTGTAACGGATACTTTGATGAGAGATTTTTTTAGGGTCTTTCTCTTCCTGAATTTCAGGGGAACCTTTTGGATAGGGTAGTTTTAAGGGGTGGGGAGGAGAGGGGAAGAGGGAGGAAGGATAGAGTTAGGTGTAGGAAAGTTCCCTCCCAGTCCGCTCCTTAATTGGAGTGGACTGGGAGGGGAAATGGGGGAAGTCCGATTGCATCGCTGCATGTTGCTTTGTAAAATTCCCCCCCCCCCCCCCGCGTACGCGAGTTGCAGGCCGCCCGCACTTGTCCATGCGGCCATCAAATTTTATAACATGCGCGTCAACGTGCACACTCTGCTTTTAAAATTGACCCCTTAATGTATAGAAATGGTGCTTTTTTTTTGTCCCCATCAGCAACAGAACTGGATTGAGCAGTGCTCTCACTTACTTCAGGTTTTCTAAGCTGGAATCAGAAGATGATTTTACTTTTCCAGGTAAATGTTGCGACCGTCTCTGCCCGACGTCTCCACTCCGCCCACCTTACCGCATTGGCGACTCCCTCCGGGGTTGAAGGAAGGCTGGCTGCTGCGGAGTCTTTCGGCCGTCCTCGTCCGACGTCCCGGACCGGTCCGACGCTGCAATCCGCCATGTTGACCTGATGCCTAGGGGCGCATGCGCGGCCCCGCCTCAAGTACCAGAAGTGGCGCAAACCTCAGGGGCATCCCCCTGAGATGACGTCATCTGCTTCAGATATTTAAAGGTCTCTGAATTGCTAACAACTCGACTTAACAAGGATAAGGATAAGGATTCGTTCTATCTACGCTACTCTGCCTCCTCGGACTAACCAGGGGTATCCGCTCCTCGGCGGCCTCGTTCTCTCTTACTTTGTAGGTTGCAGTCTGGAACCGGTACTCGCTCCTCGAGGGCCCTCGTTCCCAGACTTTTTCGGAATTCACTTCTGCCTGGAAGTCAGCACTGCCTACTACATCTGTGAGTTACCATTGCTCTCTCAGAGCTTTCCCTCGAACCAGGTACTCGCTCCTCGAAGGCCTACTTCATTCCAGCTCCTGGGCTTCTATGAGACATTGTGTGAGTGTTACCATCAGGTTCGGTACATGAACTCTGCATACCCTGCCTACTCACTATATTTCAGTTTCTCTACAGCTCCGCCTCCAGGGATCGCTGTTCCAGTATCTGAGGGACTACAGCCCATCCGGGCATTCCAGCTCATTACTGCCACCTCTGGTGGTTCAGTATACTGTCTAATAAAAGAACTAGTGTGTGTGTCTGTCTCTTAACTCTGAGCCTGCCCAGTGGTCCCTCTTGGGATCTTCCCCCGGGGCAGTGGTCATCTGCCACTGGTCCAAGGATCCACCCACAACTCTCCCAAATAATAACAATAAAACAAAACACTGGCACAGTGTTGGGCAATAGTTATCCTTTGAAAATACATACATTTTCTATACAAAGTTAAGTGATTTTAATTGCATTTAAAAAAATATTTTCTATTAAAAAAAAAATCCATCACATGAGCAGTGATTATAATGCAAATGCTGTCTTTTTCTAAACTTTAGAAATTGTGTAGTATCGGCCTCTCTCTATGATGGTCATAAGGATCTTGTGAGCAAACATTGCACATTTATTTCAACCATTTTCTAAGGTGAATTCTTTGACTTGATAAGCCTGTCGAGCTGTGGCAGAGTGCGGGAAGCCGCTGCTACTGCTCTGCTCAGGGCTTTCAATGGACGCTGGAGGAAGCAGCCTGGAGTCCTGGGAAAATGCCTGCCACCGTGTAAAAGTTGTAGCTGGGTTGTTGGTGATGATGTCATGACCTGGAAGTGCTCCATATTCTGGGGATACAGTGGGAAACAAAATAAAAACAACAACAGAGGCCATGATAATCGACAGGGGGTCCCGGGCCAAGCTCCATTGCACCTTTCATTCCCTAGGGTGAACCCAGAAATCACCAGCATCACCGCAGGAAGCATTCATTTAAATAGACAAATGGAGAAACACCAGTGTTGAGGTGACCTGGGGCGGCCCCCAATACATCTGGAATGAGCGGGGATACATTTATTTGGGCTGGAGAGGCCCTGTAATAATCAAGATTGCCATAGGGGGAGCTCCTGAAAAAGCAGCCCCTCAAGAAAATTCCTGGGAGACTGAGTGGATTTATTCCCATTAATATTTCATCACAATAAACTTGGCAGGAAAGAGGGCTTTTAGGTGTGCCCACCCCCACTTTGAGGAAAAATCATAAGTCCCTACTTTTTCGTTATCAGCTTGGGACCTCACTCAGAGGGCAGTTTACATGTACATCACCTTGTGCTATTTGGAAAAGGCGATTAAAAGTATTTTGCTTTTTTTCTACTTTCTTTTCATTTTTATATTAGTTTTCTGTTTTGTTTTTTTTGTCTTGCAGTTATATATATTCTCCCTCAATCACTTTTTGGTTCTGAGGAACTCATATCCATCCTTTTTTCCATTGTATTCTATTCAAAAAGAATACGTAAAACAAGGTTGGGTTTTGTCAGTTCAAGCCTGTAAATCTCAACCATTTTTTCAGAAAATGTAACATGAAAAAAAGAAATATTAAACTTTTTTTTCCTCTTCTAGGAAAAAAAGATTAAGAAAGTGGTGATGGCGAGTATCTTATCTGTTTGCCACAGACTCTAGAAATCATGGCACTCTCATGTCACTGCAGCATTCTTGGCAGGATATTGTCAGCAGTTTGTCATTGCTTTCTGCAGCCCACAGTACCGGGTCTTCTCTGGTGATCTCCATCCAAATACTAGCCAAGCAATTAATGGCCGGATTTTAAAAGGCCCGTGCAAGTAAAACCAGGAGTTTACGTGCGTGCCCAGGCATTGTGCGTGCCGCGTGTATTTTAAAATGGGCCCAGCTATGCGTGTAAACCCCGGAATGCGCACAAGTGCCGGGCCTCTCCAAAGGGGTGGGCCAGGACAGTGCCATTGTGTGCTGTCCCGATGACTCGTGTGCCAGCAACTTACTTTAGCTCTGGCCGTGAAGTAAGTTTGAAAAAAAAAATAGGATAGATAGGAAGGGTTTAGGAAGAGGGGAAGAGATAGGGAGATTAGGTAGGGGGCTAGGGAAGGTCCCTCCCAGTGCGCTTGTTAATTGGAGCAGACTGGGAGAGAACGGAGGAAGGCCCGATTACATCGCGGTGTAAATTTTGCAAAAATTCACCCCCCCTGCCTTCACACGCATACGCAGATTGTAAAATCTGGCGCACATGTGTACGTGGTCACCCGATTTTATAACTTGTGCACATTGGCGCTTGCATGTTATAAAATCGGCGCGTCCATGTGCACGCACATGAATGCGTGCATCTTTTAAAATCTACCCCTAAGAAAGTATTTAAAAATATAATATCTAGTAAAAGCAAATGGAACAAAGAGGTAGTATTGAAAGTGGAACTGGTTTGGTTAGTACTGTACAGGAAGTTATTAAATTTATGCTGTGACTGTTGTGAAGTAGATTTCATACATGGAAAAGTTCCCTTCCTCCTTCCTTTCCTTTTCATATTTAATACAATATTATGCAGTGTGAAACATTTTCTTGGATACGATACTTGAATGTGCAGAAATAAACATTTTCTTGATATTCTTTATGGAATTAACGGGACACTCATGGTAAAAAAAAAAATGGTTTCAATTTTAATATGCTCTCAGTTGATGGGAATGCGAAAATTATGGGCAATTAAGATATGAATTCAGAATTTGTGGTAACTTGAAGGCCAAAGGTTATTATTGTCCTGATCAGAGCAGTAAAACAATTCAGGTAGTTGACTTGCATGGCAACAGGATCTAGCTTTCCCATCCCTTAAATCACTCCGACTGAAAAAACACAAGGTCTAGAGCCTTCACAGATCTATGGAATGCATTTCCCCCTACTGGGAAACCTGCCTCACATCCATCAACTCCCTTTTCACCAATCTCCACCTTGCCCTCAATACCAACAAAACGGAACTGCTATTCATCTCCCACCATACCACACCCAAACCTGCACTGGCAAACGACCCAGCCTTCACCTCCATCACTCCACAACCCTCTGTAAGACACCTTGGAATCACTTTAGACCAACAACTAAACTTGAAGAAACATGTCAGCTCTATCCTCAAAGAAGGTTTTTTCAAACTCAAGGTATTAAAGAACCTAAAACCCCTACTACACTCCCATGACTTCCGCACGGTAATTCAAGCCACCCTGTCCTCGAAACTGGATTACTGTAACTCACTCTTCCTAGGGCTCCCCTACTCCACCATAAAACTGCTCCAAATGCTACAAAATGCAGTAGTAAGAATAATCACAAACACACGTAAATCCGACCACATCACCCCTATCCTCAAAGACCTTCACTGGCTCCCCATCCCATCTCGTATCCTATATAAACCCTTACTATTATCCACAAATCTTTATACTCTCATGACTCCAACTGGCTTGATTCCCCTTTCAGTATTACAAATCTGAATCGACCCACCAGAACAATCAATAAAGCGACCCTCCACGTGTTCCTCAAAAAAGCACACCTATCCTCCAAGCAGGATCGTGCCTTTTCTATCGCAGGTCCCTCACGATGGAATTCCCTGCCTACAAATCTCCGCCTTGAACCTTGCCCATTCAAATTTAAAAAGAAACTAAAAACATGGTTATTTAAACAGGCCTACCCTGACTAACCTCCTCTCCCCCTATCTGAAATCAGCCATGAATACTGTATATTGAATTTCTGCCATGTACACTGTATATTGTTCCGAACCATGAATACTGTATTTTGAATTTCTGCCATGTACATAATTAAGGTTTTTGGTATGTGGGATGAGAGATGGAGATGAGCAGGCAGGATGGGTCTTATTGCCTTTATCTGCTGTCATGGCCTATGTTTGGTTTTCAAAGATGATTTTATGTTACTTTTGGAGAAACTATAAAAGTAATCAAAATTCTGAATGCAAAAACAAAATTGATAGAAGAAATGAACAGAGCACTAAGGGATATATTTGACTGATCTTTAGAAACAGGGATAAGGCCATTGCGGAAAGACTAAATTAATTCTTTGCTTCAGTGTTTACTGCGGAGGATGTAGGAGAGATACCCATTCTGGAGACGGTTTTCAAGGGTGACGATTCAGATGAACTTGTTGCCCTGGAGGTGGACCCTTGGCCTGGTGCAGGGTTGGTACGGCCCTCTGGTTGGGCCCGGAGAGCGCCTGCCACCAGGAGGCGGAGCACAGATGGAGATAGTCTTAGGTGGGCCTTGCAGGATCTCAGAAGAGAAGGTTCGGAGGGATGCCCACCACAACAAGGGGCACGGTCATTGTCCAAGGAGGAAGGCCGGAGGTCACGGAAGGCCAAGAAAGAGAGTCCAAAAGGATAGCAAGGGTCAAAGGCCAGAGGTCAGTCCAGAATAGTTAGCCAAGGCAGGGGTCAGTTACCAGAGGTCAGTCCGGGTGAAGCCAGGTCAGGCAAAGGTCAAAATCCAGGTGGCGATCCAACATGGTCCATAGACAGGCAGTGGTCAGTACCGTGAAATCAGTCCAGAGGGTACTACCAGGGAAGACAAAGGAACAGGAAACACTGGAACAGGGGACACTGGAACAGGAAACACAAGCGTGACGACCTGACGAGGATGCTCGATAAAGGTCCTGCCGGACTGTTGCCCCTGCTACCTGGAAAGGAGCCAACGGACGGAACGGTACTCTGTGAATGGTCAGCAGAGAAGATGATCCGGGGCGAGCAGCTATCAGGGAGGAGTAACCCATGTTATGTTCATGCTGTCTCAGTCCTTTAAGCTTCCATGGCTTGGAAGTCTTGCTGGCAGCCATGTTTGCAGCATGATGCAGCAATCCCACTATAAGCTGACCTCCCAGCAAGCTCTTCGCCTTAGCTTGGAATCATTTCTGTTCCTTGTTGTTTGCCTTGTTGGTATGCCTGTTTGTGTTTGGTTGGCCTTAGATATCCTGGCCTTAGTTTGTGGTCTTTCTATTCTGTGTTTGTTCTTGTTAGTATCATGTTTGTTTAGTTGATCCTGTGTGTGGCCCTATTATTGTGGCCTTTTGTTCTGTTTGTGTTTGCTCTGCTCTGCCCTGTTACTGGTCCTTGTCCTGTCCAGTGCACCTTTGTCTTGTGTTTTGTGCATTTGTGGGCACTATTTTGTTCCTTGCATCTCTGCAGCTTGCTGCTGTAATGCTGCCCAGTTCCTGTATTTGTGCGCTGCCTACTAAGTCCTGCTGGCACCAGAACTGTGGGTTCAACCCAGGGGAGGAGGTGGCTGGTCAGGCAGAAGATCCTGATGTTGACCTGCCTGATCCTGTTTGGCCAGCCATTCCTGGTCCAGCCTACTCCTGCCCTGGGGATTAAGAACGTAAGAACATAAGAAATTGCCATGCTGGGTCAGACCAAGGGTCCATCAAATCCAGCATCCTATTTCCAACAGAGGCTAAACCAGGCCACAAGAACCTGGCAATTACCCAAACACTAAGAAGATCCCATGCTACTGATGCAATTAATAGCAGTGGCTATTCCCTAAGTAAACTTGATTAATAGCTTGGACTTCTCCTCCAAGAACTTATCCAAACCTATTTTGAACCCAGCTACACTAAATGCACTAACCACATCCTCTGGCAACAAATTCCAGAGCTTTATTGTGCATTGAGTAAAAAAGAATTTTCTCCGATTAGTCCTAAATGTGCTACTTGCTAACTTTATGGAATGCCCCTAGTCCTTCTATTATTCGAAAGTGTAAATAACCGAGTCACATCTACCCGTTCAAGATCTCTCATGATCTTAAAGACCTCTATCATATCCCCCCTCAGCTGTCTCTTCTCCAAGCTGAACAGTCCTAACCTCTTCAGCCTTTCCTCATAGGGAAGCTGTTCCATCCCCTTTATCATTTTGGTTGCCCTTCTCTGTACCTTCTCCATCGGAACTATATCTTTTTTGAGATGCGGCGACCAGAATTGTACACAGTATTCAAGGTGCGGTCTCACCATGGAGCGATATAGAGGCATTATGACATTTTCTGTTCTACTAACCATTCCCTTCCTAATAATTCCTAACATTGTGTTTGCTTTTTTGACTGCTGCAGCACACTGAGCTGACGATTTTAAAGTATTATCCACTATGATGCCTAGATCTTTTTCCTGGGTGGTAGCTCCTAATTTGGAACCTAACATCGTCTAACTACAGCAAGGGTTATTTTTCCCTATATGCAACACCTTGCACTTGTCCACATTAAATTTCATCTGCCATTTGGTTGCCCAATCTTCCAGTCTTGCAAGGGCCTCCTGTAATGTATCACAGTCTGCTTGTGATTTTAACTACTCTGAATAATTTTGTATCATCCGCAAATTTGATAACCTCACTCGTCGTATTCCTTTCCAGATCATTTATATATATATTGAAAAGCACCGGTCCAAGTACAGATCCCTGAGGCACTCCACTGTTTACCCTTTTCCACTGAGAAAATTGACTATTTAATCCTACTCTCTGTTTCCTATCTTTTAACCAGTTTGTAATCCACGAAAGGACATCGCCTCCTATCCCATGACTTTTTAGTTTTTGTAGAAGCCTCTCATGAGGGACTTTGTCAAATGCCTTCTGAAAATCCATATACACTATATTTACCGGTTCACCTTTATCCACATGTTTATTAACCCCTTCAAAAAAATGAAGCAGATTTGTTAGGCAAGACTTCCCTTGGGTAAATCCATGTTGACTGTGTTCCATTAAATCATGTCTTTCTTTATGCTCTATGATTTTGATCTTGAGAATAGTTTCCACTATTTTTCCCAGCACTGAAGTCAGGCTCACTGGTCTATAGTTACCCGGATCACCCCTGGAGCCTTTTTTAAATATTGGGGTTACATTGGCCACCCTCCAGTCTTCAGGTACAATGGATGATTTTAATGATAGGTTACAAATTTTAACTAATAGATCATAAATTTCATTTTTGAGTTCCTTCAGTACCCTAGGATGCATACCATCCGGTCCAGGTGATTTGCTACTCTTTAGTTTGTCAATCTAGCCTACTACATCTTCCAGGTTCACAGTGATTTTGTTCAGTTTGTCTGACTCATCACCCCTGAAAACCATCTCCGGAACTGGTATCTCCCCAACATCCTCATTAGTAAACATGGAAGCAAAGAATTCATTTAGTCTTTCTGCAATGGCCTTATCTTTCCTAAGAGCCCCTTTAACCCCTCGGTCATCTAATGGTCCAACCGACTCCCTCACAGGTTTCTTGCTTTGGATATATTTTAAAAAAGTTTTTATTATGAGTGTTTGCCTCTGTGGCCAACTTCATTTCAAATTCTCTCTTCGCCTGTCTTATCAATGTTTTACACTTAACTTGACAATGCTTATGTTTTATCCTATTTTTTTCAGATGGATCCTTCTTCCAATTTTTGAAGGATTTTTTTTGGCTAAAATAGCTTCTTTCACCTCACCTTTTAACCATGACGGTAATCATTTTGCCTTCCTTCCACCTTTCTTAATGCATGGAATACATATGGACTGCGCCTCTAGAATTGTATTTTTAAACAATGTCCAAGCCTGTTGAACACTTTTCTTTGTAGCTGCATCTTTCAGTTTTTTTCTATTTTCCTCATTTTATCAAAGTTTCCCTTTTGAAAGTTTAGTGTTAGAGCTGCAGATTTACTTATTGTCCCCTTTCCAGTTATTAGTTTAAATTTGATCATGTTATGATCACTGTTGCCAATTGGCCCCACCACCATTACCTCTCTCACCAAATCCTGCGTTCCACTAAGAATTAAATCTAAAATAGCTCCCTCTCTTGTTGGTTCTGTGATAAAATTTATTAGGGCCATCTGTTTAGTGGAAATTTACCAAAAGGGTTCCAGGAGGCACTGCTCGGTCTTGAAACTGTCTCACACTTAGGGGTAGATCTTTAAAAAATATGCGATCGCGTACTTTTGTTCACGCACCAAGCGTGAACAAAAGTACGCTGGATGTTATAAGATACGCGCGTATCTTATAAAATCCGGGGTCGGCGCGCACGCGCGCCCTCTGAGGCCACTCCAATTTCAGAGCGGCCTCAGAGGGAACTTTCCTTCGCCCTCCCTCCACCTTCCTCTCCCTTCCCCTACCTAACCTTCCCTCGCCCTCCCTCCACCTTCCTCTCCCTTCCCCTACCTAACCCACCCCCCCTGCCCTATCTAAACCCCCCCCCTACCTTTGTCTGCAAAGTTACGCCTGCTGAAAGCAGGCGTAACTTTGCGCGCCTGCCAGCAGCCCCGCTCCATCCTCCGGTCCCGGGGGCTGGTCTGGAGGCCTCGACCACGCTCCCGGGCCGGCGCCATGCCCCCGAAACGCTGCGGCACGCCCCCGAAACACCACGTCATTTCGGGAACGCCCCGGACATGCCCCCTCCCGCCCCTTTTCGAAAGCCCCGGGACTTACGCGCGCCGGCGGCCTATGCAAATTAGGTGCGCTGGCGCGCGCAGGCTTTTTAAAATCTGCCCCTTAGATAACAGACACATGTATCTCTTTGTACACAATAAAGAGTTATAAAATCAAGGCTAGTTAGGCTAGTTTCCCAGGACTCTTTGGAATGTCAGATGTAAGCAAATGTTTCTTTTCACCTTGTGACCTTAAATCAAAGGAGTTTTGTTTTAATTACTAGGGCAAAACTGTATTTAAGGCTAACCAATTGAATATCTAATCAAGTCAGTCTCTCAGGCTGAGGAGCTGATTTCCTTATGCGCATAAGAAATAAAGGCTTTTGATTATGAGAAATACACTGTCTCTGTTGTCCTTTTGGTAAACTTTTTTCATTACAGTTCCTGAACCAATTGCTCCATGAAGCAATCATTTATTACATCCAGGAACTTTATGTCTCTAGCAAGTCCTGATGTTACATTTACCCAGTCAATATTGGGGTCATTGAAATCTAACTTAACCAAAGGGAGTCAGCGGTTCACCACAATAGCCAAAACCAAAAACAAATGGTGGAACCCAACAAATTTTTAAATGATAGCCTAAGAAGGTGTCAGCAAGCTTGACGTTGTGTGACTTTTAAATAAAAGACACCAACCGGTCTTCTAATCATTCACCTTCATCATTTTTTAATACTTCAAAAAATATTTTTATTACATTTTTTCAATTTTTCTTAAAATAGTCCTCCATCCATAGAGATTATCACAAAGCAGACTTTTGAAAATAATTAAGACTCTTGAAAATAATTGTTTACATAGCCCTATGCTTTGTGATAATCTGTGGAGGTTAAGAGTGGCTTTACAAGCTTGCATTAAAGTTTCTTTTCTCTGGACATTTAAGATAAGTTTTATTGGATCTATCATACTTATGTTATCTCTAATATAAAGAAATTTTTATTTGCAACAAAAAAGTATTAAAAAATATACAGACCTGGGATACTTGCACATTGGCTTTATCCTGGGCCAATGATTATAAAATACACAGGCACTTGTTTCATTCATAAGATGTAAGGACACCGCATTTAATGGTGAAGCCAAATCGACTATTGCAACTCTATTTAACAGCAGCATACAATACAGTCCTCTTCAGCATCCCAGATCGCCTTGCTGGCTTCTCCACTAAGCATTTCTATGTTCTCTTCCCTGCTGGTGGACCAGTATTGCAGGGCTTTGCACACAGTGGCCAGCTCTGTGAGAAGAGAGCTGTGCTGTGCACGTCTGATATACCCTTCATGCTCCTTCTCTCCGCAGTTTACAAAACTAAATCAATGGTAGAATGTAACTGAGTATACTAACAACTACTGTTACTAAGCATGTGTGTGTTACAGATAGCCACAAAAGCTCCTTAGTTGTGGGGGAGCAAGGGCAAAGCTAGTGCTGAAACTGAAACTAAAAGACCTATCGGGTCTGAAAACTTCAGACCCGATAGGTATTTTAGTCAGTCTGCTGTTACATTCTGTGTTCTTATATAGGTAGGGGGAAGAGAGATAAATACGAAATACGGGAATGGAGAAAGACTGAGGCTAGAGATAGGAAGCAGAAGTCCAAAAGAAGAGTGAAATAAGAAAGAAGGCGCCGACTTCCCCATCAAAGGATGAATGAGAAGCTAGCGCGACAAAAAAAGGAAAACAGATCAAGTAAGACTTGAGATAGCACAGTAGGCAAGTTGGAAGGAGCAGACTGGGTGGGCCAAATGGCCCTTTTCTACCGTTCCTATGCTGCTGAAAGAATACAGCATCAGACTAAAGGGAGGAGAGAAAGAAGTCAATCGGCACTTGACCTGATCAAATATCAAGTTATTTTTATTTATTTATTTTAGATTTATATTCCGCTTTTCACACTTTTTATTCAGATACTGTAGGCAGGGTTGAGTTTAGAAGGGTGCGGGGCCCTAGAACTCTGAAATTATATACTGGTGATGTTGCTACCATACCGGTGAGGGGACCAGGGAGGTTTCCCTTATTTGATCGCTCCTAATAATAGCCCTGCTGAAGGGTAAAACACAAGGATGAACTAGTGAGAAAAGCAACATCAGAAATAGAATTATAACAAAGTTGGAGAATTAATGACTTTAAACAAGTTAGAGAAATATTATTCTGAAATCTCAGTGTGTGGGGTTTCCATAATGATATGCAGAAGTTAATATTAATTTGCTCTTCAATTCTCTCTATAAGCAACATCTTAAGCGTTGTTCTTGCTGTACTTTGTCCTGCCCTGACAGTTTGGGGATGAGTCGCTTCTTCACTTGCAAATCTCAGGCTAAGCCACACCACAGCTTCCGGACGAAGGGCTGGGAAAAGACAGATTAGAGGGGAGGAACCGTCTCGTTATTGCTGTGCCCGTACCCTCGCACGTTTGGCCGTGACAGCGGATTGGCTCCGCCTCTCCGCCGTCGCGTCAGTGGCCGGAAGTGACGTTTTCCCGCGGTTTGATTGCGAACTGTCGCGGAGGATAGGAGAAGAGGTGGAAGCAGAAGCTTTCTGCGAGTTACCGGCCCCAGGGGAGATTAGAATAAGAAACCGCCGGGAACGGAGCCGGCGAGCGTCATAGTGTCAGTGTCATGCCGCCCAAGAGCCAGCGCAGAGCGGCGGCCCCTGCCCTGGAAAGCCCGCAGTGTACCGACCTGCTTCTCCGTGAGCCAGTGTCCGCCGCCGCCCCAGGGAGGTGAGTGTAGCCCCTGCAGACACAGGGGGCGAGGAAGCCATCTCTGAAAACAGCCATCAGCCAGCCCCTGTCGCCTCCCAGTCTGGTCTTTTACCCCATCCTTCAACCATCTTCTACTTCATTATCCATCTAGACCCCATTCATTTCTCCCTCATCTAGCTTTATAACTTTTTTTTTTCTCGTCTATCCGCACATCTTTTAGTTCCTTCCTCCTCCCAGTCTATCCACTTTCTCCCTTCCCATGACTCTATCATTTATCTTCGCTTCAACCTCCTGCTTCTCTCTTCTCATCTACCAACTTATTTTCTCTTTCCTTTCTCAGCTATCCAGTCTCTGCTCATTCATTCTCTCTTTCAGCTAGCCTTTCTCAGTCTATCTCTCCATCCCTTCTAAACAGCAGGGAGGGGCAAGAACGCCAGACTACATTTAGGCTGATACAATAAAGTGTGCCCAGCCTAACACACAGGTTAATGAGCGCTTGGACGTGCATTTTGGATGCAGGGCCATAACTCCCATGTGATAAGGGGATCAGTGCCTCCAAAACGTGTATCCAAACAAAGGTGTAGCTAATAGCACTCATCACATGTAAATGCCATGTAGGTGAGGCTATTAGCTATTACCCCACAATGCAAAAAATCACCATACACCCAAGGTGCACTTTTGAACCTGTCAATTTTTATGCTTGCCCCGAAGCAAGTGAAAAATCTTACCAAGTGTCAACGGGTCAACTTAAAAACAAAAAATACTGCTTTTCTGTGGTTCCTCCTTCTCAGTATTGTCATGATACAAGTAGGAGCCATAGAAAGCAGGATCCTAAAAATTTAAAAAGGCTTGATGGGGGAAAAAAAATTTCTGGATGCGCAAATACATGTTCCAGGCCATGTATATTGTGCCGGTAAATTTGCTGCTGTGGGATAAAACGGATGCTTGTAAAGTGAGTGTCCGTTTTGGTAACCCGCACACAACCACGTCTCCTGGGTGCCTGATGCCAAGTACACATTAGGGACATACAAATTATCCCTAGTGTGTTTGTGTTAGCTCGGCAGCTCATTTACATATTGCATTGGGCACCCAGCAGAGGTGAATTTGTGTACATTAAAAAAACGGGCACCTGGTTTGAATGCATGTTTTTTTATGTGCATTTTATTGCATCGGTCTCTGCCTATATGGGTTTCTCAGTGCATCTGAGAAGGTTTGAGATGATGAATGAAAAGGCTGGGTAATTGCTTATACATATTAAGGTAATCTATTTCCTCTTAGTCTTTCTTTTAGTGTTAACACTAAACAGCTGCCTCTGGGCTCCTGTCAGAACTCATCTGAGGTTGGGTGCTGATTGCTGTATGAGTGAGTCAAAATCTAAATTCAAAGGGATTAATTTGTTTCCCCTCTTGCTTGATAGAGCAGAGCATTTCCAGATATCACTTCTAGTTTGTGTTTTGTTTTGTTTTTGCAAAAAAACATTGGTATTTGCAGGACCATTGAGTGTGGATGGGAAGGGGCAACCATCCAGGCCCTTGCTCACTGCAATTGGCCACAGAGCCTCTGAAATGATGTCATTGCAAATATATCGCATCCTAAAATACCAATGTAGCTCCTATTGGAAAAACTGAACAAGCTGGACTACACAGATTGCTACACACTACTTTACCTTGATCAAACAGACAGAACATGGATAGACCTTCCCCAAATACAGAATAACTATAAATTAGAAATATGCAGACAATGTAAACTTGAAACACCCAGAAGCCAGATGCTGCTGCAGTGCAACATTGGAGAAACAGAATCAGAAATGCTTTTCTTCCTGTACTATGCATAATACAGATATCGGAGATACTGCACATTCATGTTCCCAAGGATTTCCCCAACATATGAACTGCCCCCCCCCCCCCCACACACCTACAGACAAGAATGATGATGTGGGCTTAATGGCCTTAAACTAACACACTGGGTCAGGCCAAGGGTCCATCAAGCCCAGCATCCTGTTTCCAACAGTGGCCAATCCAGGCCATAAGAACCTGGCAAGTACCCAAAAACTAAGGGGTAGATTTTATAAAAGTACGCATGCGTGTACTTCCATTCACGCACCAGGTGCAAACAAAAGTACACTGTATTTCAATAGATACACGTGTAGCCGCGCACATCTGTTAAAATCTGGGGTCGGCGCGCGCAAGGCTGCCCGCCGAGTTGCGCAGCCGTCCTCCGTTCCCTCCGAGGCCGCTCCGAAATCGGAGCGGCCTCGGAGGGAACTTTCCTTCCACCCCACTGGCCCTATCTAACCCCTCCCCTACCTTTGTTGCACAAGTTACGCGTGCCGGGCCTTACGCTCACTGCTGTGCCTCTCCCCATCAGGGGTCCTCTCTGTCCCTCACCTCTCGCTTTCCAGCAAGCAGGCTGAATCCTTTCTTAGAGCAGTAATGTATAGTATTTCAAATGTAATGCCCCTATTTGGGGGGGGGGGGGGTTCACTTTCGGCAGCTGAGGGGTGATGAGTGACCCTTCTCTGGCCCCGCAGCAGTTCAGGAAGGAAAGTCAGAGTTCAAACCAATTAGGGGCCAGCAGAAGCGGAGAGGCCCAAGGGGGCGATTTACATTCACCCAAGGAATTCCAGATCCAAACAAAAAATGTTCAAAACGTAGAGATTTTATTCAAGATCCAAACCCTCCCCCCGTGCCCCCCAAAAAGAAAAACTCCAAGCAGAGCAGAAGAACAGTAGGAAATTCACTTCAGACATGCCAGTTCCAAAACAAAAGGCAAACAACTTTTTACTTCCTAGTCTTCCACAACAGTACAGATGTTTCTGACAGTTTCTCTCTACTTTACAAACGAATCCTCTGGTCAGGGGCTTCCCCAGTCAAACGTAACATTCGACTTTACCAAGATTCGTTACTCCTCAGGACCTTAGCTGCAGCACTGGATTTTCCTCTGTCCCAAGCTGTGGGCTCCCCAAGGCAGAACAGCAAAATCCCTGACTAAGGGATTTTCTTTCCCCTTTGAAACTTTCTTGGGAATCTTTCACACTCAGATCTTTGCCAAAAACAGGAATAGTTCTCTCTCTCTCTCCCTCCACAGCAGGTCTCAGCCTCAGCACAACAAACCTCTTGACTCTTGGGAGTTGCAGTTCTGCTTCTCTAAAAGCTCCAGGTCACTCTCTGACCACAGCCTCTGGTCAGCTCTTCCTTGGAGCTTGAGGAAGCCTCTTTTATGACTTCTTACCAATCAATTCCCTTTTGGGGGAAGGAACTCCTTCTCACTTCACACTTGCATACACCTCCCAACTCTGGAAGGTTCCTCTTTTTACTCTGTAGACCATTTACTTCTATAGCAAGGCCTGAGGTGCCTTACACAAACAATTCTTAAAATGTTACTCCTGAGGGGAATTCTGTGCAAAAAAAACCCCTTAAATTCTAGGCAAAGTATTGCAAAATTCTACATACTTTGTCTAAATACAGTATAATACTGTCTTTGAGTAATTTAAAAATGCAGTACAAAAAAGTTACTACTCAAAGATGCTGAATTCTCCCTTGTGTGTCATGATCCCCTTCTCCCATCTCTCTCCAAAGCTCGAATATCCCCATTGTTTTCACACCCCCCCCCCCCCCACCCGATCTTAGCTCTCTGGCCTTCCCTTTGTGGCTCTATCTCTTTTCCCCTATGGTTTAAACTCCTCCCCCCCCCCCCCCCCCACCAAAGGCTTGATATCTCCCCCAGGGTCAATTCCTCAACTCGCTCTTGCTCCCCCTCCCAGGCTCAACCCTGAATTTTGTCACCTTGCCAGCTTAGCTTTCACGGTCTATTCTTTCCTCTGTCCCTATACTCCTAAGTTCTTTCTCTGATCCCCAGCAAGACCACCAGCTGCTCTCTAGTTCTTATTCTGCTCTCCCAGGCTCCAGTCACACTTCACAGGGCAGTGCTGCTGCTACAGTCTTTTTTGGCCTGCATGGCCATTGCCACCTTATCCATCTTTGGGCCTTGTGGGGAGCCAGAAGTGTTGCAAGGAAGAGACGTGAATACTTTCATTGATGTTTCCTCTGTGTAACCCTACTGGCTCTTGTTCCCTGTGCCAAATTCTGCACGGAAACGGAATTCTGTGCAATTTTTGTGCTGCACAGTTGCACGGAATTCCCCTCAGAATTAAAATGTGTACAATAGAAGGTCTTAGCAGTTTATAATAACTTTAAGACACAACTGCTAGGCACTACGAACTTCCCAAATGCTATTTGTAAGATTTTTGCACTTTCACGGGTCTGTGGTTTTATTTCTTTCAGCTTTTGCAGGAGTGGGCTGACCACATGACCCATTTCCTCTTTTGTCTTAAAACTAAATGCTAGAAATAAAAGGTTAAATTAAAAACAAAGTATATATAAGGTGATACTTTTTCTTTGGACTTACCTTATATATGTTTATTTAAAAGTACTTATTTTCCACAGCAGACCTGCTGTGCTAGGTGGATAACAATGCAAAGTAAAATAGTATGACAATATCATAGCATATAATTAAAACTAGTGCACAGTGGCAACCCAGAATTTATATGTAAATTACATAGAGACCCATACATCTCCCATATATCAGATGCTAACTACTAATAAAGGCCTCTTGAAATAAGTAGATTGTGAGGGGCTTCTGAACAGTAGCAAGGTTATCTGTTAATTGCAGGAGGCTCTGGCAGAGCATTCCAAAGAGTAGGGCCTGTTACAGAAAAGGCCCGCTCCCTTATCTCACATCAATGAGCTTGCTTCATCGAAGGGATAGAAGAACAGTTGTTTACCAGCAGAATGGTGTCTCCAAGAGGGGGCATAAAATCAAATAGGCTGGCTAACTAAGATGGCCCATCCATTTTTATAGCCTTAAACATCACAACCGGGACTTAAAATCTGATTCTCTGCCTAAGAGGCAGCCAGTGAAGATGGTGCTCCCAGGGCAGTCTACATACAGTAAGGTGGATTGGCAGAGTTTTGAAGCACCTGCACTGCTTGCACATGAGAAGGCAATTTCATATAAAGGGAATTACGTTAGTTTATGGATGTGAACAGCAATACCTGGGCCATAGTTTGAAAATCATTCTGATCAAGAATATACTTCAAATGCTAAAAAAGCCACAGTTTATAGTATCTGGACCGCAAAACTGCTTTACTTTGTGATTTTAAATGAAAGACATGGGCAATACAGAGAATGTGGAGCAGAGCTGGAAAGTATAGGGAGAGAGGGATGGAGCAGGGGAGTACTAATAGGCAGGAGGGCAGAGCTTATTTGAAAGTTCAGATTTTTGACTGTTTTTGATTGGAATCTGTGTCTCGTGGCCTAAGTCCACAGTGGTGGACTTAGGACATCTTGAAAACCATACAGCTTCTGTTTTGAAAACATTAAAATCAAATCATTCCTAGACGTCCATGAGTTCATACTAGCTAAACAATCTTCAGTTTCTTTGCATCCAGTCAGATGAAACCAGAACAAGTGGGTTATGCACCTCTTCCAGCAGATGGAGACAGAGCAAACTAACATCACAGTAGATATACCCCTGCATGATCTCAGCCTGCCAGTATTCTCAGTCTCCAGCAGATGGTGGATGTGTATCTCCCTTCTGGGGATTGCTTCATTTTGTAAAAAGAGAATTAAGGATATTACATTGCCCCGTTCTCCTGTGGTGATACAAAAAGATTCCTCCCCCCAGTTGAGAATTCCTGAGGTGATTTCCATGGTCCCTCAGATGAGTGCCTTGGTCCGGTAGCTGTTTTTTTCAGCCGGCATGGACTTAGCTGCTTAAGCGGCTGAAAGGCAGCGGGTGCAGGAAGCCAAGTGTGGCAGTGATGGCATATGCCCTCTCCCTGTGCAGCCGGAGACTGTCTCAGGTAAGTCTGAGCTCAGGTAAGTTTAAAAAAAAAAATAAAAATTTACAGATACGTAAAAGGAGGCTTTTATACCGTTGGGTTTCCTCATTTTTTCCCGGTCTCTGTGCTCGGTGCACCGATCCGACGTTCATCCCACTCTGTGGGAGGTTGAGGGATGTGGGCAGCCTCTGTAGGCTTGGCCCTACCCTGAGGCTTTTTCACCGCGTGCCACATGGTAGGCCGCTACGGCATTTTGCGCGCTTTTCTTAGGCTGTCCTCTGCAGGATTGTTGGTTCAGCCTGTGCGTCCAGTTTCCGGTCTCTTAGTTGGGCCTTGTAATCCATGCGTCTAAGTTAAGCAGCGCCTTAAGTGGCCGCACGCAATTTACGCAAGTTACGTTGTGTGCGTAAATTGTTTTTACAAAGAAGTGAAACGTCTTCGTCTCCTTTGCGGTTTCCTGTAGCCTTATGGAGTCTAAATTTGGTCTTGGATTTCTCAGCGGATCCTACTTTTAGATCAATGCGTAGCCTGTCCTGGTTACTGACCTTGAAAATGGTGTTTCTTGTGGAGAGTTTCCGAGCTGCAGGTCTTGTCTTGCCGGGAGCCTTTCCTCCGGGTAATTCCAGGGTCGATACAGCTGTGTGTACTGTTCCTTCTCTGAATTTCACTTAAATCAGTCCATCTCCCTGCTGTCCCTGGACAAAGAGAGAGACATAAGGGAATATAGTCTGTTGCAACCCTTGGATGTCAAGAGACATATCATCCAGTATCTGGAGGTTACTGAGACTTTACGGAAAACAGATCGCCCATTTGTTCTTCACGGCGGTATTAAGGGGAACTGGCCTTGTGGGCTACAGTAGCCCGCTGGATTAAGGAGGTAGTCATTTCAGCATACTTCGATGCTGGCAAGCCGTTGCCTAGTCAGGTTCGGGCTCATTCCACTAGGGCTCAGGCAGTGTTATGGGCAGAAGTTAGGTTGCTGTCTCCCGCTGACATTTGCCAAGTGGTGATGTGGTCCTCCTTACACCCCTCTTCCAATTTTTATCCTCTGGATGTGCTGGCTCAGGAGGACACAGCCTTTGCAAGTGCGGTTATGACTGGACCACGGGCAGCCTTCCGCCTTATTCGGGACTAGCTTGGTTACATCCCCCTTGTTCTGGATTCATCTGACTGATGCTAACAAATGAGAAATTACTACTTACCTGATAATTTCCTTTTCTTTAGGACAGTCAGATAAATCCAGCTTTTCTCCCTTGGCTGCTGAATGATTGTAGTCTGATCCTCCTGTGTGACTTGCGTATTACAGGGATTACTGGTAAGGGTTAGTCCAGTCCCTAGACTGTTATTACATTGTTATCTGAGCTCAGTGTTGCTTGTTGGCCGAATATTGAAATGGTTATCTTGTTTTTTAATCGTTTTTGCTAGTCCGTCCATAGTTGCATTTGAAGAGAATACTGGCAGGCTGAGGTCACTGCAGGGGTATATATATACTGTGACGTCAGTTTGCTCAGTCTCCATCTGCTGGTACAGGTGCATAACCCACTTGTTCTGGATTCATCTGACCATCCTAAAGAAAAGGAAATTCAGGTAAGTAGTAATTTTTCATTCGATACAGTACAGTTGAAAGATTATTGATGTGACTAACTGGGCAAAATAACTAGTTTTCAGCATATATTTTAAGTTTAATCTTATAAGAATCCAAGATTGAACATAAAGGACAGAGATAATGTTAAATAGAGTAGCTGATAACACTGATTTCTGTGGTACCCTGGCCTAAATATTGGACTCATATTCCTGAATTCTAACTTCCATATATTATATTTTTTGTTTGTTTTATGTAACTTTTTTTTCCCCTGTGCATTCAAGTGGACTAATACTTGACTCTAAGTGGTTGACACTTGGCTTCATTATAAAATGTAACGCTGGCTTCAGCTGAAGTACCTTTATACATTATGCAGATAGATGTCACTGTACATAACATATGACAGCTGACTTCTTAAAGTATACAAATAAAAAATGATCAAATGTTTTGTAGAGCTCTGTTAAAGACAATAAGATGCTGTTTGGATGACAAGTGCTATATTGAAAGGAAAGTCTGTGAAATCCAAATTAAGGCCTTAGCATGCTTACAGCATTTAAACATTGAACTTTTCTCTCAGGGTTCAGTATTATTGGCCTGGCAAATAACTGGTCCTAGATATGCATTTTAAAGCATTTTTTCATGTTTAATATGCTAGTAGTAAAAACCCGTCCCAGGACAGAGAAATACCGTGAAGTGTACTGTGAGATGGTAGAGAGCGAATTGACTATTCAGAGAGAGAGGGGGGGAGGGGGCAGCAGAGCTCAACTTCTGTGTGTGGGGGTAGAGAATGGGTTGGAGGATACAGGGAGAAAGTGGCGGAGCTGGCATGTGCGGAGGAACTGAAGAGCACAGGGAAAAACAATCCCATTCAGAGAGGGGCGGAGCTCAATTTGCATACAAGCTGTGCAGGGCAACTTTCCTCTTTATTATGGTCATATTTATACTGAGGGTAAAATGCCTTGTTTCCTTTATTATCCTCCATATGTTTTCTGAATATCAAATATACATAGCTGTAAAGAAGATGCTAAGTTGACAGTAGTGATCCATGGCTCAGTAGGTTTGGGTCAAGTCCAGCTGTTCCCCAGGTCTCTGAGTCTTGGGGTTGACCAGTATAGAGGGTACTATTGCTTAAGACATTTCATGATGCGTTTCATGGCTTGATCTAGTGAGCTTTACATGTGGAAAGGCTCTGAAAAAGTCATTAGCAAGTTGTCAGCCCAGTGGCAAATGCTGCGCACTGCCATGCTGAAGATACGGGTTTGATTCCGAGGCTGGCTGGGACCAGTGATGCAGTGGAAACAGTATTTACAGCCCCTGGGAGAGCAGTCCTGGTCTCCTTGCAGTGGAGCTCTAGTGCATTTATTTATTAGAGTTTGATCCCGCCTTATCATTGGTAGCTCAAGGCACATTCAAGTACTGTAGGTGTTTCCCTGTCCCCAGAGGGCTTACAGTCTAAAGAGTGAATTTTCAAAAGAATTATGCATGTAAAAGTAGCAAATATAGCAATTTTCAAAAGCTTATTTATGTGTGCAAAGTCTCTTAAAAATTCAGCCCTGTAAAGTGAATTTTTAAAGAATTTGCATGTGTAGCAGCAGTTTTCCAAAGCCCATTTATGCAAATAAAACCTTTTGAAAACTACCTCCTAAGTTTGTACTTGAGGCAGTGGAGGGTGAAGTGACTTGCCCAAGGTCATATGGGGAGAGTTGGTGGGATTTGAGCCCCAGCTTCCCTGGTTCTCGGCCTGCTGCACCAATCGCTAGACTACTGTTGCTGCAATAATTGGGCTAGGAGAATTAAAATAAGGCGAAAATCTCCGTGGGGGGTTGCACTGGTTTTGATCGATCCGTCCGCCCTAAGAATCAAGAGGAAACTGCTGAGCCCCAAAAAAATGCAATCTGCATAGAAGGCCAAGTGTTCTATTTTGAAGGTATGGTTTCAGCATTTTACTGGTAAGGCTTCATTGTATGGCTTGGGCTGCCATATTAATCGCAGACTAATAGCCCTTTTTTTTTTTTTTTTTTTTTTTTAAATTCTCTCCCTGGGCCGGAGTGCACATTTTCCCAGCACTCCTAGGCCTGATTTCAGATCCCTTGCGGTGTTGTGGCTTGAGCTTACAGCTGGACTGTTAAGGCCTTGTTCTGAAGTGATATAAAAACTGGAAGCAATTATAAAATTCTTTGTACCTGAGGCAATGGAGGATGAACACACAAACATAGATCGTGAGCCCTCTGGGGACAGGGGAATACCTTCACTATTTGAATGGAATCTGCTTTGAAGTGTCTGAAAGGCAGAATATAAATTGAAAAAAAATAAAAGCAAAAATATATAAAACCCATTATAAAAGAAAAGCTGTTAGAACACAGTTTATATATAACTAGTAGGAAAAGTCTGGCCAAGGACTGGAAAATCCCGTGACTTCTAGGATGTGTGGTAGGAGAGAGTGGGAGCTGAGCTTGGATGCACTGTGTGGTAGGAGAGAGTGGATTTGACAATTCAGAAAGAGAGGGAAGGTTGGAGTTCAGTTTCCATATGTGGTAATAAGAGAGTGACTTGGACAATATAGAGAGGGTGAGGCTGAGCTGGAACATATAGGGAGAAAAGGGGTGGAGATGGAGAATAAGTGTAAAGAGTGGGGCGAAGCTCAATTTGAGAACCGGCGATGCAGGCGCAGGGCAACGTTTCTCTTTATTATAATTAGATTGGTAAGCAGTAAAAGCAGATACATTTAGAATGTTTGGACACTTGAGTAAATTAGTTTCTATACTTTAGCACAATGAACAGGAAATATATGGTTCAAATTTGAACTTTCCTATCGAATGTCATATCTTAGAAAAGATTCTTATATAGCAGTGTGTTTTGGTTGCTTTTGCCCCTCATACTGCCTTCTCAGGTTTCTCTAAAGACTTCAGCTTACACCTCCATTTAAAACAGATGGTACACATTTAGGAAACCAGAATGTGTATTTGAGATCCACAGCTTGCTTTATATTTTTTCTGATTGGTTTCTGTTGATCATGTGATGACAAAGTATGATCCCATATGCTGCAGAACTCAGTGGGAGTGGCCTAGTGATTTAGAGGAATGGGCTAAGAACCAGGGAAACAAGATTCAAATCCCACTTCCCCTACAGATACTACCTTTATCTCCCATTGCCTCAGCTCCCAACTTGGTGAAGGGATTTATTGTACCTGAATTTGAATAATGCTGTGAGCCACCTTGAACTTTTGGAAAGGTACACTATAAACCACCAAATTATAATTGTATTTGTGAATGAATGTGGCTGCTTCCATTGGCTTAAGGGTTTGCTGGGGACAAATTAAATGACTTAAGAATAAAGTTTTTGTTGGGAAAAAAAGATTGTGGCTTGCCTTGTTTGTAGTCTGACTGGAGTACAATACATAGAATAGCCTGCTCTATTTTCAGCTCCAGTGTATTAAAATAAAAACTCCCTCTAGTATAGATAATGTTTCAGATACCTTTTGCCATCTGAAAGGACTTTTAGCCTTTTCTGTTGGGTTGTTTTCCATCATGATGATGCAGTACCTAGAATTAGGGAATTTGGGCTGTGTGAGGCAGTGCCCTAGGGGTTAAGGGGAGTATGTTCAATATGTGGGATCCTGCAGGGTATGTGGGGCTCAGAAGGTGTAACCAGAGACTGGGGGAATAAGAGCTGGGACCCAGGTGGGGATAACTAGACCAGGCTCAGGTCTCCAGGAGGAAGGCAGCTCCTGTAACATATCGCTGTCCAAACACTGAGCTGCGATGAAGCTGAACTGTAAGTAAAGAAAGTACACTTCTGAAGGGAAGACAGTCTGTTGTGTGATTTGTGAAGCTGTAATAAAGATAAATGTTTTAAGAGGCTAGAATCAGACTAGTTTGTCTCCAGGTCTGTGGGAATCTCTGCTTGTTGCCACATATGTTGTTATGCATGGGATTTTTTCTAAGGATTTAAAAAGAAAAAACCCAGCCTCCAAGAAAGTGTCTGGAATACAGAAAGAGTCATGAAGCGGACCTGTGGTTCTAAATATAGTACAGAACACGGGGCCTGTAGCTCTAAAACAAAGTGTAGGAGTTCACAGAGCATGGTAGCTTGTGAAAGGGTGTGGCTCAGAAGCTGCACTGAAGAATCCCCCCCAAGGTTTAAAAGTCTCAGGTAGAGAGGAAACTGTAAGTGGGTCTGGTTGCAGGGACAACAAGGAAGTGTTCAGTTTGTACCAGCTAATGGGAGAAGCCTGGCTGGTGGTAGATAGGGATTAAAAGTGATTTGTTAATTGTTATGCAGGCTTTTTTTTTTCCCCCCTTGGGAAAAAAGAAGAGGAAGGAACACTGGTGCAGCAGGTCTGTGCTGAATAGGGTGTGACCCTGGAAAAGCTGCCAAAGTGGGTTGTGATTGCGGTGAATGGAAATGGGACAAGGCCCTCTTCCAACAAGCAAGCTGCCCTGCAGGGAAGGTATGCAGCCATGAGAGAACCTGGAGTAGAGCAGCCAGGGTACTGCAGCACCAGAATGCAGGAAAGAGTATGACTGAAGAAAGCTGGCAAGCTTGGATCCAGAATCTCCAGGAGAGAGAAGTTACAAGAGCCTTGCAAGGAGTTGGTGGACCTGGGTTGAGCAAAAATGGAACCCGGAAGCACACTGGGCCGTGGTCAACTTCTATTTGGAGTGGAGCCTTGTGGCCTTGTCAAGAAGTAGAGACACAAAGTGCCCAGAGGGGGTACTACAGAGTGGCCAGAGGATGGCACTACAGGTGGTCCTGAGGTAGGTCTTGTAGAGTGCCCAAATACTACAGGGAGTCCAGAAACTGCTCCTGTAAGAAGCCCCGAGAAAGGGGGTGGTGAAGAACCCTGAGAGAGTGGTCACAGTCATGGAGAGGGCAGCACAGACTGCCCAGAAGGAGGCAGTAGTGAGAAGTTGGAAGTCGACGCTATAGGAGGTCCTGAGGAAGACTCTGGAGGGTGCCCAAACACAACCCGGGAGTTCAGAGACAACTCCATGAGAAGCCCAAAGAGAGAGAGGGCTCAGAAAGCCAAGCAAGAGATGCCATGGAGAGCCCAGAGGGCAGAGCTGCAGAGACTCCAGCAAGTGAAGTTGTTGAGGAGCCAGTGAGTGGCTAGAATGTACAAAGGTGGAATCTGTGGAGAGCCAGAGGGAGGTGCTGCAGAATTTACAAACAAACCATAGAGAGCCCAGAGGGAGGTGTTGTGGAGAACCTGGAGGAAGAGTCCATGTAGAGTCCAGAGGATGATGCTGTGGAGACTGCAGCAGCTGAACATACAGAAGAGCCAAGGAGGGGCTCTACATCGGTTACCAGATACCAGGAAGTGGGTTCAGCTGTTTAAAGAGGACCCAGTCGATCTATAAAGCTCCATTGGAGTGGAATTCGAACCCGGAGTCAGTAAAGGCCTTAGTTAAAGGACTGAGGATGTGCATTACACGAATGGCACACTGGGTGGGGGTCATGATGCTGTTGAGGGTAACCTTAAGAGATGTGGGTGAGCATGTCATTAGATCCCTGTTCCCAAGCTTAGCTGGTGGGAAGCCAGAGGAAGGAGCATGGGATGTCTTAGACTCTTCTGGATGGTATCCAGGAGGGAGTAGGAATGTTTGACCTGATGGGTCCAAGCTGAGGGTGGGGAGGGGTACGGGAGGCAATGCCCCTAGTATTCCTCTATTTATCTGCGCAGGACCAGGCTAAGATGCCTGGTCCACCTTAAATTCCTTAAGGAGAGTATGTTCTATGGCCAGGATGCTGTAGGGCTCAGAGGGTGTAACCAGAGACTGGGGAATAAGAGCTGGGATCCAGGTGGGGATGACAGACCAGGCCCAGGTCTCCAGGAGGAAGGCAGCTCCTGTAACATAACACTGTTCCAACACAGTTGAGATGAAGCTGAACTGTAAGTAGAGAGTACACTGTTCTGAAGGGAAGACAGTCTACTATTGTGTGATTGTGAAGCTGTAATAAAGATAAATGTTTTAAGAGAGGCTGGAATCAGACTAATTTGTCTCCAGGCCTGTGCGAATCACCATTTGTTCCTTCAGTCTGGTTGGAGGGAGGTAGAGAAATCCATAAAGAGGCTAATAAGTACCTCTGAAGTACTGATTAGTACATGGGTACAGTTTTAGGAGTTAGAGATCTGGGAAATACTGGCTAGAAAATTTTCTAGAGTGGTAAGACACATTTTTGAGTTCTTTCTCCTCTGATAATTTCCTTGCAAAGATGCTAGGAGTTTCCATGTTAAATACTCCAGATTTGTTTTGATCAAAACATTATTTTACATTTTCTGATTCACAGCTCCTGGTCTGGGGTGGGGGTGGGGGGGTGTCTCAACCATCACATTGTAGTGAAACCTAATGACCAAGAAATCAAGTCCAGAAAAGTAGGTGAATCTCATAGCATATTAAATGCTCAAATATAGCAGTGTACAAGTCCAGAAAGCATTAGTGAAATTATTTAACCTGATTCTACTTTCTACCCTTTTCCAAAGACATGGTCATATGGATTAATGTCAATCTATAAATAAATGAAAGTGGGTATCTATCTGTGTCAAACAGCAAAATGAATGGCCAAATTGTCTGGAACCAATATTACAGCCTTCTGCCTAGGACTCGGCCCATGGAACTCTGCCCTACAAGAAGTAAGAAACGTCAGACTACCTCAGATGCAGGAAACACTTCAAGACACCTGATCTTCCCTGATCAGCTTAAAGATCTCTACCCAGAATTTATCTTGGAATAGTCCTGTCTTAATCCTTCTGAATGCACTGAAACTGTTCAGTGCCCCCTCCCCCAGCTTAACGGTCTTGAATGCTGAACTCTATCTGCGATACCACCCTAGCCCCTCTCTCATTGTGTCCTAAATACTCACCATCTGTGTATGCCTAGTATGCAATTGATGTCTCAGATTTCACTGTTGTAATGATCTCTTATTAGCACCATTATTGTATTGATTTATGCTGTTATCTGCACTACCATTACTGTGTTCTTTACCACTAACATTGTCACCACCATTATTATATCTGCTCATACTGATCTATACTGTACACTTCCCTGAGCACCAGTTTGATGCAGTGATATATAAATCAGTAAATAAAATTAGCAACCTGTTTTCTGGTGTCTTTGACAAGAGTATTGTAGTTCTTAACAAATAAGTCTTCACAAAAGTCAGATTTACTTACAGACTCTGACTAGAACATAAGACTTTCTATAGTGGATCAGACCAAAGGTTCATCAAGCCCAATATCCTGTTTCCAACAGGGGCCAATGGCAGGATCCCAAGGATTAACAACTATGCTTTAAAAAAAAAAAAAAAAAGCCACCTTACTTGGAAGATTGTTTATATCTTTTATTGACTTTAAAAAAGATTTTGATTTATAGGTAGCATATTAACCTCAACCTTATACAACTGCAAACTGGAATTGTAGGAAAATCCTATCACACAGTTAAATTATGCATTCATCCATCAGCGGTAAGATAGAGAAATAACGGGGACAGATGCTTTCAGACAGGAATGAGGCATGAGACAGGATTGTAGTCTGAGCCCTGTCTACTTTAATATCTACATAAATGATCTTCCTCTGCTACTAGAAAGATCCTTAGCCCCAGGACTGAACTACATAACTTGGACATGAAATGCCTGGCATGTATAGATAATCTGATGCTTTTAACACTATCACTGAAAGTTTACAAGAGATTGTGCCTGCTCAAGACCTACAGCAAATCATGGGCCCAATGGGTGAATTTGGAAAAAAACAAAAATTATGATTTTCCAGGGGGGAAAACCCTAAAAAAAAATCTCATAAATTCAGTTTTTATCTAAATAGCCAAGAAGTAGAGTATACCTTAGACCAGGGGTGGCCAACTCTGGTTTTTTAGAGCTGCAAACCTGCCAGGTTTTCAGGTTATCCACAAAGAATATGCATGAGATGTGCATACAATGGAAGTAGTTTGTGATAATCTAACTTATACATTTTCATTGTGGATAGATATACTGAAAACCCAGCCTGTTTGTGACTGTGGAGGACTGGAGTTGGCCATCCCTGTCCTTGACTGTGCACACTTTGGATTGACTCATAAGTGCTTTTGGGTGGGTGAAACTGATTTTAAAGACACTATAAGAAAAAGCTCTAAGGGCTTTATATGCAATAAAGAAACCCTTGGCCAT
Source organism: Rhinatrema bivittatum (assembly GCF_901001135.1). Classification (NCBI taxonomy): domain Eukaryota; kingdom Metazoa; phylum Chordata; class Amphibia; order Gymnophiona; family Rhinatrematidae; genus Rhinatrema; species Rhinatrema bivittatum. The sequence goes on along the minus strand of NC_042619.1, from coordinate 123,104,703 downwards.
GTTCAAGCTTCAAGTAAAACTATTATTAATATTATTTGATAGCATCTTTCAAGCAGTCCTCTTATATGGGAGTGAAGTCTGGAGTCCCTTCTAAAACCAAAACCACAAAATCTCAATAGAAGTCCTGCAGTAGTGCAGACTCTGGCCACAGACCCACCCCCCCCCCCCCCCTCAACAGTAGGTACAGGGCAAAAGTAAGATGTTTCTCACTACCACTCTGTAAAATTGCACAAAACCCTTCCAAAAACACACTCACTGTACTGGGGCTTCTGGTCTTCTGTGAGTGCAGGAAGGCCAGCAAGGTCTGGCCCCTTCCACAGAGCTTGCTCATCCTTGTGGAATCACTGCAGGAGGCAATTCGGAAAAGTGGCAGCTGTCTGGTGGAGTGATTCTGTGTTCTAGTTCCCTCCCAAGCTGATCAGGTGGCAGGAGGAGGAGAGTAATAGTAGTGCCTTGGCTGCTTCCTCTGACATCTGGACTTAACTGCTCCTTTGAATAGCTGTACAGTTGCTGCCATGGTTCAATGCAGTAGTCCGGCCTGGGCGGCAGAGGATTAGGATGTGGTCTGAGGTGCTGCCACTGCTTCTCTGTTCTGCCGATCAGCACGAGGGGGAGGGATATGGAAGGAGGTTGGTGATTTGGAGGTCTGAATAAGGAATGGAGAGTTGTGTTTTTTTGAGGATGAATGGGTGTTACATGAGGGTTTGTGGGGGGTGTCTGGAAGAAGGAATAGGGAATAAAAGATGTGTGGAAGAGCTTCTAAGGGATGGATATGTGTGTATATGTATTAACAAAGGGTATGAGAGTGCACTTAGCATGGGGAGAGGAAAAGAGGACCAGGGGGTGGAGGAAAACAGAGCGAAGGATGGAGTGGTGGAAGTGGAGCTAGAACCAGGGGAGAGTCTCATTTTTCAAATGCCCCACCCTAAGATCCTAGAACCACCACCCTTTCTCCCTAATTGGTTCTTCAGTCTCTTCTCCATTCTTAAATATCTTCCCTCTGTATCTTCGATGTTTTCTCCTCTTTACTTCCTGGATCCTCCCTTTCTGTTGCTTAGATCATCTTTTCCTCTACCCTCTGCCCCTACCACATTCATAGTTGAGATCCTCGTCTTATAAAACTCCTCAAAGAACAAAACACTGGCTGAGCCTACAGCCTTGCCTGCCCGTGCTGTCCTGGATGCGGTAATGGATAAGACCTGGGAGTCGCCCTTCTTGGGGCTGCCAACGACCAGAAAGACCAATCTTAAATTCCGATTGAGAAAACCCCTTCTATGGCACAGTGCAACTACCCCATGCTTCTGTGGTCGTAGAGTCAGCCATGAAAAAGTCTAGACTGCACTCCACCTAGTAGGGCTGACTTCAGGAAGAAGGTCTTCCAGACAGCTATGCTTAACACCAAAATACAACATCAATTTTACGTAACGCGGTACCTGTATGAATGCAAATGGTCCCTCAAGTCACACTTCTCAGCTAGCACGCCTGACGTTGCGACCACTCAGGCCTGTGCTGATTTAGAAGGATTGCAGCACTTTCTTCATATAGTGTACGAGGTGTTTGACACATCAGCCCATTCCTCGGAAGCGGCTATTGCGGCCCAAAGAATAGCCTGGCTAGGGGCGAGTGCTATATGAGAGGATGTGCCTGAGAAATTAGTGGATCTTCCGTGCAAAAGGGACAAACTGCGAGAGACGGTCTCCCAGTTTAAGTAACAGAATGTGGCAGTCCTGTCCCTGGCCTCACTGGCTGAACAACAGCCCTCTGCTAAGAGGTACTACCCTGCCTACAGAAAATCGTATTGCCAGCGGTGTCCCTTCAGGACATAAGTACCTTACCGTCAACTGGTCCAAGAAAACAAAGAGGTAGGCGATCTATGATAGCCGTCAGGTAAACACAAGAATAGATGCCTTTATCTTTTCCAATTGTTTATTAAAGTAGAGACATGTATGTAAAAACGCCCGACTCGGGCCGAGTTTCGCAGCTCAACAGCTGCTGCCTCAGGGGCTTAAGCAATCCAAAATCTTCCATTGAGTTAAAGATTGTCATCAAGCAACAAAAACCTACATTTCTTGTATTCCGTCCTTCAATACGCATTCTCTACTTGTCTATGCCGAGTCGGGTGTTTTTACATACACGTCTCTACTTCAATAAACAATTGGAAAAGATAAAGGCATCTATTCTTGTGTTTACCTTACCGTCAACTGGCCTTCTAGCCACAAAGACAACAACCGCAGCAATCGCAGCCCAGGAACAGGCCAAAGGGCCAGTGTCAACAGAGGCAACCTCAGAGTAATAACCCAAAACCACAAAAAGGTTTTGAGGGACACTGGGCCACAGCTACCACTATTAGTGGGGGCGCAGGATTTCCCATTTTACACCTCTTGGGAAGCAATCACATTGGACTGTTCGGTTTTGAACATCATTCGTGAGGGGTGCTGACTAAATCTTAAGAGAAACCCTACTCTACTGCGGCTGGTTCCTTCTTAGAGGAACTACGCTCAGTTACACCAACTGCCAGAGGAGGTCAACGCCCTTCTTCATCAATGAGCAATTCAGGAGGTTAGTCCCCATCGGCAAAACATGGGGATTTACTCCCAATACTTCGTCATACCGAAAAAATCGGGAGGCCTCCGTCTGATTTTAGATCCTCAACAAGTTCATTCGGAAGGAAAAGTTCAAGATGACATCTCTCAAATCTAAGCTACCTTTCTTACAACCCAGTGATTGGATGTACTTGCTGGATCTCAAGGATGCTTACTCCCACTTTCCAATGTACCGTTCTTCATGATGCTACCTACATTTCCAGGTCAATGCACGTCATTACCATTACAAGGTGCTTCTCTTTGGACTATCAGCTGCTCCAAGAGTTTTCACAAAATGTTTAGCGGTAGTGGTGGCTCACCTGAGAAAGAGGGGGCTTTAGCTGTTCCCTTACCTAGATGATTGGCTCCTGGTGGCGGCAGACCCCACCATTCTTTGCACGCATCTATTAGATACTTAAAATTGCTTAGAAGGTCTGGGATTCATGATAAACTGGAAAAATCCAGCCTTCGACCAACTCAAACACTTCAGTTTCAGAGGAGCAAGCATCAACACAATAGTGGGAAGTTGTACCTTCTGGGAGAAAGAGCACAGAGGGTCTGTGCTCTATCTTCGCATTTAAGGAGCTGTGCGCTTCAAATCTTAACCCTTCTCAGACACATGACAGCAGCGATATATCTGGTCCCTCACATTCGACTGCATGTACACCGCCTGCAATGGGGGCTGAAGGCTCAATGGAAACAGTTTGTGCAGCTCTTGTCCAAGACTGTGAATCTCACACAGGCCATGAAACAGAAAGTTGCTTGGTGGTTGCACTCGTCTGTCCTTGCAATAGGAGCTCCATTCCATAACCTGGCTCATCAATTGATTCTTACCACAGATGCTTCAACCAAGGTTTGGGGAGCTCATTTGACGCATTGAAAGATGCAAGGCTTATGGTCGCCGGCAGAAAGGAACCAGCAAATAAACTTCTTGGAGTTAAGGGCAGTAATATATGCCCTCCACACATTCCATGACCACTTTTGGGGTAAAAGCATCATGGTCTACACAGACAACCAGGTGACCATATTCTATATAAACAAAGAAGGAGGGTTAGGGTCCTGGTTTCTGTGCAGGGAAGCAATTTGTATCATCCATACTGGTGACCTATCTTCCAGGGATTGTAAACACCAAAGTAGACAGACTCAGGATATTTCATCTGCATGAATGGGCTCTCAGCGAGAGTGTAGTGGACAACTTCTTCCAAACGTGGGGTCGTCCATGCACGGACCTCTTTGCAACAATATGCAAAAGGAAAGTTTGAGCCCTTTGTTCCGTCTACTGTTCTGACTCTATTATGTTTACTCACTAATACCGCTGATTTCCCGGACAATCCATAAATGCATTGCTGATGTCTCAGACCTCATCCTCATCGCCCTGGCATGACCGAAGCAACGTTGGTACGCCTATCTAGTTCAATTATCACACGCCCCTCCCATGTAATTGGGAGACAGTGAGGATCTCCCGACTCAGGAAGACCTTCTGCTTCTGCACCCCATGCACTCCTTGCTTCATCTCACCACCTGCATTTATCAACAGAAGTCCAGGACATTTTAGTCTCATCCAGGAAGTTCTCCTCAAGGAAAAACCATCAGGCAAGTGGGAGCGCTACACAAAATGGTGCCAAAATGGTCCTGCTCGCCTGAAGCCTTACTAGAATACCTGCATATGCTGTTTTCATCAGGGTTGCCGATGGCATCAGTCAGGGTTCATATCAGCGCTATTGTGACATCCATACAATGGCCTTACTGTGTCGCACCATCTGCTTTGGTAAACGCTTCATGAAGGGAATCTTAAGATTGAGGCCACCCATATCAAAACCTCCAGTCCTCTTGGACCTTAACCTGGTTTTGAAGCAGCTCATGGTCCTGCCCTTTGAACCCATGGATAATTGCCACATGAAGTATCTGACCTGGAAGGTAGTGTTCCTGGTTGCAGTCACTTCAGCACAAAGAGTCGGTGAGCTACAAGCCCTTGTGCACTATCCTCCTTATTTTCATTTTCACCACGTCAAGGTAACTTTATGAACTCATCCCTGTTTTTTGCCAAAAGTAATCTTGGCTTTCCACTTGAATCAAACCATCACGTTACCTACATTCTTCCTGAGACTACATAATGAAAGGGAAAAGATCCTTCACACCTTAGCCTGTAAAAGAGCTCTAGCTTACTACAAGCGGAGGATGCATGCAAACAATAGAACTTCTCAACTCTGCGTGTCTTTCAACTCAATGTCACCTGGCCAATTCATTCACTTTTGCTATTCAAGGCGTTCAGCAGACTTTCCAAACGCAGTAAAGGCGCATCAAGTGCGAGCAGTGGCTGCTTCAATTGTGCTTCTCTGCATGGTACCGTTGCTGGACATTTGCAAAGCAGCCACATGGTCATCTCTACATACAGTCACGTCTCACTACTGTCTTGACCAGCAGGCATCTTCAGAAGCAGCGCTGGGTACAGCATTGTTGTCCTATTCAACAAATTAAGAGGGCTGTCCACATCAGGGGTGGGTTGTGTACACAAACATCACCTATGGCTGCAAGAGATTGCTAGCCCACCCAAAGTGCAATGCATGCAAAACACAACCCTAAGCTGGGGACTCCCAGACAGCAGGGCTAATTCAGCCTGCTTATCGATTGGGGGGGGAAGCAAGTTTGCTTACTGTAAACAGTGTTTCCCCTAGATAGCAGGATGAATTGGCCATGCTAACCCGCCCATCTCTCTGGACAGCCTCTCCCTCCTTCGCTATGCTTAGCAAGCGTGATGGCGATCGCATGGGAAGACGTGCACAGTCGCACAGAGCCAAAGCTCTGTAATCTTTGAGAAAAGCTCTGCCGCCGGAGGACATTACAGACAGCATGGCTAATTCATCCTATCTATGGGAAACACTGTTTAAGGTAACTAAACTGCTTTTCTGACCCATAAAAGAAGAGAATAACTGTAAAAGAGCCTCATAAGACTTTTATTTGACTCGGAAACACATAAAAATTAACACAGTAGCACAATTTTTCACCATGTCTGTTGACTGCTCAAGAAAACTAGCCAAGTTAAAAATTTCCAATAGCACAGAAGAAACATCCAGCTATCATCTCTCTTCTTAGATGAGAAATAAAAACCTCAGGAAGGTTGAAGAGGTTTTAAATACATTCCTCTCTCATTTTAAATTTTTAGCCAGTTATTTAGGACCAATAAGAGGAGATCTGGAAAATTAGGTATACAAAGCTTAAGAGCCTTCCACATGCTCTCAAAAATTTCTAGCCTTTTGTATATAACAGCACTATATTTTACGGAAGAAACTTGAAAACTGGCGCCACCAGGTTCTTGGATTCCAAAGTTTTAACCTTCTCATCATGGCCCACAGTAACCAGTATCTGTCCCTCCTCATGCCCCATAGCAGCAGATATCTGGCCCTTCACCAGTTCTGCTGAAGAGAGAAGGTCCAAATCTCTTACTCACTGTTCTTTTCATTGTCACTATGGTCACCAAACATCCTCCAGCGTGACAGTAGCCGGTCTCTTCAGAGCAGACTTCCACGAGACCTCCGAAGTCTTCCTAAATTGAGACTCCCCCCCCACCCCCACAGCAGAAGTTGAGTGACACAAATCTGTCCCAGCCACAGCTGCAGCAGATGCTACCCTGTCTCTGGATTCCTGCACCATGGGTGGTTAAAAACAGTTTGGACAAGTTCCTGGAGGAAAAGTCCATTAACCATTATTTAAAATGAAGTTGCAGAAATCCACTGCTTATCCAAGAGATAAACAGCATAGAATGCATCTACCCCTTGGGTTCCTACCAGGTACTTGTGCCCTGGATTGGCCCCTGTTGGAAACAGGCTACTGGGCTTGATAGACCCTTGAGCTGACCCAGTATGGCAAGTCTTATGTTCTTATGAGGTGAGTGGCTGTTGGGACTTAAGGATATTTTAGCCTCTGACAGGTGCAGCACTGTCCTAGTGCTACCAGCAATGAGGAAATCTCCAGAGCACAAATGCTCCATAATTTGTGACAACAGCTGAGGAATAGCTCCTGTGAAGATGAAGGGGACGCTAAAGGACTTTGCACCCAACCTTTCCTCTTAACCATGCTTGGGAAAGGAAAACAAACAAAATTGTCCAGGGGAGACAGAGTATCTCAGTCAGCCTGGTTGTCCAATCCACAAACGTTGCTCTACCAGGGTGCTCCCAGGAGCATGTGGCCTTTTGAAGAGGAGGACCCAAAAAACAGCAGGGTAGGCGATCCAGTGAAACCGTAGGTAAGCAACAAAAAGGGATGCCACAAGAGTGTCTTTCTCAAATTTAATCAAGGAGACGTAAAAAATTTATTGCCCGACTCTGGCCGAGTTTCGCCACATGTGGTGGCTGCCTCAGGGGCTGAATAATCTGAAAACAGTGTTCAAGCGATGGTCTGGATAGAGTCAACAATAAAAATTCATATCTCATGAATACGCCAACAGTGTACGTCTCCTCTGGATGAACAGTTCATCCAGAGGAGACGTACACTGTCGGGCAATAAATTTTTTACGTCTCCTTGATTAAATTTGAGAAAGACACTCTTGTGGCATCCCTTTTTGTTGCTTACCTTTTGAAGAGGAGACCAGGTGCCGATCAATGATGTTTGCACTGGCGTCTTTCAAGGCCAACCCCCACACGCCAAGAGGGGGTTTCCAGAACGAGGGACAGCAGAGTGGCAGAATGAAGCTTTCCTCTTTATCCCTTACATGGACATTGTTGAAAATCCAAAAACATATTCATAAATCTAAACCCCTTCCCCAGGAGCACTTAAGCTCGGTTCGGTAAGCTTGTGCGCAAACAGCATATGTGCACAAATTTTACCTGCAGATCAGGTGGCAATTTTTATAACAAATCCTTTCCATTGATAAAGCACCCACCGTATTACTCCTGGAAAGGCCTTTGAAAGTTACCCTCTCTGCGTGTTACTTGTGCAGCGAGTTGTCATGCCAGTAAAACTTCCTGAATCTGTTAGGTGATTTTTATTTATTTTTTTTTTTTAGGTGTCTTAGCTCTTTCATTACTGAAGACATTGGAATAAGGCAGTTAACCTCCCTGGGTTTCTGTTTACTTCTGGGTGCAGCAGAATGACAGTACCATTGCTCCTCCTCCCATCTCTCATTCAGAAACTGTTGTACATTTGATTCTAAAGCATCATGCGGATCCTGCTGGAGAATAAGTTCATTAGAAAATGAGAATGATTAAGTCATTTATAGCTAACTCCAGTTTTTCCTTTTAGGTGGTGGATTTATTTTCCTTATGCGGTTAGATTGTTTGGTTTATATCTTTCCTCTTTTTCATATTTCTTAGAATCAAATTAAGTTTCATAAGGGTAAAAAAAAGTATTAATCTAAATTTATTTATTTATTTAGACATTTTATATACTGTCATTCCATGTATAGATCACAATAGTTTACAATAAATAAAGTAAAATTATTGGTATCATGGTAAAAATTGTACATTTTTTTTCTATTTTGGCTGATGCAGTAAGTTGGTAGTGAGAGCTTTTTTCTGAAAGAGCAGTGCCTCAGAATTAATTGTACACCACTTTTATTTTCACTTTTTTTTTGCAAGGCTTGAGTTTGAAGATGCTGATTTTCCTCCTCTGTGTGAGAGGCTAAGAGCATCAGTTAATGTAAGAGAGCAGGCCTGGAAGACATGGGAAAAAGTCTCCACCATGGATGGAATCTTCGTAAGTATTTGGATTTTTTTTTTTAGTGGTGATCGGTGGTACTCAGAGGGCATGAACATGGACCGCTTTCTTTGCACCGAATACTAGAAATGGAGACAAATGTAAAAAAAAAAAAATCATGTATTTTTCACTTTTAGGGGGAGAGAAGATTTTGTAAGGAAGGATTTTTGTGTAAGATGGTCAGAAAGGTTGGACGTCATTAGCAATAGTAGTGGGTAATAGCCTTGTTTGGGATGTTCCCTCCTGAAAGCTGTCCTCTGCCTGCTCAGAGTAGCTTTATTCAGACCTATTCATGCATTTATTTGGGTCATGTGAATGGCTTAGATTTGGGTTAGTGTCCAGTAGGTTTCTGCACCTGTATTTTTTTTTCCCCCTTTGGTAACTTTGTATGTCTTGTCTTGTTATAAATCTCATGGTCTGTGATCAGAGGTGAAAAAATATTTAGAGAACGCAAATGCAAGCTGAAATTGGTAGGCATCAGGGCAAACTTTTTTTTTTTCTTCAATGTTTTTTGGGTTTGCTTTCTTGCTCATTTTGTCCTTATCTTGGGATATTTTTAATATTTTTTTTCACTCTGTACTCCCCTTTCTCTGCCTTCTCTCCTTATTCTTTTCCCTCCTCACCAATCTTGCCTTTTCAGTGTTGGCAAGGAGCAGCCCCAGGCTGCAACAGCTCCCTTCAGGCTCAGTCCAGCCACAGAGGCTTCTCTTTGATCTTGGCCCGCCAAAGTGACTCTAGCTTCCTCTGGGCTGGGCTGACAGCAGCGGCTTTTTTTTAAGGTCTGGAATGGGCCCAGCCTCTCTGGCTTTCCTTGGGTTCAGGCCAGCCATGGACACAGTGGGCTTGGTCTGGGTCTGCTACAACGGCAGTACCTCTGCCTTGGATGATGACAAGCACCAGTTATTAGGCTCCTAGAAATCTTTTCTCTTATTTATGGTGCATTGTACATCTATTCAACTGTGCACATTCGTTGTGCTTTATAAATAAGAGTTGTGAAATAGGAAAAGGCTCCAAATGGTATACAAATGCTGTGTTCACAGTAGGTGTCTAGCGGCAAATAAATGAGGAGAATTAAGACTGATTTATTGAGTTTAGACTATGCATTTATTTTGTCTCTGTTGTCTGATTCCATATTCAATACAAAGGTTGGCATCTCTGGTCCAGCAGCTCTTTCTCTGTGCTCACCTTTCTTCTTTGTTTCACTCATGTTTCCAGATATTGTCCTTTTTATTCCTTTTTAGTATTTATTGATTTTTAATATAATTACAAGAATTCCTAGCTTGGAAATCGGCAATTAAAAGGAAATAAAACACACCAAGCACATATCATAAAAGGCATATAATCCAAAATCACTAAATCGAATCCACAATGATAGATAATCTAATACACCATTCTCCAAAAGAGGGCAAAGAACATGGCGCACATAGGTAACATGCAGGCTTACTAATATGCATCACCCTGTACAGGAGCTTGTGGGCTAAAAATAGCCTCTCCCTTTGGTCGTCAGCTGCATATTTACAAAGATATTTCAAGTAAAAAGAGCCCTCAATCTGCAGCACTCTAGGCCTATATAATAGGAAGGCCTGCAATTTTTCAATGTCATCCTCCCAGACCACTCTCTGCTTTCCTCTGTCATGCCTTCCGTATTACATTGGCTAATTTGCCACCAGAACCTATTGAATACATGACCAGCAAATCTCATTTCCTTTTGGCCAGGTCTTCTACCAATTCTCGTCCACCTCCCATTGCAGAAGCATACACTGTTGGCAGAAAAAGTCATCTTGAGCCACCCAATCTGCCTGTTTGTACTAAGATCGCTTTTTGTGTATCTCAATCAGTCTTTATCATTTACCTTCCCAATTAAAAAAAATAACAAACCGCAGCCACAATTGTTATTAATTACGTAAAAGAACATAAAACAATTTAAATAGAGACACAAAGTAAGATACAACCACTAAAAACAGAAAAGTTAAAACCTTTCAAAATATAAATAAAATCCTTCCTAATATAAGTAAATAAAATACAGCTCATCCGGGCCGGCCTGTTGACTTGGTGGTAGTGCTGAATACTGCCATGTGGAAGGTCTCTGGTTTGATCCCTGATGTTGGTTGGGGATACTGCGGAGGGTGGGGGAGGGGGAGTCATTAAGGACTCCACCTGGTGACTGGATTTTTAGAGCCCATGATACAGGGTTCTGGAAGGAGCTCTGGTGCTTGGCTCCTGCCATTGCAGCAACGGCCAAACAAGGAACAGTGGGAGGGTGTATTAAACTAGGGGGGAAAATCTGCAGGTAGTAGTGAATGAAGACGCATGGTGCCAGAAACCCAGCAGTGGTTTTGATTTGAAGTGGAACAAAATGGAGGAACTACCAGGCCAAAAACAAAAGTACAGTCCATCCAATAAAAGTCTATTGGAAGAGCCATGTTTTGACAATTTTGCAAAGGTTAAATAACTGACTATTAACTGAGCAAACTATTGTGGTTGCCATATTAGTTCATGCTCTTTATCTCTCTCTCTATCCTTCGTGCCTTCCTTTTTGCCCTCTCTTCCTCTTCCACCTTTATTTGTACTGTGGTACTGTGCCAGTGTTATTATTTATTTATTTATGGATTTTTATATACCGGGAGTTCCTGTATACAATACATATCGCTCCGGTTCACAGTTAAACGGTAATAACTACTGCCGTGTGGCAGTTTACATGGAACAAATCAGAACTTGATCTAATAAGAATAAGCGAACCAACTAACTAGTTTCAACTTTTAAACAAAAAAAGATAAAAAATAAATAAAAAGGCAATATAAATCTTAATTAAAATAAATAGTGCAGAGAATAATACATTAGAACCAAAGGACAGGGTTGTTATGGGTTGTTATATAAGTTAGTTCTTAGCTCTCTGGGAATGCTTGCAGGAAGAGCCAAGTCTTTAATTTTGCCTTAAAAGTGGTATGGCACGACTCCAGGCGGAGGTCTGGTGGTAGGGAATTCCAGAGGGACGGTCCCGCGGTTGATAGAGCGCGTTTTCTCAGCGAGGATTTTGCGGGCTGAGTAATCATTCTGTTTTGGTATGCACTTCTAGTCGGCTTGTCCGAAGTATGTAGTTGCAGCTTGAAGGTTAAGTTGAGTGGGGATATGCTATGAAGGGCCTTATGCATCATCATGCTGCTTTTGAACTGTATCCTGTATTTAATGGGGAGCCAGTGAAGGTGCTGGAGGATCGGGGTGATGTGGTCTCTTTTTTTGGCGTTGGTGAGAATTCTTGCTGTGGCATTCAGCACCATCTGGAGGGGTTTGGTAGAGCATGCAGGAAGTCCCAGCAGAAGTGAATTGCAATAGTCTAGTTTCGGGAGAATGATGGCTTGGAGTACTGTGCGGAAGTCTCTGTAGCGTAGAAGTGGCTTTAGTTTCTTTAAAACTTGTAATTTAAAGAAGCATTCTTTGGTGGTGGTGTTGACGAATTTATTGAGGTTGAATCTGTCATCTAATATCACACCCAGATCTCTGTGTTCCAGCAAGTGCAGCATGGAGGGAACCATACTGGAAGCGCTTCTCTCTCAAGTGCTGTTGCTCCACTCCATCTCCTGTGGCCTATTGGTTAGTGGCCTGCTGAGAAACCAATACGCTTCAGGAGTAGAAGGATGCAGCAGTACTGCCTGCCTGCTCCTCTGTTCTGCGGTCTCTCTCACACCAGTTGCCAGTGGTGAGCTTGAAGGTTTTGTCCTTGTCTGCGCTGCTAACGTACAGTCCCTCTTACTAGGCTGGATAGGGTCTTGCATTCTCCTAAACAGCATTCTGGATTCATGAATTCCATTTTAGTATTCACACATTTCTTTTACTTTTAGAATTGCTTTCCGCTTGCATTCTGATAGTTGGGTAAAGTAATGTGTGTGTGTTCTCTTGCATGCGCAGAAATAAAGGTGGTGTATTGCTCTTGACCTGTACTTCCGTGCATTACTTGTATGTAATCTTATGCGTTCCTTGAAGTCTGATGACAAGGCACAGTATCGTAAGTTGCCAGTAGCTCTGCATGATATAATTCTGTTTTCCCCCCTCTCTTTCTGTAGGATGGATATATCGAAAAGAAAAAAGAGCTTCTAGGAATCTGCATCTTCATTGCAGCAGTAGATCTGGATGAGATGACTTTCACGTTCACTGAGCTGCAGAAGAGTATCAATATTAGGTAGGACTGGCAGTATACTGAGGTGCTTGGCCAGTTAAATAAGGTGTCTCCTATGATTTGCTGCTTAGCCTGTGCATGTAATGTTTGGCTCACAGCATCACTTCCTCCCACCTTTGTCCATCTGGTTACAGGATCATAAGAACAGCCCTGTCCACATCCATGTGAACGGCTGTAATATTTATTTCCTGCATAGCTGCTTTGGTATAGATTTCTATTTCTTTTGGGTCTGATTCAGTTTAGCAGATTTGTGCCTCGGTTTTGCATTGGTTGAATGAAATTCAGAAATTCACTGGGGCAAAATGTTCTTCTGCTTTTGTCTCCTCCCACCCGTTTTTCACCGTCTTTATGCTGTTTTTTCTCTCCCCTTCCCCACACCACCCCCAAGATGGCTCCCCCATTACAGCTCTGGTTTCCTTGCTGTGGGAGGACGGGATGGGAAGTCTCTTCTGAGCCTGAGCCCAACAGCGTCGCTCTTGAGCCAGTAGGGATTGTGCGAGCTGCACAACGTGCCCGCATCCTGCTGCCCCAACCGGGAGGAGACCTGAACCTGAATGGGCTGTGCCACACTGTAACCAGGTCACAGCCAAGCCACATCTGCTTGTAACTGCATAACATCTCTCTGATAAACTATGGCATGATCTAAAAAAAAAAAAAAAAACCCAAACAAAAACCAGTCCGTTCTGAAAGGGTGGGAAAATGAAAAGCCATTGCGGTTCTGAATATAGTGCTTAGTTAACCCCCTGTAGCAGCACCTTTCCCTTGAGTCTATGTTGTTGCACCCTCCTTTAGAAGTCTTTCTCATTTTCTTTTGAGGTCAGCCTGGCAGGCTTGATCATCTCTGCTGGCAAAGGTGCCATAATTAAATCTGGCTCCCACCCCCATAAAATTTTCTTTCTCCTAGGAAAAATACCAGCACTTACGGACAGCTTTTAGTATGTATAACCACAGTTTAGCTTCTTGGTCTATTTTTAAAAATATTTTAATATCCTTTTGAGGGTGAGAGCCCAAAACGCAGCCCCTTACTCCAGATGTGCTCTGACAAATGCCTGATACAGGGGAAGCAGGACCACTTTTTGTCCTGCTTCCTCCCGCTGTGATTTCAGGCATGCTGACCTGCACTAAGCTACAGCTGCTCGGCTTTGTGCATTTACCTCAATTTTACCAGTTCTTATATCCAAAATGGTTTTCCAGGATAGCATTTTTAAGTCCGTCCACGTTCAAAGTACATTGTAATTATCTGTCCTTGGGTTCCAAATGCCTTACCATATATTTATCCAGATTCTCATTTGCAACTTCTCTACTTGTTTGTTCAAGCTAATTATAGCTGTCTATGAAATTGATCAGTTCTGCAGAGTTTTTACAATGAGATAGCTGGTTGCTGCTTACCTCAATTAATAGCATTCAACCAACATATCATGTTGCCTCTTTTTCCAGTGAGACCAGACTGGACAAGTGGGTTACGCATGCCAACCAGCAGATGGAGATAGAGAACAGGCTCGCTGATGTCACTCTTTCTATACCTCTATGCTGACACTAGCCTGCCAGTATTCTCTGTCTCCAGCAGATAGTGGACAAGCTTCCAGCGCTGGAAGCGAAGGCCTGGTTAGGCTGGGTGAAAAATTCTGGTGCACAGCTCCTGAGGTGACAGATGAATTCTCCCTCCCTTAGTTAAGCATAGCGCTAAACTAAAGATGTCTGTGTAGCTGCCAGTTCCTGAGGTGACAGCTTCAGGCTCCCTCCCTTGGTGAACACTGCCAGAGACAAGACGGCTACCAGTTTGAGTTCTTGGTTCCTTCTCTTTCCTCCTCCCCTCCTCCCTACTCCTGCTCTACTCTCCTTGAGTATTCAGATCCAATTCAAGTCCAAAGCTTTCTGCATCCTCCTTCAGTGGAGAGCTCCAGGTCAGAGGGTTTTCCAGAGGGACTGATAGTTTTTCCATTCTCTTCCTGTCTTCCTTGCTCTCAGGATGTATTTGCTACTTCCCCTTTTTCTAGCTGCAGCAGTGAAGTTTAAAACAAAACAAAAAAAAGACCACACACAAAGGAGAATGCTGGCTATTCAGTGGCTAGAGATTCATGGTAACTGGATAGGGGGGCTGCCCTTTATTTGGGAGTAGACCTGCGTGTGTACCTGGTTTGGGCATTTTGGGCTGCAAGCAGTGATAGAAGGGGAGTGATGGTGTGGGGGAATGTAAAGTCCACACGTTGCACAGCTTAGCACAGTGTCTCTGAAGGTGTGCTCTGAATGCTGCAGGAAGAGGGAATGATATGGGTAAGTCTTTCAGCAGGGGTTCTGCAACTGGCAGTGGTTTTTTTTCCCCTGTTAGACTGCAGGTAATGGCTGGGGACACCAGTGGCTGTTTTGAAATGGTGTGATAATAGCAGGCACCGGTCAGTGATTTGGTGCTGTCTGTAGTGTCCCTTTATTAATTTGTTGGGGTCTGCATATCATTCAGTGGCGAGCATGCTGGCGGCACAAGGAGAATGTGGAACAGAAGCACCTAGCCTGAGGAAAGTAGTAGCTACTACCAGGATTGCTGCGAAGCTCAGGACCGCCATTGCAAGATGTGTCTGCAGGGTGATCACCCAGGATTCAGAGGGGGCTCAGACGTCCATTTTATTGCAGCAGAGCACCGATTTGGTGGGGAGGGGGGCGAGGGTACAGCCCTCCTTCCTTGAGCCCAAAGAAGCGCGTTTTAGATACGACAGTGGTTCCGAAACTCTGTGGTTGCTGAACCCAGAGAGACGCTTTTCTGGATTTTGCGGTGGCTTCCACATCCACAGTAGCTGCTGTAATAATAGGGAAGCCTCATTCTATACTGGTTGCTTCTTCCTGACCCTGAGCAATAATTTTGCAGGAAATTTCCAAAGCCTTTATAGGTGCGGGATGTAGTTGCAGAATCTGCCTCTGATCCTTAATATTCCTGGATTTGAATGGGCCAGCATGACTAAGGAAAGGAGTTTTCAGCTTCAGAGACTTCTCGTCAATGAGGTTTAAGGGCATGTTGTAGGATTCTACAGTTGCTTTGTGGCCTCCCCTAGCTACTGCAATGCTGGGGGTTTTGTCCTTTTCCCAAAGCCCTGAGGGGTTGGGTTTTTTTTGTTTCCTTGTTCTCTTTTTAGCTACCACAGCTGCCACAGTATTGGGGTGTTCATGCCTCCAGTCTTTGCCTGTGAGGGTCACGTTTTGGATCCTGCAGTCCCTTTTAGGCCACATCGGAGGCAGTGATTGTAGTGTAGGATTTCTCTGTGAAGGATAAGTCCTTCTCACTCTACATTCTATTTCAATGGTTTCTTTTTGCCAAAGGTCTACAAATATTTTATAAGGGGCAGAGTACTGTTTTAGCAGCTCCCTGCAGTTTCCCAGTATCATTACCCTCAATTGGAGCCCAGGGTTGCAAAGGCTAAGCACGATGGCATAGGTATTTTCATGGGATTCCCTTGAGGCCCTTAACAGACGGACACAAGGGATTCAAATGTTAATTTTCAAACTGCTCAACGACCAGACTTACCACTGGGTCAACGCAATATTGAAATTCTATCAACCTATGAGAGCCTCGTGCTCTTCTCAGCGAGGCTGCTTGAAATTCCAATCCCCAAAGTCATACGACTACACATGACCCGTGAATGTGCCTTTTCTATTGCTGGGCCCACCCTCTGGAATTCTTTTCTGAGACATGTCAGACAATGTGACTCGGTTAAGAACTTCAGAAAGCAAGTTAAGACTTTTCTTTTCAACCTAGCATATTTTTACGTTTTCTGTATTTATTTTAAACATTTCATTTTTATATCTGATATATTTTACTTGTATTATAATTATGTTGCATTACTTTCTCTTCTAATGTCTATTTCATGTCTGCTCTATGTTATCTTATTGTATTGTTTAGTGATTTTATTTTATGATTGTATTCTTGTTCATTGCCTAGACCTTTTTAATGTTAGGCAATTCACAAATGTTAATAAATGTAAATGTCAATGAAGAGAGCCCAGAGGAGGGAGAACGTCCAGAGGATGAGTGCGATGTCTCTTCTGCAGAGGAGAGCTGGCTGCCTATTTTACCAAGCCCTGTGTTTATTTTGTGGAGGAATTCAAGGAAGAATCTCCACCACCACAATTGTCTTTGTCACAGCCTGTTCCAATTGTGGAAAGGGTCAATAATAGCAATCCCTAATGTGCTTGTTTGCACAGAATACCACCTTATAACGTGCAGTCTCTACTTTGGGTCAACTGCATCCTTGGCAAATTTTCTTAAGCTTCTCTGGCTGGTTTCAGCTGGTTCCAGAAAGGGGTGGATATTGCTACCATGGTCGTCTCTGTGGGAAAGGTTTAGCGCCTTTAATTTTAAGCCATTGCATGCTTGATTAGGTGTGCTAGCAGGTGGCAGGACCTCCTTTGTTCCTGGTAGACTCCATTCATTTTGGGAAGGACCTGCTTGGATTCATAGGAGAAGGAGGAATTTTGTTTTCCTGGGGTGGATGTTTTAGTGGCACCTAATGTGCAAAAAAATAAAAAGACTGGCCATTGTGTTGTGTGCGTGGTTTTCCGATCGCGGCATGTGGCTCTATTATGGCAGATATGAACTACATCTGACGCAGAATACCCAGAAAGACTTGGGGCAGTATTTTCCAGCATTAAAGCCATGGACTGTGAGTCTAACTGGGGTCAGGTATACTCTGGTGTGCTCCTTGGCCAGAGGAGCAGCATCCATGATAACGGTTCAACGGTTTTTCTGGAGGCACCTCTGATCATTAGTCTCGATCTCTATGACTGATTTGGCTATAAAGCCCTTTCAGGGTCAACTCTTGTTGAGTGAAGAGCAGGAGAGGTTGGCAAAAAGCATGGATGGGGCAACTCTTAGGTTCCGTGTCTCCCAGAGGATTGAACTAGGGTTCCTCCACAGAGTTATTTTCCTTTTCATCTATGAAAGGAGGTAAGAGTAGTAAGGCAGACTCAGGTTCCTCTAGAATAATGCATTGAGTGATTGGAAGTTCTTTCTCAGGTTACAGAGATAGGTGGCCTTGACTCTGTTCTCTCAGATTGCAGCGGACCAGTGAGTTCAGAAGTTAATAAGAAATGGTTATATTTTACAGTTTGCCTGTTCTAATTCCACTGCCTTTTATAGTTTCCCTTGTCATTCATCTGTGAGAAGACAGGCAGTAGAGCTATTCTGCAGTGGTTCCTCAAATTGAAGGCTCTGCTTCCCATTCCAGGAGGTAAGGAAGGGTGAAGATCCTACTCTATTTACTTTATTTACATTGCGGTCCTAAGGGGGGTGGAGTCCTTTTGTCCCACTCTGGACCTGATGTGATCCTCAATTTCTTGAAGGTAGCTCGCTTCAGGTTGGAATCCTTGATACTCAGGGTGGTTCACAAAGGGGAATGTCTGACTGCTTTGGATCTAATGGGTATTTATTTTTATTTTCCAGTGTGGAAGGATCACTGGTGTTTCCTCAGATTTGCAGCATTAGGTTTCAGTTTCAAGCATGACCCTTTGAGCTAGAGATAACCAAGAACCCCCTCTAAGGTGAAGGTGGGATTGGCTGTAATAATACACAAAGAAGGGTTTTTCTGTACCCTTCTTGGACAATTGGCTGACTAGAGCAAGGTCCTTTCAGGATAGTGTTATGATATCGAGGTGTTTGGTGGATTCTTAGGGCTATAGTTCCCTAAGGATTCTTAGGGCTATAGTTCCCTAAGGAGCCCCTTAGGGAACTATAGCACCAGGCTAGACTCAGATGTACAAACACAGAGAATATATCTTTATTATGCAGCTTGTATGGTTCACCAAAGGTGGCAATAGAGAGTGGATTAGATAGCAACAGTCTGTGATCCTCGGCGGAGGAGACCCGTCCCACAATAGTGGTATAAGACCCAGATGGAGATATCCAGTCGAGCGCTGTAGGAGAGACAAGACTGGCAGATGTTATTACACACTCCCTTGTAGCTGAGTAGATAGAGTTCCCAATAAGCAGTAGAGAGAGGATAGGTAGCAACAGTCTGTGAGCCTCGGCAGAGGAGTCCCGTTCCACAATGGTAGTGTAGGGCCCGATGCAGATAGACAACGAGGAGCTGTAGGTGAACAGACTGGGAGAAGTAGTACTCATTCTCTGTAGTTGATAGGTAGTGTTCTAGCAGGTAGAAGAATTGGTAGCAGGCACCAGGATAGCACACAGGCCCTCGAGGAGTGAGTACCTGGATTCAGGATAGGCACCTGGAAATAAGCAAAGGGCCCCCAAGGAGCGGGTACCCAAGTTAGTGGAACCCCGGAGGGTGAAGATAGCTTCCAGCAGTAGCAGAAGCAGCAGAGCAGTTTCAGACTGGAACAAATCCAATCCGTTGCTAACTCGGCGAGAGTCAGCAAATGGGCAACCTTTTGTAGTCGGAAGCAGTGACGTCACTCGAGGGGGACATCCCCGAGGTTCGTACCAACACTGCTACAAGACGTGAGGCCTCAGGTCAACATGGCGGGATGCCATGCCAAAGCTGCTCCGGGGACTTTGGAGGGTGCGGCAAGGAGACGCTATGGACACCATTCTCCCGAGGCTGGTGGAGAAGGCTGAAATAGAGATGAGACATGTCGGGCGAAGCCATCTGAGACCGACTGATGCAACAGATAGCTTTCTGCTTCTCAGCAAGTGGTGCAGTTTTTGCTGGGTTTGGGAGGGAATTATCCTTTTCTTTCCAAAACCAATTTTCAGTCATCTCACACACTGGTTTTCCAGGGAGCTGAGTGGCAGTCTTAAGGCTTCTGCCTCACAAGATGTTCCTATGCCAGGGTCTGATGTTTCTATTCGGATTTATTTGTATTAAAGTTTGGCCTTTTAAAGGGCACGTTTAGTGAGGAATGCTGTTCTTATGTCACAGTAGCTACACTCCTGTCGACTAGAAATTGACACTTTCTTGGCTTCTGTGCATATTGTTTTTTGAGGATCGGTGTTCTGAGCATCGTAATGCTCCTGGAAATGCATTTGTTCCTTTATTCTGGATATTTGCATGAAGGCGATTGGCTCTGAAGGCGCTCCTGGTGCAGGGGCAGCCTCTATTGCCATAGTGTGCATATACAAGACAGGCTACTATCTTCTCATCTGGATGTCTTTCGTTTTGGAAGGTGCTAAGCATATTAGACTTGTGTTGCAGATTTCAGTTTTGCCTTGGACCGGAAGTTAGTTTTTGTAGGGATCACAGTTTGCTCCTTTTAAGGCTATTTTCTAAACTGCATACTCTGAAGATGCTCTTATGTATTTATCTATTTATATGCTGCCTAAACCAAGGTTCTAAGTGGTGTACAAAATAACATACACAGAAACACAAAATTAATACCATGACATAAGCAATAATTTAGGTCAGCTTCCTTAAACAGTTCATACAGTGGCTCCAAAATCTATTATTTATTTATTTATTCCTATTAATAGACATTTTCTTATGGTTTTCGAGGTTTGAGTCCAAATTCGTATGGTTCCTACCTTTCTACCAAAAGCAGTTTCAGAATCTGTTTTGTTTTTTTTTAATTCGTTTTTATTGAATCAAATGCAAGAGACCAATAAACAGTGAAATATAACCACAGCATGCTGATTGGTACAGATGGTAGCAAAATGACTCAGCTTTCAAACTTTGAAAACCCCAATAGACCAGCCACCATGCACACCCACAGGCACACACTCATAACCCACACAACCACCATTCCACACACACACACCCACCAAGAGCAACCCACGAGCCGTAAAAAGGGAAAAATACGAAGAGCTGGATGAGATCATCCAGCGTAACCCTAGCAAAGGAGACACTTTAGGAGGCAGAAAGCAACTTGTCCCATAGAACAAAATAACCATGAAGACTGATAGGGAATCTGTGAGCCACCAGGTCCCACTTACAGAGTAATTCCAACTGCGCCGACTGTCTCATCAGGGATTTCCACTGGACAAAGGAGGGAACATCCTCAGAATTCCAGCTCAGCAAAATAACCTTTTGTTTGCGAGAAGAGCCACAGCCAAAAAAAGTCTTCCCCTTCGAGGTAGTAAACACTCAGTGACCTAAAAGCAAAAATACACAGAAACCCCCGTCCAGGAGAGATCACAGCCCAAAAGTCTAAGTAAGTCCAGAAAGGCTGTAATTGGGGCCCCCAGGGAGCATATGGCAAAGAGTACCAGGAACAGCTTTACATTTTAAGCAAACATCTGAGTTCCACAGTTTCATCAAAACACCCTGAGCCCTGGAGATATATGTTCTATGCAATAGTTTAAACTGAATTTCCCTCATATAGGCAGGTAGATAATATCTATAGATTATCAAAAAAGCATGAGCGACCATCTCCAGGGAAGCATCCACTCCCAGATCTTCACTCCACTTCCCAGCCAAGCGAGTCAGATGGAGAGTGGGTAAAGTGGAAAGGAGATGTTGGACCCATATAGCGATTTTGTTAAACTTGGGCATAGTCTCAAGAAAACTTTCCTCATCAGTGAGAACAGTTAGAGAGACATTACCCTTAGTCAATTTATGACAGTAACGACAAGCCTGAAGGAATGCAAAAAATTGATGTCTCGATATGTCCCACTTCTCCCACAGTTGCTTGAAAGGAGTAAAGACATGTCGAGACTGTGTCCACCAGCTGGGCCACACAGTGAAGCCCCATCGCAGCCCATCGTTGAAAAATAGGATTGCCCAAACCAGGGACAAAGTTTGGATTTCCGGTTAAGGACAGAAAAGGGTAGATTAATGGATTACGAGCCCCAAGCCCCCGCCACCCAACCCACATTCACAGAGGACAGTTTGCTTGTAGGGAGATGTACTAAATTAATCGGGGTATAAGGAGCCACCCAGTCCGACATCAAACTATCTACCATCATACTTAGGATGACCTGACACTCACTCCTGTAAATGGCAAAGAAAGCAGGCTGCATTAAAGCTCAGGCACATGACTCCGCCATGTCTGCGATTGAGTCTCAACACATCCAACCCAATCCTCACCCGGCTATTATGCCAGATAAAAGTACCCACCAAAGATCGATGCGCCCTAAGGGTCAAGGCAAAAAGCCACAGTACTGAAGCATTTGTAAAGGGTAGAGAAACTTAGGGAGGATCACCATTTTAACCACAACACATCTGCTGAGCACTGAAAGGAGTTCCTTCCATTTCAGCAATAAGGCCTTGACATGGTTCATGGCAGCGTCTATGCTGAGGACGTAAAGTTCCTCAGCAGAATGTGCCACCTGTATACCCAGGTACTTAAAATGAGAACCTGCCCAAGTAAATAGAAAAGGCCCATCCCAGGTAGTCTGCAAAGTAGGAAAGCGAGGAAAAGCCACCAATTTCCCAAAATTGATCTGAAACCCTGAAAATGTGCCAAACTGATTAAAAACTGTTTAATGTCGTCCGTCCCCCCCAAACAAGTCAACAGATTTACCTACATAGAGCAACATATAATCTACAAAGAGGCTTAATTTGATAGATTTTTTCTGAATCTGGATGCCTTGAAATGAGCAAAGAGCTTGCAATTTGATTGCCAGGGGTTCCAGCCGCAAGGACAGAT
This sequence comes from Rhinatrema bivittatum, assembly GCF_901001135.1. NCBI lineage: Eukaryota > Metazoa > Chordata > Amphibia > Gymnophiona > Rhinatrematidae > Rhinatrema > Rhinatrema bivittatum. The sequence goes on along the minus strand of NC_042619.1, from coordinate 123,082,729 downwards.
ACAAAGGAGAAAGGGGACAACCCTGCCTAAAGCTCCTGCCTAAGAGAAAAACCTCAGAAAGGGTCCTGTTCACCAACAGCCACACCTGGAGTGAGTTATACAACAACTTCACCCAAGCCAACATTAAGTCCCCAAAATTATAATGCTCCAAGACTTGAAACAAATAAGACCATTCCACACGATCAAATGCTTTTTCAGCATCTAGACTAAGGAGAAGGCCAGTGGAATCACTAGGCACGGGGGAAAGGACAGCCATCAAAGTTTTTAAAAGATCAGAGTTAGAAAGCCGCTCTTTAATAAATTCCGTTTGATCCGGGGCGACTGCTTCAGAGATCATGGAGTTCATGCACAGGGCCAGAACCACGGCCAGCAATTTAATATCTTGGTTAAAGAGAGAAATAGGCTGATAGGAAGAGCTAAGGGCAGAGTCCTTCCCTGTCTTAGGTAAGAAGACCACAGTAGCAAGATTGTGTCCTCGATCAAATTCCCCCCTTTCCTCGGCGGCATGAAACGTGTTTTAAAGACAGCAGGGTATGATCACCCAGCAGTTTATAAAACTCTGGTCCAAGGCCATCAGGCCCTGGTGCCTTCAAAAGCTTCAGCTGTTAGATAGCCCTGCTATATTAACAAAACACAAAACTCAGGCACCAGCGGGGTCTTAGCTAAGGCACCACCTGCAACAAAAGGCAGAAAAAGAAAAGCTCATATTCTAGCTTGTCCAGCACTGGAGAAATGGGAAAAAAAAATGTTGTGAGAAAAATAACAAAAAGTAAGCCTGATAGGAGAGGTCCTGGGAGAAACAGTTCAGCAATTCAAAAATCCAAATCAGGTAGTGCAGGGGCCTTAATGTCAGTCAAGCACAATAAAAATAGCACCGCCACCCAAAAGATATGAATAAGAAGGAAACATAGCTGCTGCCATTCTCATCCCGGTAGCCAACCAATTTGGTTTCATCCTGGAGAAAAACCCGCAGCCTCACTGGATGTTGAAGAGTGAACTTGATCCCACGTTGATACAGCTGTGTTCAGTAAGGAGAAAAATTCTTTGCACTTCATTGCCGCTTGCACTTTATTAGAGAAATCTGGGAAGAGTGGTAATCTAGCATCTTGATATGTAAGATTTTTCTGGTTACGATAGGCTTGTAGAATTTTGACCTTATCCGTGTAATTTAAATAGCGGACTACGACTTGACGGGGTCGTGACTGATTCGGCCCCCCAGTGCCTAACTGGTACGCGTGTTTGCAAAATAGGCCTGTCAGCTGTGCTAAGCTGCAGTGGCTCAGGGATCCATTTTTCACAGAGTTGTATCAGGTCCTCCCCAGCCACTGTTTCAGGGGCTCCCACAATCCGCGGATTATTTCTGTGACTGCGATTCTCCAGATCCTCAAGCTTGTCTTCAAAGGATTTGTGGCAGGTTCCGAGCTCAAGCGCACCAGCCTCCAGCGTGGCCAGCCATTCCTCATGTGCCGCTATTGCAGTCGGGACCCCCCGCCAAAGACACACAGGCCTCCATTTTATCACGGACGTCATCCATAGAGGTTTGGCTCCTATGCAGCTGATCTGCTAGAGCGCCCGAGACAGCCCAGGTAAGATCTTTTAATGTCGTCTCGGAGAGGCTTGAACATATCCCCTCCGGATATGGGCCCTCTGCCGCCATCTTGCCTACGCCCTGATAGCACTGTCAGGGTGGGTGCATTTTGGGCATCCCGCCATCTCCACAAACAACCTTATTTCATGGGTGTAGAAGATCAGCACTCTATTACGCCGCAGGCTCCGATGGTTTTGGTGGTCGGGGAGCAGGAAAAATGAAGGCCCCCCCCCCCCCCGCCAGTTCCTAGGGAGCGAGAGGGAGACGCGTGCGCTCAAGCCGCCAGCATGGACATCCCCCCCCCCCCCCCCCCGAATCCGTTTTAATCAGTCAAGTTCCTGCTTTTCGTTTAGCAGAAGAATGCATATTGCTTTAATCCTTAGGTGTATTTATTTTATTTTATTTATTTATTTTTATATACCGACATTCTTGTATAATATACAAATCATACCGGTTTACATTAAAACAGGGATTAAAAGGGGATATCCTTTACAAAATCCCAGAATCTCTAGCTTTTTTCAGATCTGATTTAATTTTTGTTCTGTATAGTGGAGGGCAGAGAAGTAGGTCACTCCCTAGAGTTATGGTGGTGCACTGGTTTAAAGAGGTTGTTTAGAGGTTTATGTGGAGTCTGGTATTCCATTACTGAACTAGATTCGGGCTCATTCCATGAGAGCTCAGGTTTCTTTGTAGGCAGAGTTGCAATTGGTCTCCTCTTGGAGATCTGTAGAACAGCATCTTGGTCTATATTGCATCCCTTTCTGGACATTGCAGTTTCTGTCAGGTTTGCAGAGGTAGCATCTTTCACCTCTGTAGTTTTGCAGAGGCCTTGGTAACATCCCACCCTATTAGGCAGTAGTTTGAGTACATCCCACTTGTCTGGATTGGTCTGACTGGATGAAGAGGAAGATGAAATTGCTACTTCCCTGATAATTTCCTTTCCTTGAATACAGTCAGACCAGTCCGCGGACCCTCCCTATGCTACTGCTGTCTTCAGTGTCCTTGTTCACTCTGTTTTTCTCAGGTAAAAAAGCAGGGTTGGAAAGTTTTATGGCTTCCTATACTTTGCAGCATTTTAGTGGTTTCGTACTCTACTATGTATACTCTTCCTTCATTTCTTCTTCCTTATTTTTTTTTGGACGTGCACTAGTTTAAAGATAATCATAATGAACATGATAATGATAAATGTAGTTATAATAACCACTAGTATGGTTCTATTAACGTTGTCCTCAGTTCACTGTTTCAGGAATACTGGCAGGCTGGTGTCAGCATAGAAGTATATAAGGAGTAACATCAGTGAGCCTGTGGTTCTGTATCTCCATCTGCTGGTTAGTGTGCCTAACCCACTCGTCCAGACTGGTCTGACTGTATTCAAGGAAAGGAAGCTATCAGGTAAGTAGTAACTTCACCTTTTGTACCATTTAAATATAATAGAGGCCCTTATTCAGTGCTACTCAGCCGGATATGTAGCGAATGCTGAATATCCGGCTATGTTCAGTGTTTGCCACTTAGTAGGATAAGTATTTATTCGGCTAAGTAGCTAGCTGGATATCTTGGGGGAAGACAATGGGCAGATCGGGCAGGGCTACTTAGCTTGTTATCTTACCCGGATAAGTGATGGTTTAACTTATCCGGCTAAGTAGTGATTTCTTATGGGATATTCAGCAGCATATCCGTGCTGCTGGATATCTCATGTAAGTTAACTGGATAAGTCTTATCTGGCTAACTTATATAAACGTTCAGCTTTCAATATTGAGACCAATACTATATTTGCAGCACAATTCTCATAAAAATGGCATAAATTATCAGGTATTTTGCACCCTTTTTTGTCAGGTTCTCTGAACCTTAGTATGCCATTATTAAACATATAATCATTGATCTTTTGTATCTTATGCTCTTAGTTTTTTAATTTACTTTTTTCAAATTGCATGTAAAACTTTAAATTTTAAGAGAAACACTTTCCTTAGCAAACAATTCAATATCTTCTTTTTGTTCCCTATCCTCCCCGCATCTCCATATATTTTACCCACCTCCTGTATTACACTTATTTATTTATTTTATTGTAAAATTTATGAATCGCTTTCCAGTTTTTACAATAAAATCTTCCAAAGCGATGTATATAGGCAAATAACACAAAAAGTACAATAAAATCATTTAAAACAAACTTAAATACCCCTCCCAAACAATGAAAAGAGCTTGACATCTGCTTATGGAGCCATCTCTGAAATTTGCATAAACCAAACATACCCTTCCAAAAAGGGGTTAGCTCATATGCTGCTTCTGACACTAATGTTGAAGAGTCATACCTCAGACACCAACAACCAAATTGTCATTTGACGAAGGAATCGCATCTGATGAAGTGGACTCTGTCCTCAAAAACTCATGCCTCAATAACGTGGAGAGCCTATAAGGTGCTACCCATCTCTTGTCATTTTTGCTTCAGCCAATATACTATGTTTCCGGACCTTCAAACTCTGCACCAGAATTTGCAGTTTGCTCCAAATTTCTTACACAGCCACACATAGCCATGTGGTGAACGAGCAATTGAGTTGCTGCATTTTCCTTTCTCTGGGAGTGGTGGAACTCTGGTCTTGACAGCAGGGAGTATGCTGAAGGGGCAGCATATCGACTAACAGAGCATGTGCAAAAGTGCACGCTCTGTACAGGCTGCAGGCTCAGAAAACAGCAATTGGATGGGGGGGAGTGGCTAAGCTCTGCTGCATGTGTTTGCAGGAGTGGGATGAGTTATGTGGTAGGGCTTTTCCTCTGTGCGGGGGGAGAGCCCCTCAAAGTTGCCAATACACATAATTTGCTTGTATCGATGAGGGCCTCTGTTTCTAGTATGGACCTGGTGGCCATTTTGGCTCGATACTATATTTAAATGGCATGCAAATGCAAGCTGCGTCCAACGCACCTCCATGAAGCGCAATCCATTTTACTGGATTGCCGGCGATGGTGAATGGGCGCACGCCGTGACCTCTGATGTCCAGCCGGGCGCTCAGGTCATTGCGGGCGTTCATGCACCCTCACCGGCGGGGGCTGCTGGAAGCCACCTCGCGATCTGCCCCGGGCTGCTCTCGCTCTCGCCGCCGGCTGCCCCCGGGAGGATGGGAGAGAGGACTGGGGCTGCCCCGGAGACCGGCACCCATGGACGCTGCCAGGGCAGGTGAGCGGGGGCTGGGGGATGGGATTAGTTGCGATCTGAAGAGTGGCTTTCCCGGCGCATTGGATTTTTAGGTTGGGCAGGCAAGAGTTTAGGTTATGCTTGGAAACAACAGGTCCTTCCTTCCTGCTCCGGAGCTGTCAGCACGCCCGCACGGGAGACTGGCACCATGGACGTGACCAGGGCAGGTGAGCGGGGGCTGGGGGAAGTTTGCCCGATCCTGGCTCTTGTCCCGGGGGGTGAGGGGGTCGTTTGCCCGTGAAATTTCGTCTCTCTGACCTGATGCTCCACACTATCGCAGTGGTAAGGGTAGGCGGTAAATTAGCAGGTTAAACGCGCGGCAAAACTGCAGGTTAAAAAAGCGATAATCGGGGCACACGTTACTGTATGGGAGGGAATAGCTAATCCGATCATTTACATTTCATATACATGCTGCGGGCGGAAAGGGTTACCCGTTGATTTAAAGAAGCGGTAAGGATGGGTTAAAAGGGATAGTGAATCGTGGGTTGGACTAACGCGGCCAAATTGTGAGTAGAAAACAGGTTAGAAGCAGGGTAACCGCGGCCGCACTTTACTGTATTGGCCTGTAAGATTGTGAGCCCTCTGAGGACAGGGAAATACCCACGGTACCTGCATGTATTCTACTTTGAAGTGCTGAAAAGCGGAATACAAATCAAATAAATTAAAAACCAAACAAACCCGGGAGCTGGTATTGTCTTGTGTGGGTCTAGAAAGAGGAGGGTGTGGGCAGTTGTGGTAGTGGCCCATGCGAACTACAAGGCTGAAAGAGCAGGTTGGAGGCACCCAAGATGTGGCAGATCAGGGTCTGTGAGGGAGGGATCAGGAAGGAAAAGAACGGGGAGAAGGGATGGGAGGTTATGAGAAAGAGAAGCAAGCTGAGGGAGAGGTGAAAGGCATGATTAGGGGAGAGATGGGAGTGCAGGCATGAGCTGGGAAATGAAGGGTAAGAACTGCCTGGTGTGACAGCTGAGTCCCCACTCCCGACCTGCCACTAGGGGGCTGTAAGTGAGGCCTCTGCACAGCACGGCCAGCGAAGCACTGACTTTTCCTGAATGAACACTTTTATGAAAAGTAACTGGAGTGGTTTGCATAATGGAAACAGGATGTCAGTTTGCTCTATAGCATGCTAGTAAATGGGATTGCCATTGTGGGTAACTGTTCTTTTTGTCTTTTTTTTTTTTTTTTACCTGCTTTTTCAGTGTAAATACCTTCTTCCAATTGTTGCAAGAAATAGATGTCAACATGAACACCATCAGCACAAAGGTTAATAGCACTGTGTCAAGGCTGAAGAAGAAATATGACGTACTCTGTGCGCTGTATAACAAGTTTCAAAGGTAAACTGCTGAGCACATTGCTCTATCGGTCAGTGGGCGTAGGACTTGGCTAGAAAGCAATTTAATGTACTTACATTTTGGATGTGTAGCCCATCTTTCCAAGTGATGCTCAAGGCAGCTACAGCATTATTAGACTTTGGGTGTAATCAGTGTCCCTCCTCCAAAGAGCTCACAGTCTGTGTGGGTACCTGAGGCAACGGGCGCTAGACTTGCCTAAGGTCACACAGCGTGTCAGTGGGGGGAGGGGGTTGTGAGATTTGGTTTCCCTGGTTCTCGGCCCATTACTCTAACCACCAGGCCCCCTTCTCCAATCAACCTTCTGAAGAAAACTGCTCCAGAACGAGAGCTAAAACAGGTAGCTTTTTTGACTTTTTTCTTCTGTTTTTTGGGCTCTCACAATACGCCGTTCAAAATGAATTTTTAAAATGATTTGACGGAACCTGAACCGTGGATGCAACTAGTTGGGTTTTTTGATATTTGTTAACTAGCATTTCTAAAAAATCTTTTACACTCCTTTTCTCCCCTCCACATTCTCTGCCACTGCCCTCCCCCATCTTGCTGGCCCCGAGGTGCACCTTTGGCATCGCTCATTGGCTGGTGGGAGCCGCCGTGCTCTCTTGGGCCTGAGCCATGCCATCTTCATGGGGCTCCGAGAAGCAGAACCTGTAGTCATGAAATTTTAAGTGGGCTCAAGTCTGCCATTCATCTGAGCTAGCACTAATGGAATGGACTGGGGAAAGGTCTTCCATCCTGCGCTGTAGCTATCCAGGACCCTTCCATTCCCCTCCAAGATGGCTTGGGGATGCAGCTCCCTTGGGTACAGTGACACAAGAGAAGACCTAGAATTGAAGAAGTTAGAAATAAGCAGATGGGGGGAGCATGGGCCTTAGAACTTCCCACTGCATTTAGAAACTCTCTTCTATATTTTTCTGCTTTTTGAGAGTAATTTTCCGTGGTGCACAAATAAATAAAGCTATATCTGTGTTTTATAAACTGTGCAGCGAGAGCCATAAAGTTCATAAAATACTGCATATAACCCCCAAAATGTTTCTTCAATACCCATATTTTTTTAAACGCAGGGATCCATATAGTTAGTTCACCATTTTATAAAAGTATTTGCCTCTATTTTAAACGTTTAATAATTGTAGCAGATACGCATCACACCACTCAGTTTATGCACGGAGGCAGGTATTTTATAGAATTGGCCGATGCATGTGCATATTTATGAAGATACATATTGGTGCATATACTTTCAGGCATCAGTTCACTCACACTCTCCACCACTTGCCCCAGACCCCTCACCCAAAAACTGCAGACAAAAGAGGACTGATTTTTAATTTCTTCGACTTGTTTATGATTAGCAGGTGAAAGCATATATATGCGTGTGTCCCATTTATAAAATCCGTCATTGCATACGTACTTCCAAACCTTGCTTTGAAATGCCCTCTTTGTACATACATGCTTTTATTAATTATGAGCATGTAATATTCCGCCTTTTCCCGAAATTGGTCTCCAGGCAGATTACAATCAACATAAACAAACAGAGGCATTTGAACAGCTTCCAGTCAAATCAGAATTTGCAATTAATGCGACAGTATAAGCTTACTCCTACCCTTCTGAAAATGTACTTATTGCGCACAGAGCCTACTACACGTGCAACCCCTCGCGTAAGTGTTTGAAACTTTACCTCTTAGTGACCTGTGTTTGTAAAGAACACTTTTATTGTGATTATAGGAATCTTAGACAAGCCAAATACTTAAAATCAAATCATCTATAGATCTGAAAAGGCATGTGTGTACATTCATATCACAAAATGTATAAACATCCAAACACAGTTTTACAGAATTATCAACCCAACCCCCCCCCCCCCCCCCCCCCCCCCCCCATCATTCACAGAAAATAAGGAAATACAAGTCATTCTTTATATTTCGTTTTAACCCATGGATCACAAGGGTTCCAAATTTCGGGATACCTTCCAAGTTTGTCTTGTGTGATAGCTGTTTGTCTCTCCATACATTGCAGCTTCCTCAATTTAGCCAGCACCAGTTGTCCTGGAGATGCATTACACCATTTCCAGCAAGCTGCTACCACCATTCTTGCCGCAACCACTGTATAAGATATCCGTCTCTGCTGTGTTTTATCAAAGTGAACATCAGGCATACTTAATAGCCAAATTTCAGATTTCAAAGAAGATTCACACCCTAGCATTTCACCGGTCATCTCCTTAAATCCCCCCCCAAAGCAAGCTAATTTAGGGCATTCCCACCAAATATGTAAGAAGGAACCAATGTTGTTACATTCTCTCCAACACTTATTACTACTTGACGGATATAGCTTTTGTAGCTTGAAAGGATACAAATACCATTGGAACAGCATCTTATATCCATTTTCCTACCATTGATGAAGACAGAATTCCGACCCATAGTCTGAGAACATGTACCCAACAATTCTTTATCCCATTTCCCCCCTAGATCTACTTCCCAGGCTTGAATATGTTTGGCATTGTATGGATCCTCTTTATTCAGAATCGCATATGTTTTAGAAATCAGTTTTTTTACCCTATTGGCAAAAATACAAAACCCTTCAAAAAGGGGTAGTTGTGTATAAGTAAAAAAAAATCAGTATCCCCCCAAACCATAAGTAGCTACAAGATCTTGAAATGTTATCATTTCACCTCCTGACCATACTTGCCCCATAAACCTTTTCTTTTCCCATTTACAAAATACGCCATACTCCTTCCCTATAGGAAAAGATGTTTTGTATCTAACTGGTGACAGAAAATAAAATTCTTCCTTCCCCAAAACCTTCTTTCTCCATGTATTCCATATCTGTTGTGTACACCCTAAACATGGAGAGATCTGATCCTAATTTTTCTCTATTACTTTTCTTTCCTCCCCCCCCCAAATTAGTGTCCTGCCTTTGATCTTGTGTCACGAACTGCTCTGACACATCCCTGTGAGCTCTGTTCCCATTCGTTGAAGGTGATGTGATTTTGGTACTCACTGCTGCTCAGTCAAAAGCATTAATATTTCATAGAAATCGTAATGCATCAGCTGTATTTCGGCCTTGTTTGATTCTGAGAGCGCCTCTGAAGGGGAGAATTTTTTTTTTAATGCATACCACAAGCAGGCTTCTTTAACCTTATTGAAAGGTTTTTGGGCTGAAATCTATGTCCCACTTTGGCCATTTACTCATCGAAATCAGCTGAATCGATGTTCAGATCTGGCACCGAAATCCGTTCATCAGGAGCAGTGGGTGAAATGTTTTGTGGAAAATACAAAATAAAGCTTGAATGGATAAGGCTATGTCTTGCTAGCCTGCTTGCACTCTCATACAGTTTCTTTTTTTTCCATTTGTCTTACTCTCATACAGTTTCTAACTGTGCACATGTAGACCTCATACAATTTATGCTGACCACTTTCCAGGATGCTGTTGCATATGTCAAACAAGACTGCTATGTCCGTCTGACAAACCTTTACATCCAACCTGCTCAATTCCCTCCTCAAACTTCCCTCACCTCCTTCCTCCCCTTCTCTCTCTGCCCAGACTATGGCTGACTACTTCTATGACAAGATTCACAAAATTAGTCTTGAGTTCTCAACTATGTCACCTTCTCCTGCCTCTCTCCCACTTCTTTCCTCTGCCACTCTCTTTCCTGAAGTCACACTGGAGGAATCTGCTTGTCTTTTCTTTTTCCAAAGTCATTACTTGTTCCTCTGACCCTGTCCCCACCCGATTTCACAGCTCCCTTCTATCTGTCACATCCTCAATCTATCGCTCTCCACTGCCACTGTTCCTGCTGCCTTGAAACGTACTGTAATCATACCTCTCCTTAAAAAAAACCTCACTGGATCCTACCTGTCCTGCCAACTATCATCCCATATCCCCTCTCCTGTTTGCTTCCAATCTACTTGAATGTGCTGTTCACCGCTGCTGTCTTGACTTTCTTTTATCTCAAGCCATTCTTGATCCACTCCAGTCTGGTTTTCGCCCTCTACATTCAACTGAAATGCCCTTGCCAAAATTTCCGATGATCTGTTTATGGCTAAAGCCAAAGGTCTTTACTCTGTCCTTATTTTCCTTGATCTGTCTGCCGCTTTTGACACTGTTACTCCTAAGCCTACCCCCTTGGAGCCCCCTACCGTGACCTCTTGTTCTGCTCTGTATGCTTGATTATTCTAGCTGCACTATACTGATAACTGGGAAGGGTGAAAAAGTAGTTTGTATTTCTGGTACCAATTGTGATACTGGGGTGACATCCTGTGGTCACTTGAGTGAATTACAGGTTTGTGTATTACAGAATTGAATCTTAGGATTGATTGTACTAGGCATTTCTGTAAAGTGCCAAACCAAGTTAACTGAAGATTTTATTTGGAGACCTCTAATAATGTAATTGATGCTTTCTAAAGTTAAGAAGAAAATACCTATTAACCATGATAAATTACACAACTCATGACTATTTTACACTGTTATCTGAATAACGCCAGTTTTTAGAAAAATATTTTTCTGCCCTCTTTCCATCTGCTTGTAGCACCCACCTCAGATGCCATGGCCAGTCAGAAGGGCTGGAAGGAAGTTTTTCCCTGAAACTTGCCCTCAGTGCTTCTCCTTTGGCCAGTGGTGGTCACAGCAGTGATAGTACCTTCCCTCCAATCCTGTGATCAAATTCACTGCATCTGCAGCGTGCCCCACTCTTGCTAGTCTGGTCAAAAGGAAAATTGGTTCTTACCTGCTAATTTTTGTTCCTGAAGTATCACAGATCAGTCCAGACAAGTGGGTTTATGCATCCCTACCAGTAGATGGAGGCAGAGAACAAAACTTTGAGGCACTGCTACATAACTGATAGTACCACCTGCAGTCCCTCAGTATTGACATGTACTCAAGCCAATAGGTCTACCTTAATAAACCCAATAAACCTTGGGCGAACAGAGACCTAAAGTTGGAGCCCCATGAAAACTAGGCCCCCTTAACCTAACACAAAGCACATACCAAACTATATACATTTCTTACTAATATGAATATATCACATACCAGCTCAGCAATATCCAGCAGAGAGGAAGCCTTTCAAAATATAGGGACGGGTCTCTGGACTAATCTGTGGTACTTCAGGACCAAAAATTAACAGGTAAGAAACAATTTTCCTTTCCTGTTCGTACCCCAGATCAGTCCAGTCTTAGATGTACCCAAGCCCCTCTACTCTGGGTGGGAACTTGAAAGACCCACACATAGCACACTTTCCCCAAAAGATGCCTCTTCTGGCTCCTGCACATCCAAGCGGTAATGTTTGGCAAAAGTGTGAAGAAAAGACCATGTTGCCACCCGACAAATCTCCTACGGAGAAAGCAGTTGACATTCCACCCATGAGGTTGCCTGTGCCCTAGTGAAATGCGTTCTCAACCCCTCCGATACCAACCGGCCCTTACAGATGAAAGCCAAAGCCTTCTTTTCTTTTAACCATCGTGGTATAGTGCCCTTGGAAGCTTTATTTCCCTTTTTTGCTGCACTGAATAGGACAAACAGATGATAAGACCTCCGAAAGGCATTTGTCACCTTAAGATATTTCAAAAGAATTTGTCGCACATCCAATAAGTGAAGATCCCTCGCCATAGGAGCATTTGCGGACAAATTCAGAAAGCCCGGTGGCTTGATCACCTGGTTAAGGTGAAAGGAGGAAACCACTTTAGGCAAAAAGGAAGGGATCCGTATGTAAAGAAACCCCCTCCTCCGAAAAGCGCAGGAAAGGATCCCAAACGACAAAGATTGCAGCTCAGAAATCCTTCTAGCTGAACAGATAGCCATCAGGAAAACAGCCTTCAGGGTTAAATCCCTCAAAGAAGCCCTAACTGGCTCAAAGCGAGGACACACAGCAAATTCAGATTTCATGCTGGACAAATCTTCCAAACTGGAGAATGCAGATGTTTTGCCCGCTTGAGGAAACTAACCACATCTGGATGAGATGCCAACGGTCTTCCCTGAATCCTACCTCGAAGGGACCCTAAAGCTGCCACCTGAACCTGAAGGGAATTATAGGCCAAACCTTTATCCAAGCTGCTGTGTGAAAAGGCCACGAACTTCCACCTTCAAAGGCTGTACCTTGTTCTGTAAACACCACGATTCGAACACTCTCCACATTTGGACATAAGCCAGTGACGTGGAAGGCCTCCTCACCTGAAGCAAAATCGCAATCACAGGCTCCAACTCACCCTTCAAGCGGAGCTGACACCTCTCAAAAGCAAAGCTGCTAGACAGAAGCGATCCACCTGGTCTGAAAATACGGGTCCCTGCTGCAACAGGTCAAGCAACAGGTCCATCCACTGCTAGACGAAGAAGGTCCGCAAACCCACGGCCAGCGCGACCACTCGAGTGCCACCAGAATCATCTTGCCCGGATGAAGCTCAATGCACTCACAGCACACAACCTACGAGAGGCCATGGTGGAAACGTACAGCAACAGATGTCGGCCAAGGTTGTATGGGAGCTTCAAAGCCCTCTGATACGACCTCCCCTTCTGTAAGTGAGAAACAGATTTATCTTTGCATTTCCTGGAGTTCCACCGCTGGTCTGCCCCACCTGGCCTGAATCAAGGCAAAGGCCTCTGTCGTCAACTCCCACTCCCCCAGATCCAGACACTGTCTGCTGAGGAAGTCCGCCTGCACGTTGTCCACTCCGACCACATGGGAAGCAGCTTTTCTTACCAGACGTTTCTCTGCCCAAACAAACAGTTCTTGCGCCTCCAGCACTCCTAGACAACTCTTTGGTCTGCCCTAACAATTGGTGTACGCCCCTGTCGTCGCATTGTCTGAGAACACTCACACCGACTTGAGCGGGAGAAACACCAGTAAGGCTTCGCGCACTGCACTGGTTTCCAGCCAATTGATGGACCAGGTCGCCTCCTCTGACAACCACTGACCCTGGGCTAATTTCCCTTGACAAACCCAGTCGGGCACTTCCAGATCCATCCCTTTCTCCAGATTGTGCTGAGACAGCCACATAGAAATGACGGCAGAAAAGGACCAAATGTTCCATCCAGTTAGCCCAGCAAGCTTATGGTAGTAACTGCTGGCCATACAAGCCACCTTCCCTGTTACCTTTTTCCATTGAAGCAGAGAGTAATGTTGGAGTTTCATTGACAGCGTTAAGGAAAAGGTTACTCACTGCATTTATTTTTGCCTTTAGTAATCCCTGAGTGGGAATTGAACCCTGGCTTCCCTTGTTCAGGAACCATTGCTCTGACCACTAGGCCTATTACTCCACTCCCACACATAGGCTACTCCCACTTCCAAGTGGGCAGCCTGAGCCACCTCAGCCATCGTCTCCGACCACTTATTGAGCGCCTTCTGAGCCCAGCACAAGCAGGCTGTCTGCATCAAGCTTCTGCACACCTGCCACATGAAGGCTCAAAGCTGAAACCTCAAACAGCCTCTTCAGCAGAAATTCCAGTTTCCTATCCTGGATATCCTTCAGAGCAGCCAAATCTGCAACCGGGATGGTCGTCGTCTTGGTAACCTCGGAAACTGCCGCATCCAGCTTGGGAATCTTCCATGCCTCCGGTGTACCTTCTGGCAAAGGACATAACTTAGCCATAGTCCTGGCTTCCTTCAGGCCCACTTCAGGAGACTCCCACTCCCAATTCAACTTCTTCACTTTCTTAGGCAATGGGAAGGCCTTAGAAGGGCCCTGTAACCCCTCAAGGGCCAGTTTTGCACCCTCATTATCTGAATCTTCCTGAGTGACCTTAATCCCCAACTCATCCAGCACCTGGGGAATTAGCGGGCCCAGCTCATCCCTATGGAACAGGCAGACCACCATGGATTGTCACCGTCCGCAATCAGAACCTTGTCCTGATCCTGCATTGGATCCCCCAACGCACCAACAGGATCCCGGTCCAGATCTTGCATTGGATCCACCAATATGCTAACAGGGTCCTTGTCCAGATCCACCAGACCTCCCTGTGTCAGATCTGGATCATCTGACTCATCTGACATGTCATCCTCTACCATGGACTGCCTGAGATCCAAAGACCACAAGATTCCTCCCAAATCGGCCTGCCTACGATTCCTAGGCTTCTTGGCCTCCTGGGTAAAGGCCTCTTGGTCCCTGCTTCCTTCCTGGCTAAATAGGCCCTATGGAGGAGAAGGACAAAATCTGCTGAAAAAGCCTCTGGATCTGAAGAACAAGGGTCCTGGTCCACGTCCCCTTGAAGCTCTTCCCTTCCACTGCCACCAGCAGAGTCCTGCTCAGTGGGAAACAGCATGGGAGGGAAATCTTGAGACTCTGAAACAGCAGCCTGACTCCCGGTACATGCAGACAAAATGGCTGCCGGCTCCTTCCCCCCCCCCCCCCCCCCCCCAAGAGGTCTCCAGAACCGGCCCAGCCTACTTTGTGCTCCTGCTCCCACAGAGGTCCCAGCCCCCACCCCCCAGATGCATTCCAGGCAGAACACGGTTGAATTGAGGCGAGCCCGTTTCAATTCACAGCTGTGACAAACTTTGCCGCGCTGCACGGGAGATGGCATGCTGGCGTGATCAGGCCTAAAAATAGCTCCTGCTGATGCAAATTAACAGCGGAGCTGTCCGGCAAATTCGGCCTCTATCACCCTTACCTACCTCCCGGCAAAGAAATAATTCAGTTGCTCAACTGGTGCTTCAGCCCTACTCCTGCTGCAGCTATGTTCCTGGGGTTGTTTTTTTTTTTCAAACTTAAAGAAAAACACACACAGAGACCAGGAAAGGGAAGCAAACCAAAATACTTCCCTGCTTCTGGAAGGAGGCTGAGCACTGAGGATGTCAGGGACCCAGAAGGGGGTGAGGGAACCAGGACTCTCCGGCTTTCACCTCTATCCCCCCGCCCCTGACTAGAAGGGTCGAGCCAGAACAGGGATCACCAACCCTCCCACTCGCCCTGCTCTACCCGAGGGATGGCCCACGAAGGAATCAAGAAGCCGAAATCTCCCCCTCCCTTTTTCTTTTTTGAAACTAGAGAGACTGCAGGTTTGCAGCTCTACCATCTGCTGGAGACAGAGAAATACTGAGGGACTGCAAGTGGCACTCTTGAGTTATAGCAGTGCAAGTTTTTGTTCTCTGCCTCCATCTGCTGGTAGGGATGCATAAACCCACTTGTCTGGACTGATCTGAGGTATGAACAGGAACAGCAGGTTTGTACCCGGAGTCTCTTGAGCCATGAGGCCAGTTCAGAACTCCAGTTTTGTGAGGCCCTGTGCTGCCTCAACTTTGTGAAAAAGAGATGGGTCTGTCGCTAGGCAAGCTGAAAGCTCAGAACATAGAGCAGGTTATGCAGGCAGAAAGGAAACAGCATGACCCACGAGAGGAATGTTCTAGAATGACCTGTACACGTTGGATTATACTGGGGGGGGGGGGGGGCCTTCTTTCTTGCTTTGTGTGTTTTAGAGCGCTCACAGCAAATAGAGTTTCAAATTATCAAAGAAAGCATTGGATGATACTTATTGTAAAGTACTGCAGTCTAAACAGTGTCCATTTTTTCTTTTTCAGGACTTTTGATCATATATTTATGACAGGATCCAGTCCGGAGTAAGTTTCTCTTCTGAACAGAAGTAACTGCAGAGTTAGAGAAGTTTCGTATTTTAATAAAGACAAATATTTAAGGTTCCAGGGACTACTCAACATTTATTACTTGAAATACTCTTTGTACAAAACAGATCCTTTGGCTATTTACCGTGAAAAATCGCAGGCCTTTATAGTGTCTGTTTATTCTGAAAGGCCCTGAAGCAACCCCTCAAAGGTACCAGCAGGTTCCAGGGCTGTGAATCAAAACATCGGTCACGTTTCAGGCTCTCTGAGCAGCAGATAGGTGAAAAGCCGACGGAGAGGCTGGAACTTTGAAATGGGTGAGCGTTTGCATCCCGTTGCAATACAGCCTTCTAGTGTCTGTATCTGCCGGGAGGCTCCTGGAGCCTTTTGCCAGCTGTGCTGCCTTTTCATGAGCCTGTATAAGAATAATCCTGAGGGGATTTGTATAGGCTCAAGATCCCTTCTTCTGATGTGCACATCTGAAACTTATTCTATTGCAGCGTGTTGGGCAGTTTTTTCTGGAAAGCTGATAATGGGCCGATGCAGAAAGCTGAGCGCTGAAACTGCCCTAAAATTCAGTGCACGGTATCCGAATCCCCAAACTACATTTTTTTTTAAATTCTTGATGCAGTAAGCTAATGCCATGCTAATGCATTGGGTGTTAAACTGTGCGGATACCCAGTTAAAATGTACATTCAGCGCAGACTGTCGGTCTGAGGGGAGGAGGGGGCTGGGGCTGGTTTTTTTGGTGGCAGCTTCACGCGGAGTCTACACCCAGGGTAAGGAAAGGGGAGGAGGGGGGGTGGATTTCGGCAGGAGCCGGGACCTCTGCTCTGCCCTTTCCCATGTTTCAGGCAGCCCTGGTGGCAGCGGGAGGATATGGCTCCTGGTCTGTGCTACTTTCTGGGGACTTTTCTGGGCGACAGGTAAAATAAAACCAAAGATCTGCTGTGCCTAAGGAAAGGGTCTGCAAAAAAAAAAAAAAAAGGGGGAAGGGGGGAGACAGAAAACAAATTGTGCTCTTCTGACATCACTTTTCATTTAAAAGAGGAGTTGGCAATTTCTAACTCGCTGAGCCTCGGGGCTGGAAACTTTAGTTCATCTCTGACCAGGAGTAACATTTCCAGCACTGAGTGCCTGGATTAGGCCAGTGCACTTCTCTGCCATGGGGGGGGGGGGGGAGGTAATGCATAATGTCCTTATTTGCATGGGATTTCCAAGCAAGCAGGACGCTCAGTTTCAGACGCACGTTTTGTACGTAAAACTCCTTGCGGCATCGTGCGTTCTTCTTGAATGCACCTTATTGAATCTGTCTGACAGATCGCCCTGGGTTGCTTTCACCTTTTGGGTTCCCTGTACATGGTTACTCCATGACTCCAAGCCTTCTGACTAAAATCCCTTTTCCTGCTAGTAGTTACTGCCTGATCTCTTAGGCGTAGATGTTCTGTTTCCTGTTCATACATTCCCAGACAATAGGAGCATTGCTGTCTACTATCAGCTGACCGACTGGCAACTCGTTCAGAAATGCAGACTTCCTGAGCTTTGAATTCTGTTTTCAGGATACAGGAAGTTGGTGTGCTAAACATTTTGATTTTGCTCACGAAAGATGCATGAGCTTGAAATCTGAGTGTTGTTTGGGTAATTGCCAGGTTCTTGTGGCCTGGTTTGGCCTCTGTTGGAAACAGGGATGCTGGGCTGTTTGGATCTGATAAAAGGGAGTGGTAGCTCCTGAAAGCTAGGCGAGAAATATGTTCACTGGGTCCAGTGAAAAGGTATCACCTTGTAGAATTGTCTGTGTTCACCTTGAATTCAGTGCATTCAATTGGACTCACACTGCAGCCACGCTGCTATATTTGTATGAAAATTGTGAAAAAATGCCTACAGATACTTCAATATATAGAGAGAAAGCATGGTACCATAAACCTGACATTAGGTGCTTTCCTTTGTGCTTCATGGTATTACAGCTCTAGTAGGGGCCAACTCTGAGCTCGAAGAGTTAAGGAGCAAGAGGAAACTGCAGGGCTGAAAAAATAAGTATAAAATTAATTCTCAATTGTCAGATTATTGTGAAACTGATCACATCTTATTTCTGTGGTTGCTTTGTAGGGCTTCTGTGGATATAAATCCCACATTGATTATGAAGGTTTCTTGGATCACATTTCTGCTTGCAAAAGGTAAATTCTCTGAATAAAATCTAGGAATCTTTCTGACCTTTGGCTAGAGAAAACTTGCATGAGCAGGGCCAAATTATTTTGCATTTGAGTGAAGCACAATTTCTGAACTCTTTTGCACTAATCATGTGGCACATTTACAACTAATCAGAGAAAGTTCTTCTTCACTCAACGCACAATTAAAGTCTGGAATTTGTTGCCAGGGGATGTGGTTAGTGCAGATAGTGTAGCTGGGTTTAAAAAAGGTTTGGATAAGTTCTTGGAGGAGAAGTCCATTACCTGCTATTAATTAAGTTGACTTAGAAAATAGCCACTGCTATTACTAGCAACGGTAACATGGAATAGACTTAGTTTTGGGGTACTTGCCAGGTTCTTATGGCCTGGATTGGCCACTGTTGGAAGCAGGATGCTGGGCTTGATGGACCCTTGGTCTGACTCAGTATGGCATGTTCTTATGTTCTTATGTTGTTTTGGAAGAATTATCTCAAGCCTACGTGTCCTTGATCATCTCCTTCACTCTTCAGCTTTCCTCCCCTTTCCATGCAGTGCCTACACATTTTAACAGTGACGTATCTGCTGAGCTCCACGTGTGTTATCTGTGGAACAAAACTTTTGAAGCAGCAGCACTGGAGGAAACAAAAAATATTTTAGATAATTAAGAGCTTGATTTTATGAACGCTTTTCTCGCATTCTGGAGGCAGTTTTGAAACCCAGTGCGGGGTGCGCTGGTAGCTTATAGCTATGGACCTGCCAGCATGCTTTCAAAAGGAGGCTTCCTGCAGGGCCTGGCCGCACTGTGGGTTCATTAGCACCCGTAGACCTTTTTTTGGTTCTGATTTTCATTTGCCATCTCTTGGTGTTTCAAGTTTTGAAAAGCTCTTTTTTACCGAGCCATGCCCATCATTTTATTTTATTTTTTTTTAATCAAAAATAATTTGGGCTTCTACTGTGGTTGAGAACCCCATGCTGACATTACAGTGATAGTGTGGCATGCATGAGCTGAGCACAAACAGCTGAAGAGTGGACTCCTGGGAAAAGGATAATCCGGATTGTGATGTGGTTTAGTGACATGCAGACCTTTGTATTCCAAACGTCTGACAAAAATAGAAGAAATAAAATATTAGAACAAAAACACAGAAGCCGTGGGATTTTAAGTCTTGAAGACATGAGGGCCAGTAAACAGTCAGCTTGATATTTTAAATCACTGTAGTTACTAGTGATGATATCACTAACATCAGGTTGCAGAATATATAAGTAGCTGATACATACATGTCTCTCTTCAGCAAACACCTGGGTTGAAATAATACATGTTTATAGCCAAAACTGTTTAATACTTGTGTGTCTCAGTAGGCTTATTTGCGTTTAAACAAGCATTCAATGTAAAGGCTTTTTAATGATCCAGTGGTTGTACAGCTCTTTGCACTTTTTACTGCTGAGAGAACACTTGGATAGCTCTTGTATGAATACTTCAAGGTCCATATTCACATGCTGGCTAGCTAGGAAAGTTAGCCTGATAAACTTATCAGGCTAGCTTAGCTGGGACATTCAGAGGCGCAGGCACTAAATATATCACAGTTATCTCTCTGAGAAAATTTTAAGAAAGGTACCCTCTCGTCCTTGGAGAGACTGTTAAGTCTGCAGGAATCTTGAAAATGTATGTTTTCTATTATTGGGCCCTCCCTGTGGAGTTTATATCCAGAACCTGTGAGGGCATTATCTGATGATAAAAGTTTCAAAACAAATGAAGGTTTATTTCTTTAGTTTAGCATTTTGTTTGATGGCTTGATCACCCATCTAAGTCATAAATTGAGCTTTTTTTATTATGGTCTTATTTTATTTTTGTAATTTGTCTTTTTTTTTTTTTTTTTTAACTGTTTAGAACGACTTTGGTTGTAAGTTGGTTTTTTTTTTTTTTTTTTTTAAATTTTATTTTTTCATAATTCAATTTTAAATATTCAATTTACATTGAACATAAAAAAAAACCCAGGAAATAAGTTTCTATAAATTACATCTCAATATATTTACCACAGAATATCTATTTCTTATTTCCTTGTTACAAAACAATAGGAGATCCAATACTAGAGCAATTTTAAATTTCAAATTAACTTTTTACCAAAACATGATGAGAGTTAGCAAAGTTATTTATCACTCATTCCAACTATACGGGAGATGAAATTCTGATGTCATCCCTTTGGTTCCAACGGGCCTCCAAGAACTTCTCTAGCTGATCTGGTTCATAATAGACATATCTTATACCATCAATACGCATGATACACTTACACGGAAACATCGCTAATTGAATTCCAAAAGTTCTTGCTTGATTTGCTAGGACTAGGAATTTTTTCAGTCTTAATTGAGTTTCTTCAGAAACGTCTGGGTAGATCCATAATTTTTGTCCCAGGTAAAGAGAGGTTCTTTTAGACAGAAACAATTTTAAGACTTTATCCCTATCCAATGAAAGGGTAAATTTAACCAGGAGAGTACCTCTCTTTTCCACCTGGGAACTATAAGATGTTTCAAGTAATTCTGTTACATTCAACGTAGCCTCTTCCATTGGTTGATTCTCTGTTTCTCTTGCATTCTTCCATGATATAAAATATGCACTTGATACTTATGGTAGATTTCAAATGGCAATAATAGTACCTCTTGGAAGTAGTTCTTTAATTGCTCTTTCGGGGAGACAAGCTTACATTTTGGGAAATTTATAATCCTAAGGTTTGTATATCTGATGTTATTTTCTAGATTTTCAACTTTTCTAGTCAACAAAGATTCTCCTTGTATAATCGATGCTTGGACTTTTTAAATTTGATTTATCTCCCCTTCTACCTTCTCCAAAGTCTCTGAGTGTTTAATCACAGATGGATTTATATTATATAGAACAGTTCGCATTTCTTTTATATTCACGTTTAAATTTGCAATATTGCTTTGCAGTGAAACAATTGCTTCCCATAATATGTCCATAGTAACAGTTTTTTAGGTTTCTCTATAGGTGAAAATGGTAAAAAAGTTACCGATTAGGGTAGAGAAAATCCCTGCAGGTCCTGGTTCCCTAGGAGCAGAGTAGACTCCCTTCTTCCGGCAGCTGCTGTTTCTCCGCCGGTACTTACTCGGCTACTGCCGAGAGAACTTTCCACCCGAGGGGAGGAAGATTTCGGGCCTCCACCCACTTCTGTCGTCACCAATCCTGCCACTTGTTCCTCCTCGATTGAGCTTGCCTCCAAAGACGCCATCCGTCAAAGGGTAGAGCCTGGGTCAATGATGGTTGCGACACTCCTCGGTGGTAAAGGAATTGTTGGAGCCCCGGGACTTAGACTGACCTCTCCCAAAAGCGGCGGTGCTTGCTCTCTACCAGCCGCTATCGCGGGACTCTCCGGGGTCACGAACTCTGCTTGCAGGTAGAATCCTGTCAGCGTCGTCTGAATCGACGAGGGTCTTACGGGGATCGAGGCGTCCTGTCTGACCCTGCCCTTTCGTTTGGTGTGCGGCATTGTTTCCACGCCGCTCCAGATCCAAAAAAGAAGGTTAGTAGACAGACGCTGCAGAACTCCTAGCTCTGACACCTCTCATACCACCGCCATCTTGGATCTCTGGCTGTAAGTTTTTAAATAAATAGGTTTTAAAGTTAGCAGGATATGTTTATCTGGCTAACTTTAGGTCCGCTCTTTAGGTCACCTAAAGTTATCCGGCTAACTTTCCCCAAGATTCATCATTCCACTATAATTATAGCGGAATGATGAGTTGGAAAAAAAAAAGGGGCAGGGGGGCGATAGTGTGCGGCCTGCACACTATCGCCCCCATAGTGCCCCTGCAAAAGGTATAGCTATTTCTGGTGCTACTGCCGGCAATAATGTGTTAAACATTGCCCAAAAGTTTTTAAACCCTGCCCTAAACCCTCCCCTCATTTTAATTTTATCGTTGCATTGCAGTTATCGCTATAACGGCCCATTGCGTTTTAGTAAATGACCCTGTTAGTGAGATAATGGCGCTCACCCCAGAATGCCCTTGGACTGCCCCTGATATAGCCAGATAACTTTTTAGGGGCAGTCAGAGCGAAAGGATTTTTAAATCCTAGCATTTATCCATCTAAGTGCTAAACTTAGGTCTTGATTGACTAAGCTTTTTTTCTCATAGACACAGAATGAAAGAAAAACCTGAGTGAATCAGGCCCTTAGCTAGACAAATGTGCTGAATATGGACAACTTAATGGTTACCTCCCCTCTCTGTGCTGACTGAAGATATTAAACCACCCTCTTAGTTTTCCTTCAGTGTAGCTGCCTTTAACACAATTCACAAATGAATTCTGCTTGACTGCTTTGAACATTATTTTGAGGTTTCCGCTTCCTTCCTGTTGGTTTCACTCTGATGTACCTAACAACTCTGTTTACTGTAGTGAGGCCCTTTTTCGGCGGTGTACCCCATTCCTTGTCTCTGGATACCTTATCCTAGACCATCTCATTTCCTCCTTCCATATTGGCTGTCATTCTGATGGTGCCACTTGTGTATCTCTTCATTCTTAGAACGACGCTGCATGTTTTAACTCATCAACCTGTTTTGAGTAACTGCACTTCCAACTTTTTCAGCTTCCTGTAGTTGTGTCAAGCTCCATATAGGAAAAGATGGGCTTAGTCCATTCTGGTTTTATCCTACTGTGTTTGTGGGTATTATAGTTCCGTTTTCTCTAAGCAGGACCACAAGTCCATAGATGCTGTAGAGTAAAACCAGGACTAGCTGAGTCTGTCTTTTATGACACAGAGTTTGTCGGCAACCCTGGCTATCCTACCTCTATCTTCCGTCTCCCTTTTTGGCTCCATCCTCATATCTTAGCATCAGATGAAGGGTAATGCCATCTTCAGTGTTTTGCTCTTCTACTCTTAACCCGTACCCAGTATTCTCCAAGGACAAACAGGATTGTAGTTCTCACACATGGGCGACATCAACTGGAGTCCAGCACAGAAAACTTTTGTCACAGACACACTAAGCATGCCACGATCCACGGGGGGTCCCTCTTCATTCTCTCTTTTTCCGCGAAGCTGAGGCCTTGCGGCTGTGTAGCTTGCGCTCTTTTCTGTGGAAAACTATCTCCCTTTTATCATCCCGAGTCCTGTCAGGTCCCTCTGTGTTTTTCGGAGTATTTTCTTGGGCACTGCAGTAAGTTTTCTCGTAGTTTGCTGTCTATTCCCAATAGTGCCACCTCTCGGTGGCTGCTGGGCACCGACCGCACACCGCATTCTTTTTCCCATGGTGTCACCTGGCTTCCGCTGTTGTCCCCAGTGCCCCTGGATCATGTCCATCATGGACCCCCATGAGGTATGTGTCTTGTGCCTGGGGACGTTACATGATGTCCATGGCTGCGATCTTGTACCCAGATGACTCCCCAAAGGGCATTGAGCACGCCTCGATAAAATGGAGAAATTGTTTGGTGCCAAGAAATTGGAACCGTCGACATCAGCATCAGGCACTTTGACGCCAAAGGGTAAGGAGATCTCAGTCTCAACCCGTTTGGTATTTCCTCCGCTACTGGTCCCCAGCTTGGAAATAGGTGCAGGGGACCGTCCAAGATCGGTGTCCTCGCGTTCCAGGTTGGGTTCCTTGCCATCTCCCTCGGCTCCGGGGAAGGAACAGGCCAAGCATCAGGAAAAACCCAGGAAACATTGCCACAAGTCCTCGTCGCAGGCTTTGGATGGTGGGAAGGCGTCAGCATTATCCTTGCTGACCCCAAAGACAATCCCGGACTGAGGATATCTTGCTTAGCAAAAACAGCCCGAAGGACCACTGTGATCCCCACCGATACCGGTGAAGGGTTCAGATTTCCCCTCACGATTCTGGGGTCGATCTGATTTTGCCATCTCCTCCTCCTCCTTCAGCTGTCCTATCCTTGGCGGCCTTTGAGGAGGATTTGGAGAGACGTGAGCGGCTGGCTGTTGGCCGGGCTCTGCAAGGCGTCAAGCCACCAGTATCACCAGGACTGCCACAGGAGCTGACTCCATCGGTGCTTGCGCCTTTGTTAAAGCGGCTGGTCTTGCTGCTTGGCGTCTTACAGACGTAGTGTGCCCTGATGACCTGAGCCCCTTCATTATCAAAGGGAGCATTGTTGCAGCTTCCACCGACTGTTATTTTGGTGAGTGACTCCTCTGATGAGGAAGGACTGTTGGGAGCGATGGCGCCATTGCCATGCAAGGCACCCCAACTGGTGCTAGCCCTCCTGGGGCCTTTGGAGTCTATGCCCTCGGAGCCAACGATTTTTCCCCCAGCACTCCTGTTGCCTATAGGACCTTTGGTGCCTACACCAGTATCTCCAGTGCCACCAAGACCATCAGGGTCGCGGCACAAAACCCTGCAGAGGGCTCTACCTAAAGCATCTGTGGGCACTCAGAGTGAGGATAATGCCCCTTATGATCCTTGGGAGGGGGAGTGGTCCTTTTCCTCTACTGAGGACGAGGACTTACCTTCTGAACCCTCTCCCCAGAGGAGGGGCGTAAATCCCCACCAGAGGATTTGACCTTTTCTGGGTTTGTAAAGGCCATGGCAGAATCAGTGCCTTTCCAGCTCTTAACAGAGCAGGATTCCAGGCATAAAATGTTGGAGGTCTTACAATTCGTTGATGCTCCTAAAGAAGTGGTGGCTGTGCTTGTGCACAACATATTCAAAGAGTTGGTTGTTTGGCTCTGGGAAAGCCCCATCTCCATCCCTCCAGTGAACCTGAAGACTGACTCTGTGTATCTGGTCCAACCCATCATAGGATTTGAAACCCCTCAACTTCCACACCAGTTGGTGGTGGTGGAAGCTGCCTTAAAAAAAACAAAACAAAAAAAACCAAAACCCTTCAGCAGTTATTGGCCAGCACCTCGGACCCTCAGTCCTCAGGCAAAAACCCATCCTGGCACTACACAAGACGCCCATTTGACTGGCTACAGAAGTATTAGCTGCCAGTGTCTAGAGCGAGACCCCAACAGGCACCAGCTAGGGCAAGACAGGTATGTGCCCCTCGATCACCCCCCACTCCACAACAGAGCCCTGCCACGGGGTTTTGACTGGAGGCGGGGGAGTTTGAGCCAGCGATCCCTACCCCAGAGCATCGACCCTCCAGTGGGGGGGGGCCACCTACAATTTTTGCTGACCAATAGTTTGTCACCTCGGTCCAATGGGTCCTATCCATCATTTGGCGGGGATACAGATTGCGTTTCCAACGGACTCCTCCACTGTCTTCTCCATGCCCCCGGTGGAGATCTACAGAGAATCTGCAAATATTTCGGTTAGAGCCTCTTAATGACTCGAGCAGTTGAACCAGTGCCGCCAAGTCAGCAGGACGATGGGTTCTACTCCAGATATTTCCTGATTCCCAAGAAAACCGGTGGCCTTCGCCCCATACTAGATCTAATGGTGCTGAACCGCTTTCTCGTCAGAGAAAAATTCAAAATGGTCTTGTTGGGAACTCTAATCCCTCTCCTCAGGATGGGAGATTGGTTCTGCTCCCTCGATCTCAAAGACGTGAATGCCCATATTCCCATTTCTCCCGGGGATTGAAAGTACCTCCACTTCCTGGTAGGAGGGGAGCACTACCAGTATCTGATCCTGCCTTTCGACGTCGCATCGGCACCCTGAGTTTTCACAAAATGCCTGGTGGTGGTGGGGGCTTATCTCAGGAGGAGAGTGCATGTCTTCCCCTACCTCGATGATTAGCTTATTAAGAGTGACTCCAGACAGGGAACATTGCATTTTCTGCACTTCACCATACATGCTCTGGAGGACCTGGGGTTCCTGATCAACTACCCAGTCCCAACTTCTTCCGTCACTGCAGTTGGACTTCATTGGGGCCAGTTTCGATACGGTCCAGACAAAAGCCTTCCTGCCCCAGGACCAAGCGTTGAGCCTGGTTTCCCTGGTGGGGGTGATCTCCCGCTGCTATCGTGTCTTGGAGCAACAGATCCTCTGTCTTTTGGGGCATATGGCAGTTACGGTCTATATCATGCCCTTCACTCGGCTACACAGGCGCAGTGGACATTGCGCTCTCAGTGGTACCAGGCCACCCAGGATCTTCGAGCTCGCATCTTGGTCACCACACCACTTTGGCAATTCCAGTGTGATGGGGAGACCCTGCCCAACCTGGAGAGGGGGATGCCTTTCCAGGTTGCTCAGCCTCAAATTGCTCTCACCACAGATGCTTCTTAAACAGGTTGGGGGGCCCTGTTGTGGAATTCAGCACCCAGGGCCACTAGTCCTTGCAGGAGCAACATCTCCAGATCAATTTCCTGGAGCTCCGGGCAGTCCGGAATGCCCTAAGGGCATTCCAGGACCACTTGGCCAACAAGGTGGTTCTGGTTCAAACTGACAATCAAGTGGCGATGTGGTTCTTGATCAAGCAGGTGGGAAGCTAGGAAGTAGTACAGATCTGGTCCTGGGCTCTCTTGCAGGGTATTTTTCTCCGAGCCGTGTACCTCCCAGAGACGGACAACATCCTGGCGGATTCATTGAGTTGGACCTTCTGGCCCCATGAATGGTCCCTGAAACAGGTTGCGGCAAACTGCATCTTCCGCCTGTGGGGAACCCCAGACATATATCTCTTCGCTTCTCCAGACAAAAATAAAGTGGATTGGTTCTGCTTCCTGGTCAAGGCAGGCGGGAGGTTTGGGTCAGATGCCTTCTTGATTCACTGGGCACTGGCCATCTCTACGCTTATCCTTCGCTGCCGCTAGTCTCGAAGATGCTCCAAAAACTCCAACATGACCAAGGCACCATGATCTTGATTGTGGCCTTTTGGCCACGTCAGATCTGGTTCCTACTCCTACAGGATATGGCCCTCATGTCCTTCAATCTGTTCCAGACCTGATCATGCAGGATCAGGGCAGGCTACACCACCCCAACCTCCAAGCCTTGTCTCTCTCAGCGTGGATGCTGACCAGGTGACCCTACAAACCCTGGGTCTTTCAGACGGCATATCTCGACTGCTGGTGGAGTCCAGGTAGCCTTCCACGAGGAACTCTTTCAACCTCAAGTGGAAACGATTCTCGATTTGGTGTGAGGGGAATGGATTGTACCTGTTCTCATGCTCTACACCAAGACATTTGGGACTACCTGTTGCACCTGTCTGAGGATGGCTTGAAGACCACCTCCATGAGAGTTTACCTTAGTGCCATAGGGGCATATCATTAGGGGACAGATGGCATGTCCATCTCCACCCATCTGGTTGTGGGGCATTTTATGCGAGGTTTACTGCAGCTTAAATCTCCAATATGACCCCCAGCGGTCTCCTGGGACCTCAGCGTGGTCTTGACTCATCTCATGAGAGCAACATTTGAGCCCCTGAAATCTCTTGACCTGAAATACCTATCCTGGAAGGTCAATTCCCTGGTAGCAGTCACCTCAGCATGCAGGGTCACCTAACTTATGTGAAATTTTTCCATGATAAGGTAGTTTTGCATATGCATCCGAAGTTCGTTCCGGAGGTGGTCACGGATGTTCCATCTCAATCAATCCATTGTCCTATCCACAGTTTTTCCAAGACTACACTCCCACCAGGGCAAGCGTGTCCTGCACGCTCTCTAGACTGTAAAAGGGCCCTGATCTTTTACCTGGATCGGATGGCGTCTCGCCGTCAGTCCATGCAACCTTTTGTCTCCTTTGACAAGAATAGGTTGGGAGTTGCAGTATCCAAGCAGACCTTGTCCAACTGGCTAGCGGACTGTATTGCTTTCTGCTATGTACAAGCAGGACTTCAACTGGAGGGCCATATCAAAGCTCATTCGGTTCGAGCCATGTCTGCTTCGGTAGCTCAATTGCGTGCGGTACCTGTACACGAGATCTGCAGGGCGGCAATTTGGAGTTCTCTCCACACCTTCGCCTCCCATTGCTATTTGGGTAAAGATGGGCAACATGACAGTTGTTTCAGTCAGTCGGTACGCCGAATCTTTTTCAGCCATAAAACCCAAATCTTCTTACCTTAGGCCCTGGTTCGGGTGCAGGCTTTCTCCCAGTGGTATAGCAGCACTAGTTATGCACGTTTGCACCTGTTGAATGCCGCGCCTTAGGTCTGGGAGCAGCCTGTAGCTACACATTCAACCATGTGTGAGGACTACCATCCTGCTTGTCCTTGAAGAAAGCAGAGTTGCTTATCTGTAACAGGTGTTCTCCAAGGTCAGCAGGATGTTGGTCCTGTTGAAACCCGCCCACTGCTCGTGGAGTTGGGTTTCTTTAGGTTTGTTTTATTTTTTGCGAATTCTATGATATAAGACTGGAGAGGAACCCCGCATGGACACGTGGATAGTGGCATGCTGGGCATGCTCAGTTGGTCTGTCAAAGTTTCTATAAACTTTTTGACAAAAGTTTCCCATGCCAGGCTCCATCTGATGATGTCACCCACGTGTGAGGACTAATTTCCTGCTGTCCTTGGATATCACCTGTTACAGGTAAGCAACTCTGCTTTACCCCTGACCACTGCCTTACTCTACTCAGCTTTTACTGTAAAACGTGTTTGAGTAATATCAATTGTGAGACTGATGTATTTGTTTTATGTATTGTGCATCACCTTGATAGTATTTTGAAAGGCAGCATATCAAACTAATATTTCAATGTTCTATTGCATTTTACTTTCTGCTGTATTGATAATCTGTTCATTTGAGTGACTTTTTGAAAGTGCTTTGTATTTGCATTGCATTCAAAATATGGGAAATCAAAAACATTTGTTTCATGGATGGGTTTGGGCTAAATGGTAATATGACAACATATGTTGGCAGAATATCATGTCCATAACACTGGCTGTTGTTAGGCTGAGCAGAAGACAGTGTTTGTATCTCCAATTATGGCTGTGATATTTGTGTAAGTGGACTTTTCTGTAGTAATTTAATGTTAGAGTCGTATTGTGTATTGCTACTCAATTACTTTCCTTGTTTATTTATAGGCATTAATGATTTTTGGGCTTTGTTTACTAAGCTGTGTTAACATGTTGCTCTGAGTGCCATTGTAGCGAGTAAATTATCTGCAGAATTCATTAAATTGAGTGCTGCAACTTCATGAATCATTCATTTCCCTGGGCTGCGAGCATGTGTTGCTGCAGCCAACAAAGTGTGTGATTGTGGCTAGGTACAATGCTTGATCCACAGCCCTTGGCTGCAAACTTAAAGGCATTACAAGGCCCTGTAGCATTCCCCCTGCCAAAGTTTCTTGGTGACCTTTGAGGCGAACTGGCTTCCCACCCACTCACCTAGCTTGAATATATTTCAAAGGGCGCCCTGTGATTAAGCCTCAACATCCTCATTCAAAATAGCTCAGAGTGCCCGTACAGACTGCCCCCTCCCGCCAGCTCCATCTTGGCCCATAATTAGATTGTTTGTGATTTGTGTTTGTTTTACATTGCCATATAATGCTGAGCATTTCTGAAAAGAGCAGATAAATAACCAAATAAATAAATAAAGGAGACAAGTGATCCCCACTTGCTACTGCCCCACCGACACCGTCTTTGAAAATAGTGCCAGCTGACCCTTGGCTTTTGTTTGCCCCACACACACGGGGGGAAAAAAGGCCTGCAATCAGCCAATGCCATTTTGGAGTGCACCGCCAGTGTGGTGGGTGTGAGTGGACATCGCTTCTGTCCCCTTATGGGATAACGTGAGGTGGTCTGGGAAGGCTACCAGACATATTTAGCATGGGGAAGTCTACAGGACTGTTTAAGATCACAGCTAGGAACACAGCCAGGCATCTTTAACTTTCCTGGAGAAGCGCAACACACAGTGTTTTTGCAGCTTGCACTATTTGGCACGACATTGAGCTGCTTTGCACGTATTTGTATGCGACAGCTCATTATTGTGCCTGGTTTGCATGTGGGGAAATATGTGAAGGTTTGCAATAATTGCATATTGTGCACATTATTTCAAAATAGCAATGACAAGTTGTTTTTTTTTTTTTAACTGCCTGTTAAATCTTTAAATTGCCATTTAATGCATTTGCACATGTTATCGCTGCTTAACTGGCTCTTTTGTGTGTGTGTGTGTGTGTGTGTGTTCTGTTCTGGAGAGCATTAGATTAAAATCACAAGTTTGGACTCACTGCTTCCCTTTGACATTTTCAGGAAAAGTGTTACAGATGGAAGATGACCTGGTGATCTCATTCCAGCTGTTGCTTTGTGTCTTTGAGTACTTTATCAAACTGTCACCCCCTGCTGTGCTCAAGGAACCCTACAGTAAGGATTGCGTTCTATACTTCTCATTGAAAGGTCAAAAAGTCCTGAAATCTTAAAAGGGTTAAAAATAGCAGGGCACTAAATAGAATGGAGCATGACTTCATTGCAGGCTTCGCGGTGTTTTTTCCCCCTGGGTGGAGTCCACACGGTTTCTTGTACTCTTCGCTTTCATCTGAACTTATGTTGTGTTATACTTTCTCAAACAAAAGTTTGACTCAAAACACTGCTGTCAATCCTCTCACCTCCAAGTTAGCGGAAAAACCTGGTTATGTATAAAACAGCAAGCTCATTGAAATCATTTCTCAACAGAGTATCAACATTATATCACACGTGTAGCAGAGTATTTGAATCTTTATAAAATAAAAAGAAAGGAGAAATAACTGGGGAAAATGCCAGCTTATTTGAAACAGGACACTTTTCAGGCTGTGGTAACTTTTCTTGGACCAGCCTAAGCATTATCCAAAGAGGAAGTCTTTCACAAGCTTTTGTGGTGAAGTGACTTGTGTGGTCTCAAGGAATCGTGTTCGGCTTTCTCTTTAGATACTTTTGAAGCTGGACCAGTAAAAGTAATCAACACAGCCGGCAAAGAGTCCTCTTCTTTCCAGGAGCATTAGGACTTCTAGAATGGCTCATTCTAAAGACTGTATTGTTCTTGACAAGTTTATAGGTTAAACAAAACTAACATTTTTATATCTTGCTTTCCAAGGGAATGGATGTTTCTGTGATCACCCTGTCTGTGTCTATTCCCCACTAATAACATTCACCAAATCTTTGGGGTGTTGGGTGGAGTTGGGGGGGTGGGGCAAGAGGAGTCAGACAATGGGTGTTGTTTTCTGGATGCACATATTCTGCATGCACATCCACATCTCCTTTTGTTTTGCATA
Source organism: Rhinatrema bivittatum (assembly GCF_901001135.1). NCBI lineage: Eukaryota > Metazoa > Chordata > Amphibia > Gymnophiona > Rhinatrematidae > Rhinatrema > Rhinatrema bivittatum. Next base: position 123,051,849 of record NC_042619.1, on the reverse strand, counting down.
CAATCCCCATCAGATTTTAAGGACACGTTAGGGGGACTGAGAATCATGAGAAGGGTATTTTGGGGAAGGAATGCATGCATTCCATGAGTATGTGCATGCATTTCTGCCATTTAATAACATTTTGGTTTCTCATCAAATCGACATCAGATTTTCAGGAGAATGGGGTGGGTGTAAACAAAGTAACCAAGAGTATTTATTCTCCTAGGGCAAGCAGGATGGTATTCCTCACACATGGGTGACGACATTAGATGGAGCCTGGCAAGGAAAACTTCTGTCAAAGTTTCTAGAACTTTGACTGGTATACTGAGCATGCTCAGCAAGCCCTAATCCACGTGTCCATGCGGGGTCCCTCCTAAGTCTCGCTTTATTTTCTTGAAGCTGTCATCGCGCGGTCTTGGAGCTTGAGCTCTCTTTCTTTGAAAACTTTGAGTTTTTGATCATTTTGAGACTTTTCCCATGCCAGGTCCCTCTACAGTTTCTGCTGCCTTCAGTCAGTCTAGTGGCACGCGAAGTTCCTTTTGTGCGGTCAGTTCCCAATAGTGGTGTCCTTTGGGGCCCGCTGGCTATTGACTGTTTGCCAGCCTTGTTATTTTGTTGCGTATGGCATTTTCGGGTTTTCGTCTGTGCTCCCAGTGTCCTTGGATGATGTCCGTTACGGATCCACACGATGTGTGCATCCTTTGCCTGGGGGCGTCCCATGATGTTCGGGGGTGCCATCTGTGTGACCAGATGACTTCCAAGGGCCGGCATGCCCGCTGGGCAAAATGGAGAAGATTTTCGGGCCCAAGCAGTCCAAATCCTCTACATCGGTGTCTGTGTCCTCGACTCCAAAGGATTATGGGAATCGATGGGCGCCGATCCCTTGCCTTCCGGCCCAGTACCGGTCACTCAGGAGGAGAGGGGGACTGGGGATCGGGCTGCTTCGGTCTCCTCGAGGTTCAGGATGTCTGGATCTTCACCTGTCCATCTCGGTGTCGGGGAAAGACCAGGCCGAGCACTATGGGAAATTGAGGAAACATCGACATCAGTCGCCATTGGCGCATGGAACTGGGCTTGGACTGGCACTAGTTCTTACCATGATGCCCCCGAAGCACCTCCAAGGTTGAGGAGGTTATACCCTCCATCGATACCGGGGCTCCCAGGCAGTCCCCACCAATTCAGGTGTTGGGTGTAGACTTCCCTCGAGGCTCTGAGGAGGATCGCACCGCGCCTCCTCCCGCCCAGCCGGTCCTGGCATCGGCGACCTTCAAGGAGGAGCTGGAGCGCCAGGTACAATTGACAGTGGATTGAGTCCTGTGGGGAACTAAGCTGGTGGCTCTGCCGTTGCCCATGAATGTGGCCTCCTTGCTGAAGCTGCTGTTGGAGTGCCTTGATATCCTCCTCGGCATCCTCCTGACTCAGCTGGCTCCAATGCCCCCAGGGTTCATCGATGCAACGGAGGACACCATGGCTTCCTCAGCCCGATGCTGTCCTGGTTCATGGCTCCTCAAATGAGGAAGGCCCTTCGAGGCCGGCGGTGCTGCTGCGCCTTCCCGCTCCTCAGTCAGCCCTACCGAGTTTGCCTGCGGGGCTGTTGGTGCCCATGATGCCTCAACCTCGGGGCGGACCTGGGCCTTTGTCCCCAGCTCATTTCAGTGAGGACAATGCCCCTTATGACCCCTGGGGCGGTGAAACCTCCGATTCCTCCTTGGAGGATTCTGAGGGCCTTCCTTTGGACCCGCCTCCCCTGGAGGAACGGCTGAGGTACCCATCCGAGGACCTAACCTTTGCTACTTTTGTGTGGGCCATGGCAGAAGCCATTCCATTCCAGTTGCTGACAGAAGAGGACGCCCGGTACAAGATGCTAGAGGTCCTCCAGTTTGTGGATACCCCGAAGGAAGTGGTCTCAAACCATGACATTTTCAAGAAGCTGCTTCTCAGCATTTGAGCACCCCCTCATGGTTCTGCCTATAAATAGGAAGGCAGACGGGGTATACCTGGTCCAGCCTGCTACCGGTTTTGAAAAGCGTCAGCTCCCCCACCTATCAGTCTATGTTGAGTCTGTGCTGAAGAAGGCCAAGCGCTCCTGGACCCATTGCTTGGCTCCCCTGTGGAGAGAACACAGGGTACCATGCTGATAGCCCGCATAGCTTCCTACCGGCTCTATATGACGCAGTATTCCCACAACCTTTGGAAGCAGGTTCAGGAGGTGGCCGACCATCTGCCTCAGCAACAGCAGGATGCTTTACTGGTGGTTATGTGTCAGGGCCTCGAATGCGGGAAGCATGAGGTATGCTCCACGTGCAATGTCTTTGAAACGGCAGCAAGAGATCTGGCAGCTGGTTTTGGCACCCACCGAATGGCTTTGCTTGGGCCTCTGACCTCGGCTGGAGGTTCAAGAGAGGCTCGCCGACTTGCCATGCACTGGCGAGAAACATTTGGCGATAAGGGATGCGGGGTGCAGTGGGTCAGTTGTGAGACCAACATGAGACCCTCCAGCATCTTTCCACCAGAACCTCTGATCTGCCATCTTCGGCCAGGAGGTCAATGTGGCAAGGGTTGCACCTATCTTTCTATCAGCGGAAATATTACCCGCCTGCATTTCTCTCCTACCCACAGAGAGTGAGCTGTTGGGGCTGTTCCGGGCAGCAGAGAGCACCCAAGCCACAGCCAGCTCCCCGGCCAAGCCCCGCTATGGGGTTTTGACTGGTGGGGAGGGAGCAGGAGCCAGCCACCCATCCCTGTGCCATGGGACCCCGTGTCGGAGGTTGGCTATGATTCTTTGTGGATTGGTGGCCAGTGATCATCTTCAACAAGTGGATTCTGTCCATAGTGTGGCAGGGGGTTACTGGGTGAATCTCCTACGAGCCCTTTTTGGGGACCATCAGTGTGTCAAGAGACCCTTTTAGAAGAGCTCTCTGCTCTCATAACAGCCAGGGCGGTCAAGCTTGTTCCCTCAGGACATGTGGGACAGGGGTTCTAATCCTGGTATTTTCTGATTCAAAAGAAAACTGGGGGACTTCGTCCTATCCTAGATCTCAGGGCTTTGAACAGGCTTCTAAAAAAGAAAGGTTCAAGATTAGTCTCTCTGGGCACCCTGATTCCTCTCTTACAAAAAGGAGACTGGCTATGCTTCCTCGATTTAAAAGACTCTTATACTCACATTGAGATCTTCCGGAGTCACAATAAATATCTCTGGTTTGTGGTGGGCCATTGCCATTTTCAGTACAGGGTGTTTCCGTTCGACCTGGCCTCTGCACCCCCGGTCTTCACCAAGTGTCTAGCCGTGGTGGGGGCACACCTTCGCAGGTTGGGCGTGCAGGTTTTCCCTTATCTGGATGACTGCTAGTCAAAATTGCTACCCAGCTGGGGGCAACGCAGTTCCTGAGCCAGACAGTCTGGTTGTTGAGTCTTTGGGGTTCGTTAGCAACTACCTGAGGTCTGACTTGAGTCCGATGCAGCTAGAGCTCATCGGAGCCTTTCTGGACACGACACAGGCAAAGGTCTTTCTACCCCATAACAGGGCGCTTCTCTGGCGTCCCTGGCGGGGGTGGTGCAGCAGAGCTAGTGAGTCTCCGCCAGGCAGATGTTGAGGCTGCTGGGGCACATGGCTGCTACTGTCCATGTCACTCCCCTTGCACGCTCGCATATGCACAGACCCCAGTGGATTCTGAGGTCTTACTGGCATCAGGCCACTCAGAGCCTCAGGGTTTGAATCCAGGTTACGCGGTCTTTCAGGGACTCTCTGTCCTAGTGGGGGTTCCTCTCCAACTTGGAGCGCAGGGTTTCGTTTGTCTCCCCCTGGGCAGGTTGTGCTCACCACAGATGCCTCTCATCTGCAGTGGGGAGCCCCTGTGGAGGGGCTCCACGCTCAAGACCTGTGGTCCTCCTAGGAAGCTCAATGCCAGATCAATTTCCCGGAGCTCTGAGCAATCAGGTACACCCTCTAGGCTTTCAGGGATCGATTGGGCAGCAAGATGGTCCTGATCCAGACTGACAAACAGGTTGCGATATGGTATATCAACAAGCAGGGGGGCCCGAGATAATTTCTCTTGTGCCAGGAGGCGGTTCAGATCTGGTCCTGGGCCTTGTCCCAAGGCATGCTGCTCTGAGTCATGTACTTGGCCAGAATGAACAGTGTAATAGTGGACCGGCTCAGTTGAGCGTTCCAGCCCCATAAGTGGTCCTTCAACCAGTTGGTGATGAACTGGATCTTCCGTCTTTGGGGCACCCCAGACATGGATCTGTTTGCATCCCCCTGCAACAGCAAAGTAGCGCAGTTCTGTTCTCTGTATGGAGCAGACAATGCCCCAGCCTCGGATGCCTTTGCCCGCAGCTGGAGCCAGGGCCTGCTGAATGCATATCCTCTGATCCTGCTAGTGACAGACTCTCTTGAAGCTTTGCTAGGACCGGGGGACCATGATCCTGGTGGCCCCACATTGGCCAAAGCAGGTCTGGTTCTCACTCCTGCGGGATTTCTCCCTCCAGGAGCCAATCAACCTGGAAACTTCCCTGGATCTTATCACGCAGGATCAGGGCAAGCTGCGGCATCCCAACCTCCAGGCCCTTTCTCTCATGGCCTGGATGTTGAGAGACTGATTCTGCAGCCCCTTGACCACTCGGATGCTGTCTCTTGGGTTCTGGTGGCTTCCAGAAAGCCTTCTACTAGGAAGTCTTATGGTCTAACGTGGAAGAGGTTTTGTGTGGTGTGAGCAACGTGGACTAGATCCTTTTTCTTGCTCCATTCACAAGCTGCTTGATTACCTCTTGTATCTCTTGGAAGCTGGGTTAAAAACTAACTCTGTTAGGGTGCACTTGAGCGCAATCGGAGCTTACCATCAGGGTGTGGATGGCTCGACAATATCCGTGCAACCTTTGGTGAGTCACTTCATGCATGGCCTGCTTCAGTTAAAACCTCCCCTGAAGCCTCCCGCTGTGTCCCTGGACCTCAACGTGGTGTTGGCACAGGTGATGAAGGTTCCTTTCTTACTGCTGAGCTCCTGTGACTTGAAACTCCTGACCTGGAAGGTCATATTTTTGGTGGTGGTCACTTCAGCGCACAGAGGCAGCGAGTTTCAGGCGCTGGTGATATACACAAAGTTTTTTCATGACCAGGTGGTTCTCCGGACGCATCCTAAGTTCCTCCCCAAGGCGGTGACAGAGTTCCATCTTAACCAGTCTGTGGTCCTGCTGATCATTTTTCCCAAGTCTAACTAGCACCAAGATGAGCAAGCCCTGCACAGTCTGGATTGCAAGGGGGCTTTAAACTTCTATCTGGACCAGACAGAAAGTCATAGGCAATCCACGCAACTCTTAGTCTCTTTTGACAAAAATAGATTGGGAGTTGCTGTTGGTAAGCGGACACTGTCCAATTGCTTCGCGGACTGCATCTTGTTCTATTATGCGCAGGCGGGGCTGCATCTTGGGGTTTATGTCGAGGCTCATTCCATCTGAGCCATGGCGACTTTGGTGGCATACTTAAGGCTGTGCCTGTGGAGGAGATCTGCAGGGCTGCGATGTGGAATTCCCTTCACACGTTTGCCTCTCACTGTTGTCTGGATAAGAATGGCCAATGTGACAGATTTGGCCAGTTCGTCCTCAGGAATCTTTCTGCTCTAAACCCAACTCTTCCTGCCTATGGCCCTTTTTTCAGGTTCAGGCTATCTCCCTATGTCACTAACAGCACCACTGTTGTGCACATTGGCACGTGTTAGGTATCTGTTTGGTCTTTTTCATTTTCGGGGAGCCTGTAGCTAGGGATTTACCCATGTGTGAGGACTATCATCCTGCTTGTCCTAGGAGAAAGCAGAGTTGCTTACCTGTAACAAGTATTCTCCTAGGACAGCAGAATGTTAGTTCTCATGAAACCCACCCACCACCCTGCAGAGTTGGGTTTCTCCTATGTTATTTTATTTTTTTGTAATTCTATGTTACGAGACTGAAGAGGGACTCTGCATGGACATGTGGATTAGGGCATGCTCAGTGTGTCAGTCAAAGTTCTAGAAACTTTGACAGAAGTTTTCCGTGTTGGTCTCTATCTGATGATGTCACTCATGTGTGAGGACTAACATCCTGCTATCCTAGAAAAACACCTGTTACAGGTAAGCAACTCTGCTTTTCTGGATTTACATAGGCGCTTGCACCTGAGTACACAAATTCTAGATTATATTGTGTGGAACTTTGGGTTTTATTTGGCATGTCAGTTTCCTCCTGCTTTTTTAGGCTTCCAGTTAAATTAGAACCAGCCTCTATTGGGGCTACAATGCTATAGGCCAGGGGTGGCCAACTCAACTCCTTAAGAGCCACAAACGGGCCTGGTTTTCAGGATATCCACAGTGAATATGCATGCGAGAGAGTTGAATGCAATGGAAGTAGTGTATTCAAGTCTATCTTAAGCATATTGATTGTGGATGTCCTGAAAACCAGGCCTGTTTGTGGCTCTTGAGAACCAGAATTGGCCAGCCTTACCATAAGCCTTCATTCAAGGGGAACACTATAGTCAAAAGCTTTCTGGGATCTTTGGCCGGTAAAAACGCTATTCAAATAGTCAATGCACTCAAAGAAGAAGGCAAGGACTTTGAAGTTGATATTATCATCCATCTGGGAACCAATGACCTTGCTAGAAACAGCATCCAAGTGGTACAGAGAGACTTCCAGTCTCTGGTAAAACAGATTGGTCACATGGCAAAGACTATTGCCTTTTCAGAAGTCTTACCTGTTCATGGAAAGAGGAAATAGAGACTAAGCAATATACATAAATTCAATACATGGCTCAAAATTTGGTGCAAGGAACAAAGTTTTGGATATATTGGAGGCTAAGGCAATTTGTGGAATAGAATAGGTCTCTATGTCCAAGATGGCCTACATCTGTCTGTGGCATGAAAAAGGATACTAAGGGATAAATTCAAATCCTATGCCATAAGTCATTTAAACTAAATGGGTGTGGCAGGAGGAGAATGGAGCATCACCCCGAACAACAAAAACAAATACAATAACAAAGAAGGATGAAGGGGATAACAAAGGTCAGCTGAATAAGGCAAAAACCAAGCCTAAGAAAAGCACTAATCAGATCAATCAAAACTGGAGTACTATGAGCACTAATGCTCACAGTCTGGGCAATAAAATCCCAGACATGCAAGCCTTAATGGTGGAGGCGGACTTGGAAGTTGTCGCTATTACGGAGACATGGTTCACGGAATCTCATGATTGGGATACGGCCATACCGGGTTATAACTTAAGGAAGGACAGAGAGGACAGCAAGGGGGAGGAGTAGCTCTTTATGTCAAAATCAACATCCAAGCAATTGAACTGCAAGAATTTGGGGGTAGAGAAAAGAAGCATTATGGGCTGTCCTAAAAAAAAAAAAAAAAAAAAAAAAAAAGCGGATGATGCATCCATTTTTACCAGAGTGGTTTACAGGTCTCTGACTCAAACAGAAGAACTAGACAGAGAGCTGATAGAAGACATACAAAAGGTGGGCAGGAAGGGAGATATATTGATTGTTGAAGATTTTAATCTGCCGGATGTGGATTGGAGAATCCCTTCTGTGGAATCTAACAGAAGTAGAGAGATAGTGGATGCTCTGCAAAGGGCTCTTTCAAATAAATGGTAATGGAACCCACAAGGGAGGGAGTTATACTCAACATAGTGCTCACTAATGGAGATAATGTCTCTAATGCCTGGGTGGGTGCCCACCTCAGCACCAGTGATCATTAAACAGGAAGACCCGTGTTTTGCAGTTCAAAAATGCAGACTTTGCCGAAATGGAAAAATTCCTGGAGGTGGAACTTGAAGACTGGGAAGAAAATGGGAGAGGTGGAACAGTGGGCCAAACTTAAAAGGAGCAATTACAAAAGCAACAAATCTATATGTTAGAAAAGTAAACAAAAGTAAGAGAAATAAGAAACCAATCTGGTTCACAAAGGAGGTAGCTGATAAAAGCAAAAGAAGCAGCTTTTAAGAAATATAAAGGATCCCAAAAAGTGGAACACAGGGAGGGTTATCTGGTGAAACTGAGGGAGACGAAAAAAGTAATCAAGAAAGCAAAAAGTCAGGCAGAGGAAAGGATTGCCAAGGAGGTAAAATGAGGTGACACAACTCCAATAATAGTACTCCAATAATCTATTGTAAAGCCTGCTATTATATCATTTTATATTGTGAACCGTTATTTATATTCATTGTAAAGCTATTTGCTATGTTATGTTACACTGTGAACCGAGGTGATGTTTTGCTACGTGCCCCGGTATATAAAAATTCTTTAAATAAATAAATAAATAACAACATTTTCAGATACATCAGAGATAGGAGAAAGGTCATAGTGGTATAGTGAAATTGAATGGTGATAAGGATCAATGGGTGGAGAGAGATGAAGAAATGGTAGAAATACTAAACAAATACTTCAGTTCAGTGTTCACAAAGGAAGACCCTGGAGAAGGACCGTCACTTAACATAACTGTAGAAGGAGGTGGAATAGACGAAGCTCCATTTATGGAAGAGAATGTATGGGAAGAGCTAGGAAAACTGAAAGTGGACAAAACTTGGGGCCTGATGAGGTTCATCCCAGAATACTGGGGGAGCTCAGAGATGTGCTGGCGGGTCCGCTGTGTGACCTGTTCAATAGATCCCTGGATAAGGGTGTGGTGCCTAGTGACTGCTACACAAGAGTGGGAGCAGAGAAGAGGCTGGAAACTACAGGCAGATTAGCATTACCTTGGTGGCGGGAAAATTAATGGAGACTCTGCTGAAGGAAAGGACAGTGAATTATCTACAGTCAGGAGGATTGCTGGACCCGAGACAGCATGGTTTCACCAAAGGAAGGTCCTGTCAGACAAATCTGATTGATTTCTTTGGGTGATTAGAGAGCTAGATTAGGGAAGAGTGCTAGATGTAATTTACTTGGATTTTAGTAAAGGTTTTGATACGGTCCCACATAGAAGACTCATCAACAAAATGAGAAGCTTGGGGGTGAGCTCCAAGGTGGTGGCATGAATTACAAACTGGTTGACTGATAGAAGACAAAGTGTAATGATAAATGGAGCCTACTTTGAAGAGAGAATGGTGTTAAATGGAGTGCCACAGGGATCGGTGTTGGGACCGGTTCTGTTTAACATCTTTGTGAGTGATTGTGGATGATACTAAGATCTGCAACAGAGTGGACACGCCAGAAGGAATAGAGAGAATGAGACGGGATTTAAGGAAGCTGGAAGAGTGGTCAAAGATATGGCAGCTGAAATTCAATGCCAAGAAGTGCAGAGTCATGCATCTGGAGTGTGGTAATCCGAAAGAACTATATGCGTTGGGGGGGTGAAGGACTGATGTGCACAGAACAGGAGAGAGACCTTGGTGTGATAGTGTCTAATGACCTGAAATCAACAAAGCAATGCGACAGGGTGAATGCTAAAGCCAGGGCTGGGCTGAATATAGAGAGGAATATCTAGTAAGTAAAGGGAAGTGATAATTCCCTTGTATAGGTCTTTGGTGAGGCCTCACCTGGAGTACTGTGTCCAGTTCTGGAGACCAACTCAAAAGGGACAGAGACAGGATGGAGGCAGTCCAGAGAAGGGCGACCAAAATGGTAGGTGGTCTCCATTGAATGCCTTATGAGGAGAAGTTGAAGAACCTGAATATATGTATACCCTGGAGGAGAGGAGGAGCAGGGGTGATATGATACAGACCTTCAGATACTTGAAAGGTTTTAATGATCCATGGTCAACAAACAGACCTTTTCCATAGGAAACAGTTTAGTAGAACTAGGGATCACGATTTGAAACTCCAGGGAGGAAGACTTAGAACCAATGTCAGAAAATATTTCTTCACGGAGAGGGTGGTGGATGCCTGGAATGACCTTCCAGAGGAAGTGATGAAGACTAAAACCATGAAGGACTTCAAAGGGGCATGAAATAAACACTGTGGATCACTAAAGGCTAGAGGATGGGAAAGAATGGAAAAAAAAGCATGGGGGTAGTGGGCCTGAGGGTAACCTGCACGGAGTGACAGTTGGTACCCTTAAACATAAATATGGAGTAACCTGCACGGAGCGGCATTTACTGCTGTGAGGAGCTTGCTGGGCAGACTGGATGGACCATTTGGTCTTTTTCTGCTGTCGTTACTATGTTACTATATTCATAACTATTCAGGGGCTTTCCCTGTTTTACCCTCTACCCCTTCCCATCTAGCTCAGCAATCACAGTCATTGGCCAGAAGCCTCTGGAACCTGGTATGCATACACCCCTAGTCTGGCTGTTGGGTGTTGCTGTTGCACAATGACTGGTACTGCTCCCTTCCCTAGGAACTCCAGGTCTCCCATACAGCAGCATGCAACACTGCCATAGGGCCAGCCTGACTATCAAAAGCCTCTTCTTTGGTCTGATTAAGCTTTTTAAAATATATTTTTGTTACCAGTAAAATTAAGCATGGAATGTTAAACATGATGCCATGATTTAAATAGGAACTCAACAAAATTAAGATGAAGGCAGCAGTCCAGCATCAAGAGGGGGTCTTTCCAGTCTTTTGCATTGAGTGTCACATGTATGATTTTTTACCCGCCGGTGAGAGATTGTATGTGTGCACTCAGTGCAAAGAGCTCCTAGCTGTCAGGGAACAAGTTCGATCTCTGGAGGCTAGAGTGTCAGACTTGGAGGAGCTGAGGCAGACAGAGGTACATTGATGAGACCTTCAGGGACATCATAGCCAAGTCCCAAATCCAGTCTGGCAGCCCCAGTGCTGCCTTGGATCAGAAAGGTCTCCCAGTTGGAAAAATCACCCTGGTGTAGCAGGAGAAGGTACAGAGAAGGGCAACCAAAATGATAAAGGGGATGAAATAGCTCCCCTATGAGGAAAGGCTGAAGAGGATAGGGCTGTTCAGCTTGGAGAAGAGACGGCTGAGGGGGGATATGATAGAGGTCTTTAAAATCATGAGAGGTCTTGAACGAGTAGATGTGAATCAGTTATTTACACTTTCGAATAATAGAAGCACTAGGGGGCATTCCATGAGTTAGCAAGTAGCACATTTAAGACTAATCAGAGAAAATTCTTTTTCACTCAATGCACAATTAAGCTCTGGAATTTGTTGCCAGAGGATGTGGTTAGTGCAGTTAGTGTAGCCGGGTTTGGATAAGTTCTTGGAGGAGAAGCCCATTAACTGCTAATAATTAAGTTGACTTAGAGAATGTCCTCTGCTATTACTGGCATCAGTAGCAAAGGATCTTCTTGGTGTTTGGAGACTTGCCTGGTTTGGCCTCTGTTGGAAACAGGCTGCTGGGCTTGATGGACCCTTGGTCTGACCCAGCATGGCAATTTCTTATGTTCTTATGGGATAGGTGCTACCAGCTATAGAGGGGCTTGATGAGATGACTTCTAATACTTTTCTGGTCTGCAAGGGGTTTATTTACCACACAGATGGCTGGAATGTTGATCCACTGCGTCCATCCTTCCCTACATATTGTAGTAATTATTCTATAACTGATTGGTTGTGCCCAGTATCATAATTGCTTTATAATTTGAAGCTGATTACTGTATGTAGTTTACAAAACTGATAATTGTGGTAAGTGGGCCATGAAACTACTGAGAATTGTTTGTTACTTCTTGGCCCAGAATTTTAGCCTGCCTGCCTGCTTGCCATTCTCTTAGATGTGCTGGCATACAGACAGTCCTATGCTTGGCTCCATAATCCATGAAATATCTTCAACCTCATTTTGAATACTAGAAAATATATGCCACCTTCTCTAGCAAACACTCATCACTGTGAAAAAAGAATGTTTCCTAGTATTCCCCTTCACTTGTCACCACCTCTTATTGAACTAGAAAACATTCTGCAGAGATGACGCTTGCCATGTACTCTCATTGCCTCCGGTATTGTTTTTTCAGGTGGCTGGGGGGTGATGGCAGGCATACATAGTGAGTGCATTTTTTCCTTGGCAAGTACACCCCCAGTCCTCATGCAATCCTTTCTCTTATGCCGGCTGGCTTGCACTCTCTCTAGTACCTGCCCTTCTCAACCCATCTGTACTTCCCTCTCCCCTGACTATTGTAATCTTTTCTGTCGTCCAGGACCTCAGCTGTGGCCAAAGAAGCCGCTTTCTGCTTTGGCATGGCCACTGTCTCTTATAGGGTCGTGACTAGGGCCGAAGAAATGGGTACCACACCTCCTAGGCCTTAGGGGCAGAAGACATCACTGCTGCTTCTCTAACAGAAATAATCTAGTTGGGTGAGGAAGCAATGGACTAGGAGGAATGCTACTGAATTGGTTCAGTTCTTATCTCCTAGATAGATCACAACAAATTTAAGATATATTCTGCATTGTCATCTTGGCATAATTTGCCTGCTGAGGTTCCTCAGAATTCTGACTTTTCAGCGGCCCTGTTTATTGGCCTCATTGAGCATTTCTTCCAAATGTTCCTGTTATGATATCGAGGTGTTTGGTGGATTTTCAGGGGCAACAGTGATGGTATCTCCCAAGGGGAGGAGCCCCGTAGGGAACTGTAGCACCAGGCTAGACTCAGATGCACAAACACAGAGAATCAGAGAATATATATTTTATTATACAGCTTGTCTGGTTCACCAGAGGTAGCAGTAGTGAGTGGATTAGATAGCAACAGTCTGTGATCCTCGGCGTGGGAGACCCGTCCCACAATGGTGGTGTAAGCTCCCGATGCAGATGTCCAGAAAGGCACTGTATGAGAGGCAGACTGGCAGGTGTTACAACACACACTCCCTTGTAGCTGAGTAGAAAGAGTTCCCAGTGAGCAGTAGAGAGAGGATAGGTATCAACAGTCTGTGATCCTCGGCAGAGGAGACCCATTTCACAATGGTGGTGTAGAGCCCGATGCAGATGGACAGCGAGAAGCTGTAGATGGACAGATTGGGAGAAGTAGTACTCACTCTCTGTAGCTGATAGGTAGGGTTCCAGCAGGTAGAAGAATTGGTAGCAGGCACCAGGATAGACACACAAGCCCTTGAGGAGCGAGTACCTGTATTTAGGATAGGCACCTGGAAATAAGCAAAGGGCCCCCGAGGAGCAGATACCCAGGTTAGTAGTACCCCGGAGGGTCAAAGTAGCTTCCAGCAGAGTAGAATCGGCAGAGCAGTTTCAGATTGGAGCGAATCCAATCTGTTTTTAACTCGGCGAGAGTCAGCAAATGGGCAACCTTTTGAAGAAGGAAACAGTGACGTCACTCGAGGGGGATGCCCCTGAGGTTCGCACCAACACTGCTACAAGATGTGAGGCGCGCGCGCCCTAGGAGGCCTCAGGTCAACATGGCGGGATGCCGCGCCAGAGCCGCTCCGGGGAAGCCGAAGGGTGCGGCAAGGAGACGCTATGGACACCATTCTCCCGAGGCTGGTGGAGAAGGCTGAAATAGAGGTGAGGCATGTTGGGTGAAGCCGTCTGAGACCAATGGACACAAGAGTTCCACAGACAATTTACAATTTTTTCCCCATTAAAGTTGTCTTTGGCAGACACACTTCACTTTGCTTCATCATGTTTATCTGCAGTTAGTAACTGTTTTTTTGTAAATGGTTATCTTTAAACATTGACAAGACAGAAGTATTATTCTGTTTGCTTTTTTGACTGCTGCAGCACACTGAGCCGACGATTTTAAAGTATTATCCACTATGATGCCTAGATCTTTTTCCTGGGTGGTAGTTCCTAATATGGAACCTGACATCGTGTAAGTACAGCAAGGGCTATTTTTTCCTACATGCAACACCTTGCACTTGTCCACATTAAATTTCATCTGCCATTTGGATGCCCAATTTTCCAGTCTCACAAGGTCTTCCTGCAATTGATCACAATCTGCTTGTGATTTAATTACTTTGAACAATTTTGTGTTATTTGCAAATTTGATTCTCACTCATCGTATTTCTTTCCAGATCATTTATAAATATATTGAAAAGTAAGGGTCCCAATACAGATCCCTGAGGCACTCCACTGGCCAATCCCTTAAACTGAGAAAATTGTCCATTTAATCCTACTCTCTGTTTCCTGTCTTTTAACCAGTTTGTAATCCACGAAAGGACATCTCCTATCCCATGACTTTTTAGTTTTCTTAGAAGCCTCTCATGAGGGACTTTGTCAAATGCCTTCTGAAAATCCAAATACACTACATCTACTGGTTCATCTTTATCCACAAGTTTATTAAACTCTTCAAAAAAAATGAAGCAGATTTGTTAGGCAAGACTTCCCTTGGGTAAATCCATGTTGACTGTGTTCCATTAAACCACCCTCCAGTCTTCAGGTACAATGGATGAATTTAATGATAGATTACAAATTTTTACTAATAGGTCTGAAATTTGATTTTTTAGTTCCTTCAGTACCCTAGAATGCATACCATCTGGTCCAGGTGATTTGCCACTCTCTAGTTTGTCAATCTGGCCTACTACATCTTCCAGATTCACAGTGATTTCGTTCAGTTCTTCTGACTCATCACTCCTGAAACCCATCTCAGGAACTAGTATCTCCCTAACATCCTCATTAGTAATCATGGAAGCAAAGAATTAATTTAGTCTTTCTGCAATGGCCTTATCTTCCCTAAGAGCCCCTTTAACCCCTTGGTCATCTAATGGTCCAACCGACTCCCTCACAGGTTTCTTGCTTCGGATATATTTTAAAAAGTTTTTATTATGAGTTTTTGCCTCTATGGCCAACTTCATTTCAAATTCTCTCTTCGCCTGTCTTATCAATGTTTTATACTTAACTTGCAATGCTTATGTTTTATCCTATTTTCTTCAGATGGATCCTTCTTCCAATTTTTGAAGGATGTTTTTTGGCTAAAATAGCCTTTCACCTCACCTTTTAACCATGATGGTAATCGTTTTGCCTTCCTTCCACCTTTCTTAATGTGTGGAATACATTTGGACTGCGCCTCTAGGATTGTAATTTTAAACAATGCCCATGCCTGTTGAACACTTTTAACCTTTGCAGCTGCACCTTTCAGTTTTTTTCTAACTATTTTCCTCATATTATCAAAGTTTCCCTTTTGAAAGTTTAGTGTTAGAGCTGCAGATTTACTTATTGTCCCCCTTCCAGTTATTAGTTTAAATTTGATCATGTTATGATCACTGTTGCCAAGTGGCCCTACCACCGTTATCTCTGTCACCAAATCTTTAGTTCCACTAAGAATTAAATCTAAAATATATCCCTCTCTTGCTGGTTCCTGAACCAATTGCTCCATGAAGCAGTCATTTATTACATGCAGGAACTTTGTCTCTAGCAAGTCCTGATGTTACTTTTACCCAGTCAATATTGGGGTAATTGAAATTTCCCATTATTATTGCACTGCCAAATTGGTTAGCTTCCCTGATTTCTCTTAGCATTTCATCATCTGTCTGACCATTTTGTCCAGGTGGATGGTAGTATACTCCTATCATTATACTCTACCCAACACACATGGGATTTCTACCCATATAGATTCTACTGAGCATTTAGTCTCTTGTATGATCTTTATCCTGTTGGACTCTATACCCTCCTGGACATAAAGTGCCACTCCCCCACCAAGTTGATCCTCCCTATCATTGCGATATAATTTGTGCCTGGATTAATTCATCTCTTTGAATGTATGCCCCTATCTGTGCCTTCCATTCTGACAATCAGAATTTATTATAAATTTTATTCCCCCTTGAGGCCCACGTAGAAAAGACTCATGAGAGGGCCTTCTCAGTCACCAGCCCGATTCTATGGAAAGCCCTGCCAGCTCTATAACATCAAAGAAATTAAAACATTCAAGAAGGTACTTAAAACATGCCTGTTTAGAGATGCTTTTGCAGCAGCAGATTAGGGTGATTGGCAGTGAAGTTTTTTTTGTTTTTTTAATCAGAAAAGTAGCAGTCAGAAAAAGTGTATTTTTTTATTTTGTTTTGTTATGTTTTTAAATGACGGTGAGTGTTTATTCTGTAACCTGCCCCAAGCTTCTTGAAGGGTGTGGGCTAGAAATATTTTAAATAAATAGTGATGTAACCCTACACGATAGTCACTCAGTCCTGAGGCTCCACTTTGAACCCTTAAGAGCCTCCAACTCATAAATGAGCTTCAGGTTCTAGTTTAAAGCAGCACAATAGAGAGGAGGAGGACTGGAGAATGGACACTGGAAACAACTGAGCACTCCAAAAAAGGCAGCTTTCAGTTCTAGTGAGATGGCCCTGAAGCAGAACGTAAGGAGCAAACATGTGTATGTTTCAGTTGGAGGGAAAAGAAGAGAACCACAATTTGGGCACAAGTAGCTGTGAAATCACCACTGCAGAATTAAAAGGCTGGTTTTTGGATATTAAGAGGGAACTGCCCTGGAAGGAAAAGTGTAATGGTTGATGAGATGAAGAGGTCATGTAGGTGGGAGATTGAGTAGAGAAAATTAAGGGGAAGCTGGAGGAGCAGCATTATAATGTGAATGCAGATCGGCAAAAAAATTGAAAGTCTGGAGAAAGATAGTTATGAATTGTGAGAAAAACTCGAAATTCAGGCATAACAGTTCTGAACAGAATACCTTAAGTGAAAGGTTTTTGTGAAACAGCAAATTATGGTGACTGTGAAGAAGTAATTAAAAAAAAAAACTTTGCATGCACCTGATTAGCACAGGGGAAACACCGAATCCTGGGACTGAGAGGAAAATTAAATGAGCACACTGGGCTTTGGGCCCTATAAGGAATAATCTATCTAGAAACATAAGTGTTTTCATGATTTCCTGATAAAGGCAAACATCGTTGAACTTGCCAGAATAAAAGGCAGTATGCTGTAGAAAGATCATAAAATCAAAATCTATAATATATCACATTACTGTGGAAAAAAATACAGATCTGAAAGTTACCTCCAGAATAAGAAAAGAGAACATTTAGATAAGAACATAAGAGCCGGCAGAGTATTGGGAATTGTTGGGAGGGAAGTGGAAGATAGGACGGGGGATGTCGTGATGCCTCTGTGTCGCTCCGTGGTGGGACCGCGCCTTGAGTGCTGTGTGCAGTTCTGGTCACCGCATCTCAGGGGGGATGTGGCTGCACTGGAGAGAGGGTGCAGAGAGGGGCGACCAGGATGATGTGGGGCATGGAGTGGCTGCCCTGTCAGGAGGGGCTAGGGAGGTTAGGGCTGTTCAGTTTGGAGAAAAGATGACTGAAGGGAATATGAAAGAAGTCTACAAAATCATGAAAGGGCTTGAAGAAGTTAATGTAAATCGGATATTTACTCTCTCAGATAACAGAAGGACTAGGGGTCACTCCATGAACATAAGAAATGCCATATTGGGTCAGACCAAGGGTCCATCAAGCCCAGTATCCTGTTTCCAACAGTGGCAAATCCAAGTCACAAGTGCCTGGCAAGTACCCAAACATTAGATAGATCACAAACTACTATTGCTTATTAATTACCCTAATAGCAGTTTATGGATTTATCTTCAAGGAACTCGGATACACTAACTACTGTGTCCACATCCTCTGGCAATGAATTCCAAAGCTTAACTCTGTGTTGAGAAAAAATAATTTTCTTTGATTTGTTTTAAATGAGCTACTTGCAAACTTCATGGAGTGCCCCCTGGTCCTTCTATTATCTGAGAGAGTAAATAACTGATTTACATTAACTTGTTCAAGTCCTTTCATGATTTTGTAGACTTCTATCATATCCCCCCTCAGTCGTCTCTTCTCCAAATTGAAAAGCCCTAACTTCTTTAGCCTTTCCTCATAGGGAAGCTGTTCCATGCCCTTTATCATTTTGGTCACCCTTCTCTGCACTTTCTCCAGTGCAGCTATATACCTTTTGAGATGCAGAGACAAGAAATGCACACAGTATTCAAGGTATGGTCTCACCATGGAGTAATACAGAGGCATTATGACATCATCCATTTTATTTTCCATTCCCTAATAATTCCTAACATTCTGTTTGCTTTTTCGATCGCCATAGCACACTGGGCCGACAATTTCAATGTATCATCTACTATGATGCTTAGATCTCTTTCCTGGGTGGTAAGTTCTATCTTAGGAGTTAACATTGTGTAACTCCAGCAAGGGTTATTTTTCCCTATATGTATCACTTTGCAATTGTCCACGTTAAATTTTATCTGCCATTTGGAAGCGCAATCTTCCAGTCTCACAAGGACCACCTGCAATTCGTCACAATCCGCTTGAGATTTAACTACTCTGCATAATTTTGTGTCATCCACAAATTTGATCACCTCATGCATCATAACCCCTTTTCAGATCATTTATAAATATATTAAAAAGCACAAGTTTAAGTACAGATCCCTGAGTCACTCCACTATTTACTTTTTTCCACTGTGAAAACTGACCATTTAATCCTACTCTTTGTTTTCTGTCTTTTATCCAACTTGCAGTCCAGAAAAGGACATCACCTTCTATCCCATGATTTTTTAGTTTTCTTAGAAGCCTCTCATGTGGGACTAGTTGTGAATGCCTTCTGAAAATCCAAATACATCACATCTATGGATTCACTTTTGTCCACATGCTTATTTACCCCTTCAAAAAAATGTAGGAGATTTGTGAGGCAAGACTTTTCTTGGGTAAATCCATGTTGGCTGTGTCCCATCAAACCATGTCTATCTAAATGTTTTGTGATTTTATTCTTTATAACAGTTTCCACGATTTTTCCCGGCACTAAAGTCAGGCTCATCAGTCTATAGTTTCCTGGATCATGCCTGGATCCCTTTTTAAATATAGGGGTTACATTGGCCATCTTCCAATCTTCAGGTACATCGGATGATTTTAAGATAGGCTACAAATTTTTACTAATAGCTCTGAAATTTCATTTTTTAGTTCTTTCAGAACCCTGGCGTGTATACCATTCGGTCCAGGTGATTTACTACTCTTCAGTTTGTCAATCAAGCCTACCACATCTTCCAGGTTCACAATGATTTGATTCAGTTGATCTGAATCATCACCCATGAACACCTTCTCTGGAATGGGTCTCTCTCCAACATCCTCTTTAGTAAACGCTGAAGCAAAGTAATTGTTTAATCTTTACACGATGGCCTTATCTTCTGTAAGTGCCCTTTAACCCCTTGATCATCGAGTGGTCCAACAGACTCCCTTTGCAGGCTTTCTGCTTCGGATATATTTTAAAACATTTTTATTGTGAGTTTTGCCTCTACGGCCAACTTCTTTTCAAATTCTCTCTTAGCCTGTCTTATCAATGTCTTACATTTAACTTGCCAATCCTTATGCTTTATCTTATTTTCTTCTGAAGGATCCTTCTTCCAATTTTAGAATGAAGATCTTTTGGCTAAAATAGTCTCTTTCACCTCACCTTTTAACCATACAGGTAATCGTTTTGCCTTCTTTCCACCTATTATAATGCATGGAATATATCTGGTCTGTGCTTCTAGGATGATATTTTTTAACAGCTGTTTATGAATGCTATCCTTTTCTCCCTTACCTTTTCAGCAGCATTTTTAGAAAACCATAGCAGCCTCTTTTTCCTTTATTTACTTTCCTAACAAAAAAAGTTAGTTGCCCTTAGATTATCTTTTTAGTTTTGCCTACAGCTCTTCTGCTTCCTCTAGATTTTCCCATTCAGCTTGATACTCCCCCATTTTAACAAGTTAGTTTTCCTGAAGTCTAGGATCCTCGACTTTGAATGAACCATCAGTTCCTGCACTCTAATACTGAAAACTACACCATCCGGTAATCGGTAGATCCAAGATGATCATCCATTACAGCATTAGAAACACTGTCCCTGTTGGTAAGCACCAGGTTCAATTGGTTAGAATATTAATAAGGTCATTTAAATGTTAACACAAAATTGGCATTATTTTCACAAACCATGTTAATGAAAAATATGTTAAATTTAATTAATTTATTTGATTTTTATATTCTGCTTTTCAAGTACTTCAAAGCATATTACATTCAAGTTCTGTAGGTATTTAACATAGTAAATGAGGGCAGCTAAAGACCCATTCAGTCTGTGCAGCAAAACATTTAGGGTTGGAACCAGGGGAGAATTGCAGGAAAATATCATCACGGAGAATTTTTTCAAAATCAGCCCACGGGGTGTCTGACTCACTCATATGCTTATTTCGCCTTGGTCCGATACAGGCCCTCATCAAATATAGAATATAGACACCATAAAGTATAAACAGAAATGTGCAGACAAAAACTGAACTGGAAACTGCAACAAGCCAGATTCTGTATGCAGTGCAACAATGGATAAACAGTAACCATGCCACATAAAACATCAAACAATAAAATCAAGAAATATAAAATATATTAGTAAACCAATCTAAACAAATAAATATTTCAAAACAGCTGATAAAACATCCAATAAATAAAAACTCATTGGGAAATGTTTAAAATATTTCCCAAACACCAGTTAAATATTTCAAAACAGTAGACACATTAAACAACTAATAAAAATAAAAAAATATTCACCACTCTCTATACCTAAGAATATTTTATTCCAATCACCAAAAAATATAAATAAATGTGCAGACAAAAACTGAGCTGGAAACTGCAACAAGCCAGACACTGTATAAGAAAACCAAAATAAAAAAAACCCATTACCATTTCTTTTAAAACATCAAACAATAAAACTAAGAAATATAAAATACAATAGTAAAACCATACTAAAATAATGAACAAATATTTCAAAATTTTATTTATTTATTTGTGGTTTTTATATACCGATAATCGTTTGGAACATCTAATCGGTTTATAGCGAATCGGCAAATTCAGCAACAGACTTTACTTATAACTTAGTGAACAACAATTCGGAAACAGGCTATAGTTAGGTAGTCAAAGTGACTAATATGAGAGTCATTACTAAGTATAATGATATTTACAGAAGGTCGATGATATATGACAAAATATATATACATATACATATAGCTTGGTAAGCGAGAAATTAAACTTTCTGAAAGGCATTTTTACTCAGTGGAGAAGAATGTCATTATATATAAAAGCTAAATACATATATACAATGGTTGAGTGGGTGACAAAAGGAAACAGTATTGGCGGTAAGGGGGTAGTTAGGTACCGGCGAAAGGAGATAAGGTAACTAACGAAGGGGGGGGGGGGGGGGGGGAAGGATAGCTGACAAATAGAAGATCTAATCATTAAAAACTTTTTTTTTAATTTACTGTTTTAAAATATGTTTTTGGTGTTTGGAAGACACATCAAATTTCATCCAATAATTAAAAATAATAAGGATAAAAAAAAAAAATCTTGTGCTCTCCATACCTGGGAATGTTAGCAAGTAGCTCATTTAAAACAAATAGAAGAAAAATCTTTTTCACTCAGTGCATAGTTAAGCTCTGGAATTCATTGCCAAGGGATGTGGTTTCAGCATTTAGTGTTACTGGGTTTTAAAAATGTTTGGATAAATTCCTAGAGGTTAAATCCATAAACTGCTATTACGGTAATTAATAAGTAGTAGTAGCTTGTGATCTATCTAATGTTTGGGTACTTGCCAGGTACTTGTGACTTGGATTGGCCACTGTTGGAAACAGGATGCTGGGCTTGATGGACCCTTGGTCTGACCCAGTATGGCATTTCTTATGTAGATATAGATGGTTTTATCCTTATGGCATCCTGCTTACCAATGGCATGACTTCACATGCAAAAAACAGCTGGCGAAGCATGGGAGGCCATGAAGGAAGGCGGGTATTTAAAAGAGTGGAGGCATAAAAGTAAATAAATGTGCTCTGGAGCCTAAAAGAGTGGATAGTCAAGCACATAGAACATTTCCTATTGACAGAGAGACCCTAGAATTAGCAAGAAAGGAATGAAGGCTATATGAAAGAATACTGGAACTTACGGCCTAATAAGAAAGTGCAATGATCTCTATTTTAAATCTGTGGGAGAAGATGTCTAGTAGGCAGACTTGAAAAGCTGTGACTCCTGTTGATGTCAACTGAGCTGGAATGGAACAAAAGGAAGATGGTTATGGTTAAGACTGCTTTCTAACCAGATCTTTTGTCTTTAGCTTCTTTTTTTCTTTTTCTTCTCTTGTTTAATGTTTACATCTCAAAGTAGTAATCTGCTTTTGCATTCAGTTGGCTGATGGAAGTTGTAGTTTAAATGTATTGGGTACAGCTGGTTGAAGACCTTATTCCTCTGGAGGTGGGCCAGTGGGATGATAAAGATTGCAGGGGTGAATTTGGGATTAGGAGGAGGAGAGATGGGTTTATCAGAGGAGGGATGGTTTAATAATGGGGTAAAAATGCTTAGTGGGGGGCAGGGAGGAGGAAAGTTAGCTATAGTAGATAGGTGAAGGAGCAAGGTTGTAATGGGAGCGCTGAAGGTATTAAAAAAAAAAAAAAGTAAAATGCATAACTTATGAGTAATATCCATCAATATTAAGGGGCTCAATAGCCACATGAATACTGCTAATTTTAAGGAGGGGTACAGATTAAAAGCTTCTATTTTATTAATTTAAGAGACTCAATTTAAAAAATTCTGATGATAAAATGTTATGGGATAAAAGATTTCCCCAGGTATATTTGGTTGCAAATACAGAGAAGAGTGAAAATTGCGTTTGACTGCAGGGTCTAATCTGGGGGTGATGAATATTTACAGAGAAGGGGGGGGGAGAGGGGGAGAGATGCATTATGCTTAAGGTGACTGCAGAAGGTGATGTTTTTACTATAGTGAATATATATGTCATTAACCATGGGGGGGGGGGGGGGGGGGAGTTTGAGCTAGATTTTCAAGTTTGAGTCTTAATTAAGAGAAAGACAGTTACTTTAGATCTGGACCTCAGTGGAACGCATAGCCTGGTGCAAAGGGTTACTATGATGGGGTCGCTAAGCAACAGCGATCATAATGTATTCAAATTTGATATAATCACTGGAGGGAGGATATTAAGTAAACCTACTGCAATAGCATATAACTTTAAAAAGGGGAGACTGTTAGACTGAGGAAATTAGAAAAACTAAAAGGAGCAGTTGCAGAGGTTAAATGTGCATGAGGTAAGGACATTGTTCAAAAATACCATCGTGCAAGCCCAGACAAAATGTGTACCATGCATTAAAAGAGATTAAAGGAAGACCGAATGACTACCTGCATGGTTTTATGATAAAGTGAATAAGGCAATCAAAGCCAAAAGAGCATCGTTCAAAAAATGGAAAGCAGATCCAAATGAAGAAAATAGGTAAAAGCATAACAAGTTAGATGTAAAACAGTAGTAAGGTCAAGAGAAAATTTGAGAAACTTGCCAGAAAGGAAAAAGTTTGTGAAGCAGTCAGTTGGGGGCTAGATGACAAAGGGGGCAAAAGGGGTGCTCAGGGAGGTGAAAGGCTTCTGCCGGGGACGGGAATGGCCGCATGAAATCGGAGCTCTCCCTCCCGGAACTTAAAATCACTCAAAAACCTGAGCCTGAGCCCCGGAACCCAGCTTGACGTCACATTTAAGAGCTGCCTCTACTGCTGCGATGGCGGTGAAAAGAAAAAGTGCAGATTTAAAGCAGTTTTCATTTAGTAAACTGCCGCCAGAGCTGGCTAATAATACCGTGGACAGGCCCGAGCAGGCCGCATTGGGCAGTGCTGCGGTAAATTTGCAAGATGGCGCCGGAGAGCTGCAGACGGCTGGAATCGAAGCCTCGCTGGTAACCCCACAACTGAGAGAAGAAATACGGGGATGGTTTCAAGAAATAAGGTCTGATCTTTAAATACATAAAAAGGAATTATTAGCCTCTATCACTGATCTAAGGGAAGACCTCATAACGCTGGGACATCGAGTTGATGACATATATGTGAGATCGGATAATTGCAGCAGAATTGAATAAATTACATACACAGCACAGCTCGATGGAAAACGAGGTAGCCACCCTCCAAGATAAATTGGAAGACCTAGAAAACAGATCTCAAAGGTGCAACATCAGAATCAGGGGGGTACCTGACTCAGCGGACTTTGCAAATGCTCAGGAAGTGGCTGAGAAGGTATGCACATTCTTACTACAGGAAGGACATCCTCCAAATGGAGAGGTGGCTGAAACACCAAGGGCTATTAAAATAGAAAGGGCACATGGGGCTTTGGGCCAGAGGTCAGATGCCCGACCGAGAGACATCATTATCTGTTTTCACAGTTATGTGCAAAAGACTCAGATACTTGAAGCAGCTAAAAAGAAAAACAATTGGTCCTGGGAGGGCCACTCCTTAAGCATTTACCAAGATCTGGCAGCTTCCACGTTGAGACGGCGGTTTGACCTACGTGAGGTGACAGCATTCCTGAGAGCTGAGAACATTCAATATAGATGGACCTTCCCATTCGGACTCCAATTCACAGCAAATGGAATGACACACTGAGGGGCAGATTTTAAAAGGCCCACGCGCGCCTAAAGCCCCGGGGCTTTCGAAAAGGGGAGGGAGGGGGCGTGTCCGGGGGCATTCCCGAAACGACGCGGAGTTTCGGGGGCATGCCACGGCGTTTCGGGGGTGGACCTCGGGGTATGGCGCCGGCCCGGGGGCGTGGGCGAGGCCTCCAGACCAGCCCCCGGGACCGGAGGACAGAGCAGGGCTGCCGGCCGACGCGTGACAAAGGTAGGGGGGGGTTTAGATAGGGCTGGGGGGTGGGTTAGGGAGGGGAAGGTGGGGGGAGGGCGAAGAAAAGTTCCCTCCGAGGCCGTTCCGAAATCGGAGTGGCCTCAGAGGGAACAGGCAGGCCGCGCTGGGCTCGGCGCGCGCAGGTTGCACAAATGTGCACCCCCTTGCGCGCGCCGACCCCGGATTTTATAAGATACGCGCGGCTACGCGCGTATCTTATAAAATCCAGCGTACTTTTGTTCACGCCTGCTGCGCGAACAAAAGTACGCGCTCGCACAATTTTTGAAAATCTACCCCTGAGGCGGCAGAGACCTTGGACAAGGCTGGTTTCCAACCAAACATTGCCACTGCTAAGAAAATACCTAAACCACAGAGAATTGATGATCAGTCTCGCTGGCACAGAGTTGGCAAAGGAGGGAGGCATCTGAGGAGACATTCTGAGGATTCGAGATCAGTTTTATCAGATCAGGGCTGAAGGACAGAAGATTTTCTTTCTTATATAGTCTACTTGTAAGGTTTCCCTCAAGGCCTGATTTGTTCATATTTGTTTATATGGGGAGATAGCATTGGACCTAAACAAGGTCCTCATATGCTTGATTGCTGCAGACTGCAGGATTCTGTTTTTCATGGTTCATACTGTTTACCTATCTTAATAGCTCAGTTGCTTTTGTATAACCTGATTGTTCCGGGAGGAGGGGCCTGGATGTGGCTGTTCCCGACAACAATGAGAGCCCTCCATAGAAAGGAGATGACCACCCTGGTGGTTGGGCGGTATGATTATTTGATCATGCATAATGGTATCTTCTGGAAAGACAGGGAGGGTGGAATACATGCTGTAACTTGAACATGCTCATTATGTGGTAGTTTGAATATGTTTATTATATAAGTATAAAATGCCTTGACCATTATTGAAATTATGAATTGTACAGATTTTGAGCTCACATGTGATATTTTGTTTATGGTCAATAAAAGTTCATATTAAAAAAAAAAAAAAAAAAAAAAAGGGGGTGCTCAGGAAGGATAAGGAAATAGCAGAAAAATTGGATGAATTGTTTGTCTCGGTCTTTACAGAAGAGGATGTTGGGAACAAACCTATACTTGAAACATTTTTTAATAGTGTTGACTGTGAACAACTGAAACAAATCTCTGTGATAATGCAGCATGTAATAGATCAGATTGTCAAAGTGTAAGGTGTAACAAATCACAAGGACCAGATGGCATCCACCCCAGAGTCTTAAGAATATTAGTGCCATGCTGGGTCAAACCAAAGATCCTTTAAGCCCAGCACTTGTCTTTGACAATGGCCACTCCCAAAAAGTAGATCCACGTTCTTGCTGCTCACACTCTGACAAATGCTGCATCTATTCAGTCACCTAGTTAATAACTATGAATTTTCTTCCTGGAACTCGTCCAAACCATTTTAAAAGCCAATTGTGCTAGCTGCCTAGCTCACATCCTCTGGCAACAAATTCCATAGCTTGATTGTGTGTTGCATGTAAAAATACTTTATCCAGTTTGTTTTAAATGTACTACCTGTTAGTTTTAGAGTGTCCCCTTGTCCCTATTGTTATTTTAATGGGTAAATAGTTATTCTCTATTTACCTGTTCACTGCAGTCATGATTTGTAGATCTTTATCATACCCTCCTCTCTCCCAGAGCTCTCTTCTTCAAGCTAAAAAGTCCTCACCTATTTAATTATTCTTCATAAGGAAGTTGTTGCAATTCCTTAACCATTTTGGTTGTCCTTTTGTATACTTTTTCTATTTCTGTGATATCCTTTTAGAGATGGAGCAATCAAAATTGCACACAATACTCAAGATGCACTTGCACCATTGATCTATACCAGCGATTCTCAACTGGTGTGTCGTGGCTCCCGGTGTCCCACTGCCCCAGTTGTGCTTCCCTTCTCCCCAGGGGTGGATTGGCCTATCAGGGAATCAGTCGTGCCCCAGTGGGCCAATGCAGTTGGTAGCAGGGTGATGCTTAGTGCCGCCACTGGAGGTCAGGCCGGCGGTGGCTGAAAAGCGGAGAGATGCTGCATGCCATGCCGGAGGCAAGGATGGCGATGGTTGAAGAGCGGAGAGATTGTGTGCCACCGCCGGAGGCCAGGCCGGTGGGGGGCTTATTGGGCCAAACAATGAGAAGAGGCTCCACATGAGAGAGCAAACTTGCTTGTGAGTGTGTGTGTGTGTGTGTGTGTGTGTGTATGTCTGTGAGTGGCAGCTTTGTGTGTGTGTGGTAGAATGGGTGCCTGGGTGCATGAGTGGCAGCTTTGTGTGTGTGTGTGGTGGAATAGGAGCAAGAGCATTTGTGTGTGATTGAGAGCTTGTATGTAAGTAAGAGCATGTATGTGATTGAGAGAGAGACTGGTCAGAGGTGATGTGCTTGAGAGAGAGAGAGAGAGAGAGAGACTGATTAGGAAGATGACTGTGTGTGTGTGAGGAAGAGAGACTGGTTAAGGAGGTTACTGGTGTGTGTGAGAGACAGAGACTGTGTGTAACTGGTTGTGGGCCCTAAGGAAGAGGACTATGAGGACAGAGCTTCAGCAGCCATTATTGCTTCTGGTGAGTGCTATTGGCCTGGAAGGGAAAGGAGTAGGAGAGTTGCTGGAGAGGTTAAGTAAAGGTGGCTTTTTAAGTTTATTTTTCTAGATTGACTGCCATTTTAATTATTAGGTATTATGCGATGTCTGCTGTTTTGAAACATTTTATTGTTAATTGGACAATTTTAAATAATTTTTCTGAGTTTTTAATTGTTGGATGTTATTCTGTTCAGCAGCTGTTTTGTAACATTTATTAGCATAGTTTTACAATTATTTCTGGTGTGGGGATCTGTAGCAGGTTGGCTTATTCTGTTTTCCTAATAGGGCCTGGTTTAATATTTGTAGTGTTGCCTTTTACTGTCTGAGTGTGTTGCCTTTTACTGTCTTGAGTGTGTTCCTTAATACAGGTGTAACTTTATGTGGATTAATTTGTGTGCATTATTGTAGATCCTGGGACTAAGTTAGGTGCTATAGTTCTCTTTCCATTTCTCAAGGTTTGCACTGCATGCAGAGTGGCTTTTTTGGTTTTCAATTCCAGTTTCTGTCTCCATATTTATAATTTGTGGTCTTTCTGTACTTAGTGAAAGTCAGTTCTGTGTGTGTGTCCGAGGTGAGGTATTTTACTAGCATGTAGGCATTTGTATCAATCTTATTTGTTGTGTTTTCTCAGTAGGATATGCATTAGTGGTAAATTACTGTCTTTTCATATGAGGGGTATTGTGCCTGCCAGTAAAGGGAGTTTGTTTTGCTTTTACTGAGATGTCATCAGAACCAGAATATCTTTTTTGTATGGCGAGTTGTATGCCCTAGTTCTGCTCTGCACCCATTGTTGGGGGTCGAGAGGGTTCTTGAGGATGCAGAATGTATGTTTACATTATCCCCATGACAGTCACATGTTCAGTGTGTCACGCATGTGAGAATCATCTGTCAGGTGTGTCCCGGCAGAAAAAAGATTGAGAGCCACTGATCTATACAAAGGCATTATCATGTTTCCATTTTATTCTCCATTTCTTTCTGAATAATTGCTAGCAAAACATTTGCTTTTTTTGACTGCAGTTGTGCTTTGAGCTGAGGATTTCAATGTGCTGGCCACAATGAATGTAAGATTCTTTTCCTGGGTAGCTAGTCCTAAAAACTAAAACATGAAATTGCAAACCTGTTGAGAGAAATCTGTAACCTGTCATTTAAAACAGCTGCAATATCTGAAGACTGGAGGGTATTGCTGATTTTTAAAAAGGGCTCCAGGGTGATCGGGGAAACTTGAGACCAGTGAGCCTAACGTCTGTGCCAGGCAAAATGGTAGAAGCTATTCTTGAAAAGAAAATTGTGCTCAGTCTAGATAGACGTGGTTTAATGGGCAAGAGTCAACAAGGTTTTAGCAAATACCAATCTTTTAAATTCTTTTTAAAGGTGTAAACATTGTGAATGATGGCAGATAAAGACCAAAATGGTCCATCTAGTCTTCCCAGCAAGTTTTCTTTAAACATTTTTTTTTTTTTTAGGGTAGTAGCAACTGCCGCTATATGCAGGCTAACCCAAGCTTTCTGTTAAGGGTAATAGCAACTGCTGCACATCTAAATAAAGGTGAACCATTTGATAAAGTGTATTTGGATTTTCAGAAGGTATTTGACAGAATCCCCAATGAGAGACGTCTCAGGAAATTTCACAGTCATGGGATAGGAGGCAATGTCCTATTGTGGATTGGTAATTGATTAACAGACAGAAAACAAAGCATAGGAATAAATGGAGACAGGTCATTAGTTGAGTACCGCAAGGATCGATACTGGAACCTGTGTAGTTTAATCTGGAAAAGGCAACAACGAGTGAGGTGATCAAATAATTCAGAATTGTTAAAACAGCAGTGCACTGTGAGAAACTGCAGAGGGAACTTGTGAAACTAGGAAACTGGTCATCTGCATGGCACATGAAATTTAATGTGAGAGAGTGCAAAAAATACACACAGGAAAATAAAATCCTAACTACAGGCACAGGACAAGGACCTTGAAGTCCTTGTGGACAATATGTTGAAATCCTCAGCTTCCCCTAGGGAGCCATTCCATTCATCATTTTTATTGCCCTTCTCTGCACCTTTTTCAGTTCCGCTGTGTCTTTTTTGATGTGAAGTCAGCAGAACTGCACAAATATTCAAGGAGTGGTCACACCATGGCTTGATGCAGAGGCAATATATTTTCCATTTCTTTTCAGATCATTCCTAACATTCTATTTGCTTTTATTGACTGCCTTCACGCACTGAGCTGAATGGAAGTGCCTGTTGCTGTTTTTTCAGTCTGCCTCATTCTTTCTGACAAAATCTCTCAAACTATGTTCACTCTACATTCCCAGATCAGTCCAGACTCCTGGGTTTTGCATCCCTTCCAGCAGATAGAGACAGAGAAAGTTTTACTGACACCCCTACATAACCCTGAGTGCTATCTGCAGTTCCTCAGTATTTCTCTCTCTCCAGCAAATGGTAGATGGTGCAAAACCTGCAGTTCTGCTATTCAAGGAAAAATGTTTTCTTTAGCGTCCAGTCAGATGAATCCAGAACAAGTGGGTTATGCACCTCTACCAGCAGATGGAGACAGAGCAAACTGACGTCACAGTACATATACCCCTGCAGTGATATCAGCCTGCCGGTATTTTCCTTCTCCAGCAGATGGCCATGCATCTCCCCACTGGGGATTGCTTCATTTTAAAGAAAAGGAGAATTAAGTAAATTGGCCTCGCTCTCCTGTGTTGATACCAAAAGGTCCCTCCCACAGTTGAGAATTCCTAAGGTGATTTCCGTGGTCCCTCAGATGAGTGCCTTGGTCCGGTAGCTGGTTTCAGCCGGTGTGGACTTAGCTGCTTTTGTCTAGTAGTCTGGCTTTTGAGAGGCAGCACTTGAGGCGCAGGGGGTATCCCGAAGTGGTTATTACTACTCTATTGCAGGCTAGGTGAACGTCTGCATCTTTTGTATGTGCGGGTCTGGAAGGTTTCTGAGACCTGATGTATAGCTAATGGGGTACAAGCTCTTTGCTTCAGGAGGGTTTGTCAAGGATTTGGCCTTTAACTCTCTCAGGGTCCAGCTTGGCTGCTTTAGGTTGTCTTTGAGGTAAGGTAGAGGGGTTTCCCCTGTACCCATTCATCCTGATGTAATTCGGTTTCTTTGGGGAGCAAAGAAATTATGCCCTCTGGTAAAGAGAGTTTGTCCATCCTGGAA
Organism: Rhinatrema bivittatum; assembly: GCF_901001135.1. Classification (NCBI taxonomy): domain Eukaryota; kingdom Metazoa; phylum Chordata; class Amphibia; order Gymnophiona; family Rhinatrematidae; genus Rhinatrema; species Rhinatrema bivittatum. Next base: position 123,021,659 of record NC_042619.1, on the reverse strand, counting down.
CTTTAATCTTGTCCTCCGGGGTTTGTGTGAGGCTCCCTTCGAACATCTCAGGAAAGCAACTCTTGGATTTGACCTTTAAGGTAATTTTCCTTGTGGCCATATGTTTAGCTAGAAGACTCTCGGAGCTACAGACTTTGTCTTGACAGGATCCCTTCCTGCTGATTTTGGACTTGGGAGTTTCTTTGCATACAGTGCCTTCTTTTTTTTGCCTAAGGTGGTTTCGGCATTTCATGTGAATCAGACAGTGGAGCTTCCAGCTTTTCCTGAGGTGGACTCCTCTGTACCTCATGCAAGGGAGCTTAGGCTCTTGGATGTGCGGAGAACCTTGTTGAGTAATGATTTTAGAAAGTTGGAACGGTTCGAAAATAGGTTGTCAAGGATCTAAGGCCACTATTGCCTGTTGGCTTAAGGAGGCCATTGGTTTGACATATATATCCAAGGGTCGACCGGGCTCTGAAGGTTTGAGAGTCCATTTGATGCGTTCTTAGGCAGCCTCATGTGTGGAGGCTCAGCAGGTTTCTTCGCAAGAGATTTCCAGGGCAGTGACATAGAGGTCTTTGCACACTTTTGCAAGGCACTATGTTTTGGATGTGGGAGATCTGTCGTCCAAGTCTTTTGGTGAGAGTGTTTTGCAAGTGGGACTCTGAGGTCCCACCCTAGTTAGGGATCTTAGGTTCATCCCAAGAGTCTGGACTGATCTCGGTATGTACAGGGAAAGGAAAATTGGTTGTTACCTGCTAATTTTCATACCTGTAGTACCACAGATCAGTCCAGAACCTGTCCAATCTATGAAGGAGGAGAGTAGTCTACTTGTTTTTTTTTTCTTGGCATGGAATACAGTCTTGCTTGTTGGTTTCATGCTATTGGTTTTTGTATGTTAGGCTTCTAAAGAGGCCACCATACTCCGGTTCTTAAGGGAAAAGTTAGGAATTCATTATCTATCAAATAGACTTAAGTTTTGGTATAGTCTTTAGGCTTCGATACAGGGCAATACTGAGGAACTGCAGGTGGTACTCAGGGTTATATAGCAGTGTCTATCTCCATTTGCTGGCAGAGATGCAAAACGCAGGAGTCTGGACTGATCTGTGGTACTACAGGAACGAAAATTAGCAGGAAAGAACCAATTTTCCAATACACAATCATGTGTGAGATTTTATTTTGCTTCATTGTTTTTAATTTTAAATATGGCACTGTTCTAAATACCTGTCAGGCAATGAATGCATTTCTTTCCCCTTCCCCCACCCAACCGTGCTGCATAGATAAGATCTTTACAGGATTGCTTTTTACTGCTCAATATAAATGAATCTGATTGATCAGTTTTCTTACTGTTCAGAGGCAGGATTCTCCATAATTAGAATGTCCTTTTATATTGTAGGCTTCTGCGTAAAGCAACAAACATGGTCGTAATTTTCATCATTATGAGAAGTCATGTCATATGCTGACTGTCATCTTACTATTGGTACACTAAACTAAAGAACAAATTTAAAAAATGTGATAATTTTACCAAACTTACCCAAAGATGGGAAAAAAAAATATTCTCCAGATATGGCCAATTTCTATGTGGCTTAGATTTTTCCTTTTCCAGTGGTTTCAAGTATTTGTGTAGGAATAAGCTGTTTCAGAGGTGTTGCTTAAAGATGTGTTCACTTTGTTTTAAGACTACCCAATCCTGCCTTGCCAGGAACATCAGCATCAGTGGTCAGAAGTCTCCTCTTCAGCCCCTCAAACATATATGTACAATGCTAACTGCAGCAATGTGCTCTCTTCAAACAGAAACGGCTGTGAGCAGCCTGTCGATAAATGGTCCATCTCGACATTCAAGGCGAGGCCAGAACAGGAATAACCGTACATCAAAGCAAATAGAAACCAACAGCAAAGTCATTGAAGCCCTCTGTGAAGAGAGTGATTCAAGTGTGGATGAGGTAAGATTATTGTTTAAAGAATATAAACTTAACAGGCTCAGTGATTTCCAGCAAATGGATGTGGGCATAGTTATGTTCCTTCGTTTCCTGCAGCAGCTCAGGGTAGATTCTGCAGCAAGTTGCTAGGAAGTTTTGTGGCAGTTTTTTACATTCTTTAGCAGTTGTTAGGAATGTACATTCATTTGAAATGAAAATGAAAATGAGCCCATGTTTGTTTTGTTTCAAACAAACTGAAGTGTGGTTTATTTTTCTTGAAAATGAAAAATTTGTGAATTGTTTTGTTTTTGGGAAATAGTGCGTGCCCTATTACCAAACAGGCCTCCGGCAGGCCCAGGCCTCAGCCTGATCCCATTGCTGAGGCCCAACGCTGGGGCCTAGACTGATGCTGGATCCTATAGCCGAAGACCAGGTCTAGGCCCGAACCCTAGGACCAAGGCTGAGGCCCGGGTCTGATACTGAAGATGGATCTCGTTGCTGAGGCCCAGCTTAGACCCGAAACCTAGGCCCGGATTGAATGCTGGGGCCTGGTCAAGGTTCTGTCACTGATGCCTAGGATGAAAGCTGAAGCCATTTCATTGTACAGCTTCACATTTCAATGGCTGTACATCAAAATGGTGCTGTCCGCTTGAATGGAAGGTGCTGCAGTGATGTCACTGCGGTGGAACCTCTGGGCAGATATTTTTTGTCGATGGAAGAAGAAAGATGGAGTCGGTTGGCTTGGTCCTGGGCCTTGGCGATGGGACCCGGTCTCGGGCTGACTGCTTCATCAGGCCAAGGCTCAGGCTCGAGATTCGGTGAGGATACCTGGGCCTTGGGAACAGGTCTAGGTCTAGGTCTAGATGTGGGCCTTGGTGATGGGACCCAACCTGGGGCCTTCCCCCCCATTGACTTCAATGAAAAAAATGAATTAAATGGAGGAACAAACTAATTCGGTTTTTGTTCCAGACTAACCTGATTAATGACTGTGAATAATAATGAATAAACAAACCAAAATGAATCTTTGGACCCTACACATGCCTAGCAATTATGTGTCACGTTTGCAGGATTTTGTATGAATATGTGAAAAACCATTTTCTAAGTTCAAACTTCTTCCATTTTTAAATATTTTTGCTTAAAAAATGAAATATTTTTCTAATTTTTGAGTGCCTAGATAATTCTATTTTGTTTTTTTCTCTTTTTTTTCCCTCTCATTTTGATTTTCATTCACTTCTCACCATTACCCTGCTCTCATACTACATCCATCTCCTGCTCCCAAAGGTGGTGCTTTTCTGCTTCCTCCATGTATCTCCTGTCCACTCCTATCCACCAAGTATCTCCTTCCTCCCTTCTGTAGTTGCTGGAGCCGTTCTGCCTCTCTTTCTATGCTGTTGCTGTAGCCAGTGCCAGTCTCCCCCGCTTAAGGCACACAATGTTTAGGGAGATATAAAGGGCAATTTTCAAACTGCCTAGTAGTCTGCAAACTAATGTTAAGGGGAAAACACCCTGCAGAGATCTCTCTTGAAAATTTGATCTGGTAGGGGAAATCCTGGTATTTTGTTAGCAGCAGGCATACTTTTACTTGCAGTGAGGGAGGGGGCAATTTTCAAAGACCTTTTTTATGTGGGTGAACACCTGTTTCTCTGAGGACATAGCAGCATGTCTGTTCTCACATGTGGGTTACATTATCCGATGGAACCGGCACAGAATTTATGTTAAAGCTACTAGAAAGTTTGAGCATGTTTTACTGATTGTGTGCAGCCTTTGCTGCCTTCCTGGCAGGACCCCTTATTTTTTCTGCAGTGCCTGCAAGTCTATGATACTTTGCTATCTCACAACTACTGTAGTGAAAGTTTCTGGATCTGCAGCAGCTGTTTATTTCTCTCAGGGCCCTGCAGATTTTGTGTTCTCTCATATGTACTTTTAAAGTAGTTGTAGTTTATTTCAGCACATACTGGTCAAAGTTTCCTTTTAAACTAATAAATCCCCAGCAGTTTATGAATTGTATTCTTTCCCTCAGCCTTTGTGTTTGTTTTTTGCCTTTGCCAGTTGCCTCTCGGGGCCTGCAGTTTGCAGGGTCCCCTATATGGTCGGGCTAGGCCTCTAGCCCAGGAACTTGCCTTAGTTTTCATCCAGGCAGATGTTCTATGAGACTTAGTCTCTGCTGGGCATCGACAGAGGCCCAGACAGTTAGGATTCAGGATTGATTTCCCCTCCCCGCTTTGTCCTCCACTGACCCAAGTTAATCATTGCCTCTGGTTCCCTGGATGACATAGCCTCCCCTCCTGTCTGGCAGGGCAGTCTCCAAGAAGGAGTGTGAGAATCTGAGCATGGGCAATCAGTGTTGCTGATGCCCTCATGGTGCCATGCCCCAACATCTGATGCCCATGCACATTCAAGTGATGGCGCACTGATTGGAATCGACACTGCTATCACACGTCACATGCTATGTGCTACTTAGTGACAAGGAGCATCAAGTGCTGGATGTCTCTGGGGGAGCCCTCCTGCATACATGAATGAGTTCCTACTCATTCCTGGTTGGATCACCCAGTTGGGATGGATACTGGGAATTTGGGATTGGGGACATTTTTTACCTCCCCCATGAGAAGGAAAAAGGCTTTTAAAGGATCCCTCCTATGATGCTTGCAACCTGGATTGCCTGTCACTGGGGAGCTTCCAGGGATTATACTGTCTGTTTCTTGCTGTGGCTGTGCCTGATAATGGCACAGCTTTCAGTCAATATCCCAATGTACTGGTACACCTGGTGCTTACTTCAAATATTTAGGAATGGCTATTATCCCACAATAGTTTTGTAGGACCACTACTCATGGGGTCAAGGTATTTTTACCAGACTCTTTCAATGGTTTCTGGTCCAATTTACTTTATATATTTTTTTCAAACAAGTTTTTTGACTTTTTTTAAACTTTTTATGACTTTCTATCACACTGATAAACTCTCCACCCCATCACATATAAAAGTCCATAAAATGTCACTTTTCTCAATCCTGATGAATATTTTTTTGCAAAAGTACTTATCTGCATAGCCCAACACGATCGCGTTTCGGACCCCCACTCTTTGGGTCCTGCTTCAGGGGACAAAAGATTTCATGTTATTCCGTGACAAACAGATCCAGTATAGTGACATCAATAACTCCATCCATTCATTTTTCTAAACACGATCCCGGCTTGGAATCGCTTTTCTTTGAAACATGGCTACCCTCGGATGCCTTTTAAGCTATGAAAAACGGAAGTCCCTCCCCTTACTCGTCTTCTGAAGATTTACCCAAAGTCGCCAACCAGGTCGGAAAGGTTCGTAGACTACCCATGCCTCAGTCGTCTCTTCACGCAACCGGAAACAGATTCATAGTATCAGACAGCTTTCAGTCAACCATGGTACTGGAGGAGATCTTTACAGGTCTTCTATATGGAGCTGGAGAATGGAAAAGTAGGGGGCCCTCCCCACCTTCCATCTCTCCACCTGTCAGTGGCTGTTGCTTACTCTTGTGCAGAGAGTAGAGGGCTCCCTGGCTGAGGGATCATTGCACAATATCGCCACTGTTACTTTCTGGTAATTAGGGGGATGAGAATTTGTAACTAAAGTGGAGTATTCAAGGTGCTCTGGTTATCAAAAGCAAAGTATCCCTGTTCAGTGTTCTTCCCATTCACTCGCTGAGAAATGATTTACTAAGTCGCAATATCTTATTGCAGAAGGGGACAAATACAAAAGGTGTTCCCATGGTATTTTTCCTCTCCCATGAAAAAATATTGCAGCAGTTGTCTGCAATATTTTTTCTTGCTGAAAAACTGCAAGAACAAATATTGCAGGGAAAAGGAAAAACGCATGATGGCAGTCCCCTTTGCACAAGGCCGCCGTCTTGTTAAAGAGCTACCAGTAGTCCAAAACAACCCCCCCCCCCCATCATGTAAAATCTCCCTGCCCTTCTCCACTAGCACCTGTAAAGGTGGCCCAAATGTAAAAAAAAAAAAAAAAAAGAAAAAAGTTTGAAAGCTGTGCAGTGATGCCCTGCCCTGCCCTTTCAAATATAATCCCTGCACAATAGTAGCCATCTTGGATCCCCTGCCACCCTTCCTTAGAAGAAATCTCTGGTAATCTAGTGCCCCGCCCCCAACCCCTGTACTCTACTCCATACCTTAGTGGAGCCTGGGGAGTCCCCTAGGTTCTGGCTGGTCGCTGTTGTTTTCCAAAATAGTGCCAGCCGGCCTTTGAAACATACAAACATATAAATGACGGAAGAAAAGGACCAAATGGTCTATCCACTCTGCCCAGAAAGCTTATGGTAGCATCTGCTGTGCCATATGGGTCACCCTCATACTTAGTTTCCCAAAAGTCAAAGACAGGGCCCTTGTTGGTTGCTGTCTGAGTCCAGTTTCCCGTTACCTCTTGCCATTGAAGCAGAGAGCAATGTTGGAGTTGCATCAAAAGTATCAGGGTTATTGGTTAAGGGTAGTAACCTCCGCATCAGCAAGTTACCCCATGCTCTCTTTTCTTCATTTCCATCCTCTAGCGTTTAGGAATCCACAGTGTTTATCCTATGCCCCTATGAAATCTTTCACTGTTTTTGTCTTCACCTCCTCCGGAAGGGCATTCCAGGCATCCACCACCCTCTCCGTGAAGAAATATTTCCTGACATTAGTTCTGAGTCGTCCTCCCTGGAGTTTCATTATGTGACTCCTGGTTCTACTGATTTTTTTTCCAAAAGAGAAGATTTGTTGATTGCCCATCATTAAAACCTTTCAGGTATTTGAAGGTCTGTATTATATTTCTCTTGCACCTCCTCTCCTCCAGAGTATACATATTTAGGTCCTTCAATCTCCTCATAAGTCATTTGATGGAGACCCCACCATTTGTGTCACCCTTCTCTGGACCACCTTCATCTTGTCTCTGTTCCTTTTGAGATATGGTCTCCAGAACTGAACTCCAGGTGAGGCTTCACCAAGGATCCGTAGAAGGGGATTATCACCTCCTTTTTCTTACTGGTTATTTCTTTCTCTATGCAGCTCAGCATTCTTCTGGCTTTAGCTATTGCCTTGTCACATTGCTTCGTCATCTTCAGATTGCTAGACCCCAAGGTCCCTCTCTTACTCCGTGCACCAGGCCCTTCACCCACCATCACATACAGCTCTTTTGGATTACCACACCCTAGATGCATGACTCTGCATTTCTTGGCATTGAATCCCAGCTGCCATATCCTTGACCACTGTTCAAGATTCCTTAAATCACATCTCATTCTCTCTGCTCTTTCCAGTGTGTCCACTCTGTTGCAGATCTTAGTATCATCCGCAAGAAGACAAACTTTACCTTTTATCCCTTCCGCAATGTTGCTCACAAAGATATTGAACAGGACCGGTCCCAACACTGATCCTTGAGGCACTCCACTTAGCACCGTTCTCTTTTCAGAGTAGGTTTCATTTACAATTACACGCCGTCTTCTATCCATCAACCAGTTTGTAATCCACGCCACCACCTTGGTGCTCACTCCCAAGCTTCTCATTTTATTTACAAGCCTCCTATGCGGAATCATATCAGAAGTTTGTTGAAATCCAAGTAGATCACATTGAGCGCTCTTCCTCGATTCAATTCTTTAGTTACCTAATCAAAACAATTAATCAGATTTGTCTGACAGTACTTTCCCCTGGAGGATCCGTACTGCCTTGGATCCAGCAGTCTTTTTGACTGTAGATAGTGAACTATCCTTTCCTTCAGCAGAGTCTCCATTAATTTTCCCATTACCGAGGTGAGGCTAACCGGCCTGTAGTTTCCAGCCTCCTCTCTGCTCCCACTCTTGTGAAGTGGGACCACTCCCGCTCTTCTTCAGTCACTCGGCACCACTCTCGTTTCCAGGGATCTATTGAACAGGTCTTACAGTGAACCCACCAGCACATCTCTGAGCTCTGTCAGTATCCTGGGATGAGCCTCACCAGACCCCATGGCTTTGTCCACTTTGTTTTCCTAGCTCTTCCCATACATTATCTTCTGTAAATGGAATTTCGTCTACTCCACCCCCATCCACAGTCTTGTTAACTAGCAGCGGTTCTTCTTCAGGGTCTTCTTTAGTGAACACTGAACCTGAAGTATTTGTTTAATATTTCTGTCATTTCTTTTTCTCTCTCCACACATTGATCCTTGTCACCTTTCAGTTTCCCTATACCAATTTGGACCTTTCTCCTTTCTCTGATGTATCTGAAAAATGTTTTGTCACTTCGCTTTACTTCTTTGGCAGTCCTTTCTTCTGCCTGACTTTTTATTTTCTTGATTACTTTTTTTTTCTTCTTTAGTTTCACCAGATATTCTTCTCTGTGTTCTTCTTTTTGGGATACTTTATATTTCTTGAATGCTGGGGTTTTTTGCCTTTATTTTATCGGCCACGCCCTTTAAGAACCAGATTGGTTTCTTATTGCCCTTACTTTTGTAGGATATAGATTTGTTGGCTTTGTAATTGCTCCTTTTAGTTTGGCTCACTGTTACACCTCTCTCATTTTCTCCCAGTCTTCTTGTTCTACCTCCAGGTACATCCCCATTTTGGCAATGTCTGTATTTTTGAAATTCAAAACTTGGGTCTTCGTGTGACTTGTCTGTATCCTGTTTGCAATATTAAACTATACTATTTGGATATTGCTAGTGCTGAGGTGGGCATCCACCCGGACATTAGAGATATTATCCCCATTATTGGGCACTAAGTTGAATATACCGTTTTTTTCGCTCCATAAGACGCACCTAGGATTCAGAGGGGGAAAATTTAAAAAATAAAAAATGTGCTAAACCGGCTCTGTCCCCGGGCAGAGCGTCTTATGGAGCAAATTAGGGGAGTGCATAACTTTTTTTTTTTTTTTCTCCCCATTTTGTTTTCGGGTCTGGGGAGGGCCATTTCGGTCCACTCCCCAGATCAGAAAACTTTTATCTTTCTCTGGGAACCCCCCCCCCCAAAAAAAACCCCCCATCCCAACCTTTTAAATTAATTAACAACCCCCACCCTCCTGACCCCCCCCCCCCCAAGACCTGCCAAAAGTCTCTGGTGGTCCAGCGGGGGTCCAGGAACGGTCCGGGAGTGATCTCCTGGGTTTGGGCCGTCGGCTGCCAGTAATCAAAATGGCGCCGACGGCCCTTTGCCCTTACTATGTCACTGGGGCTGATCAATGGCAGCGGTAGCCCCTGTGACATAGTAAGGGCAAAGGGCCGTCGGCGCCATTTTGCTTACTGGCAGCCGACGGCCCTTTGCCCTTACTATGTCACAGGGACTACAGCTGCCATTGGTCGGCCCCAGTGACATAGTAAGGGCAAAGGGCCTTCGGCGCCATTTTGATTACTGGCAGCTGACGGCCCAAGCCCAGGAGATCGCTCCCGGACTGCTCCTCGACCCCTGCTGGACCACCAGGGATTTTGGCAGGTCTTGGGGGGGGGTGGTCAGGAGGGTGGGGGGTTGTAGTAAATTAAGTTGGCAGGTCTTGGGGGAGTCAGTAGGCTGGGGGGGGGTTGTTAGATTTTTAGTTTTTTTTTTTTTTTATATTCGCTCCATAAGACGCACATACATTTCCCCCCCACTTTTGGGGGAAAAAAAGTGTGTCTTATGGAGCGAAAAATACGGTAACTCCTTTGCTCTTGGGATCCATTCCCATTTGTTTGAACAGAGCCCCTTGCAGGGCATCTACTATCTCTCTACTTCTGGTAGATTCTGCAGAAGTGATTCTCCATTCTATGTCCGGCAGATTAAAATCTCCAACAGTCACCACTTCTTTCTTCTTTCCCACCTTTTGGATGACTTTGACCAGATCTCTGTCTAGTTCTTCCGTCTGAGTCTGAGACCGGATAAACACTCCAGTAAAAATGGATGCACCATCATCCTTTTTTTTTTTTTTTTTTTTTTTTAGGGCGGCCCATAATGCTTCTTTTCTACCTCACATTCCTTGCAGTTCAGTAGCTTGGATATTGTTTTTGACATAAAGAGCTGCTCCTCCCCCTTTTCTGTCCTCTCTGTCTTTCCTTAACAAGTTATAGCTTGGTATGACCGGATCCCAATCATGAGAGTCCGTGAACCATGTCTCTGTAACAGCAACAATGTTCAAGTCTGCCTCCATCATTAGGGCCAGCAGGTCTGGGATTTTATTGCCCAAATTACGAGCATTTGTAGACCTAGCTTTCCGATTTTTCTCCCTTGATTTGTCGCACATCCTAGACAACTTTTTTGCTTTTTTGATCTGATTGATTGTTATTTTCTCCTCCCACTTCCTGTATTGTTTGGGAGTGGCATGTCAATTTCGTTGGCCATCTCCTCCCCAACCCCATTCTTTAGTTTAAATGACTGATCTGAATTTCTCACTTAGCATTCTTCTCCCTGCTACAGACAAATGTAGGCCATCCTTACCATATAGCCTTTTACTGCTCCATACATGACCCCAACCTCCAATGTATCCAAAGCCACTTTCTGTACACCAGATTTTGAGCCAGGAATTGAAATTATCTATATGGCATAGCTTCTCATTTCCCTTTTCATGAACAGGTAATACTTCCGACAAGGCAATAGTCTTTGCAGTGTGTCTTATCTTTCCTAGATTTTGGAAATCTTTTTGTACTTCATGGATACCATTTCTATTGAGGTCATTGATCCCTAGATGGATGGTAACACTGATCAAAGTTCCTACTTTCTTATTCAATGACTGGTTTGCATTTCTGCTAGCTGAGTGTCCTGGAAGGCATTTAACTGTTGTGTCACCATCAAAATATGCTCCCAGATTGGTTCCTCTGATGATTGAGTCTCTCAGCAGAAGCAGCTTTCTTTTATGACATTTGATTCTGTTGATGGGCTTATGGGTGCATTGGGTGACTTCACTTTTAGAAATCACTTCAAAATCTATTGCTGAGGTTTCTTCATTCTCCAATGCAGAAGAAGCATTTTGTAGGGATAACAATGGGGAGAGTGGGCGTCTCTTCATCACAGGCCTTATTCTGCTAGAGCCCACTTTTATCCAATTGTTCATGGGCTTTTGCATCCTGGTTGTCTGACATCTAGTGGGAGTGGGGGTTGATGCTCAGGGAGTTGAGGAAGATGGGTGTCCATTTGTCACATGTCGTGCTATACCAGAGCCCACTGTAAACCATTTTTTCCTGAGTTTCTGTAACTTCTGTGGGAGATGGGTGAGAGATAACTGAGTGGTTCAAGGAAGGGGAGGTTAAATGAAACCTGGACAATTCTTCCCTTAGATGAATCAGCTTCACTGTAATTGCAGGCAGCTGAAGGCAAAAGGGACAACCTTTGATTCTCCAAATGATAGGCCTTGGGTCATAAGCACCACAATTGTTGCATTGAACGAAAGACATTTTGTTAAATTATCATTAATATTTCTTAAAATCATATAGATAAGGTAAGGTAAAATTTAGGCTTTAGCAAGATTGTTAAAAGGTATTTGAAATAAAACAGTCAGGCCGATATAGTATGGATGCGCTAAAAAAGTGTCCATTTTCAGCACTCGCTCTTTCAAGGCACGCACAGCCCCCTCTCCTTGGGCAGGCGTTCATTTCTGAGCATAAAATGTGCGGATCGAGCGCACTTCTTTTTTTTTTTTTACACTATCTGGGGCGAATGACTAATAGCCTCATCAACATGCATTTGCATGTGACGAGCACTATTAGTTTCGGGGGGGTGTGGACGTGCATCCAATCCAGGTTAAACAGGGCGCTAAGCTTTAACAGTATCTGCCTGTAGATAAGATTTATAGGTAGGATATGAAAACCAATTTTTACAAGCAATATGTCAGTTTAAGTGATGGGTCATAGGCCGGCCAGCACCATTTTGAAAAATGGTATTGACCAGCCTATTGCTTAGAGGGCACTCCTGACCTCACTCGACTGCAGAGATGCCCACTATAATACCAGGGATGTTCTCTAAGGTATGGAGTGGGATACTGGGGGAGGGGGGGGGGCATTAAACTACCAAGGATGACGTCTCTGCAATGGGAACTGGGGGGTATTTGAAAGGGTAGGGGTTTTGGTAAGAGTTGGGCATCGCCACACAGCTTGCAGAACAAGTTTTGTAAAGCCTTTTACATTTGTGCTACCTCTACAGATGGCGAGAGTCTACTCAGAAACTCCAGGGGTGTATTTTACATGGTTGGAGGGGGTGTTTTAGGCCATTTTGGCCCTTTAAATTTCATCCAGGAACATTGGGTCATGTGTTATCTACAGCTCTGGAGTTATAGCTAACTTTTCAGCAAATTACGTGCCTTGCATTATTTTTTGCAATCTGCATTATTGGATTTGCCTGAAATTGGCTAGTAATGAGTTTCTTGGCATGTATTTCAAATTTTTATGCATGCAAAGCAGCTCATTAACATAGGTGTGGGTTTTTTTGGAAAATATCACACAGTATCGCCACAATATTGATATATTGAACGATAATGTTTTTCATGCAATAAACACTTTTTTTTGTGCATTATACCCTTACTGCAGCTTCGTAAATAAAATGCTTAGATTATAAGCACTCTGGGGATAGGGAAATACCTACAGTACCTGAATGTAATCTGCTGTGAAGTGCTGAAAAACAGAATATACAATCAAATATTTAGATCTCTGTCCCCATATGCTTCCGAATGAAGACCATTGATAAATGTAGTAGCCACCCTCTGGACCAGTTCTAATCAGTTTATATCCTTTCAAAGATTCTGTCTGCAGAACTGTATGCAGTCTTTCCATTCTCTATATCTCGGTAAACCTTTATTTCTCACCTGTCTATCCTGTATCTTACTCCTTCATCTCTCACCACTCTCTCTACCTGACACTCTTCTGTGTCTCTTTTTTTTATCCTTGTCTTCAACCCCTCAGCCCTCTGTCTTCCCCAGTGTCTCTCAGCCTGGCTGTCAGCAGCAGTGGGTAAGAGGATGAGCTGCAGAGCCACAGATTGAGAACAGGAGCTCTTTCCCTGCTGCTGTGCTTGCTTCCGCTTTCAACAGCAGGAAGGGCTACAGTGGCTGCCATCAGCTTTACCTGCTCCCACACCCTGAAAGTTGCAGGGTAGGGCGGGACAGGACTGCAAAGAAGGTGGGGAAGGGGAGGGTCAGCAGAAGGAACACGTGCGAGCGGCTTCTGCGATGGAGCGTCTTAATATAGTTCTTACCAGCAACCAGTGTCGCAGGCCCTCCTGTCCCCCACATTGGAAGCGCTGCAGGTAGAAGAAGAGCTAGGACACTGCACAACTCTATGGGCAAAACCCTGCTCTGCTTCCAACTAATGCTGCTGCCCCCCTGCACCTCCTAAACTGCTGGCCCTAACTCTGAGGCCAATGTCATCAGCTAAAACTGTGCTCTGAAATTCAGCACACGGTTTCTTAACATACATGCTTAAAAAAAAAAAAAAGTCAACTCCTCATACAGTAATACGTTGGGAGTTAAAGAGCGCTAACAGAAAAACGTGCAGACAAACTCAAGTTAAAATGTTAAAATACATACTAGTGTGTTTGTTTAGGCTGAGCACAGGGAAAAAGAATCAGACTCAAAAACCATGTTTCATACACCCAAGACATGATTTGTGAGCACAAATTCACCCATGCAGGTAAAAGTAGCAGTGTAGAGTGAGGCACAATCCCCTTCCCTCCCATCCTCCACCCGAGTTTACATAAAACTTAGGTAGGGGTGGAAGGGAAAGGGATCACCTGCTCTGACCACATACAGATATATAGATAGATATAAAAAAATATATATTTATATTATGTAGCTGTTTGGAGCAGGTGATTCCCCCTTCCTTTCACCCCCGCACCCAAGGTCAAAAAATGGCTAGGCTGGGTCAGTATTCTCCCACCAAAGTTTGATTTTTTTTTTTTTTTTTTTAATCGCCACACATACAAAAGTTAAACTTTTTAATGTTTCTAATTTCCAACCTTTCCCTTGCACCTGAACTCAGTTTTGAGTTTGGAACAGGGATTGGTCTTTTCACTGTCAGCTGTCGGTGAAGGGAGCAGTTGGTGATCAGTGAATATTTTAATATTAAATGCAGGGACGGCTGAGAGCAGTTCCAACATTGACAGCAGCCCTTGGTAGGAGATGAGTTGTTCTTCTCTTCTTGCTGGGTTTCCATGTAACCTTTTGGGAGTTCAGGGAAGGAGGAGTACTTGGGAGCATTACAAAGTTAAACCTTTGTATGTGGGGAGATTGAGGGATGGCAATTGCTTTATTGTTTTTCACTTGGGTGGAGAGAGGGGGGATCACTGGCTCAGCTCTGCTTATTTTTAAAACTTGGGTAAGGGGGTACAAGGGAGAGTTGTCGCATGTTCCAACCAGTTATACGGTGGGGGATGGGAAGGAAGCAAATTGTTCCCCGCACCTTGTTTTATTTAAAAAATGTATTCTTAGGTGGCTGATTTTAACTTTCTATTGACTTCCCTTTGAAGTTAAAACTGCTTCACCTCAGATTCTTGACCCTTAACAATTCAAGCTCAGAAAATCACTGAATATGGAAACCCTCATGGTTTCATTACTAGATACACTGAGAAGAGGCCTTGACGGTGGAAAGAGTATATCTTGGTGATGCCGGATATATCTTCTGCCTTTAACACCTTGGATCATAGGATTCTCTTGCTGCATGAGGGATTATGGTCTGTCTGGTACAGTACTAGACTAGTTCAGCTCTTAGCTTGTCTGAGCACTTGTAGTCAGGTAAGGATTGGCAGTAGGCAATCTAAATTGTCATTGGTTTCTACTGGAGTCCCTCAAGGCTCCACATTGTGTGCATTGCTATTTAATAACCATATAGCAATCATTTGTAAACCTTTGGCAGGGCTATGTGACAGCTACAGAATTTATGCAGATGACATGCAGTTTTTCATCCGCATCCAACCCAGCTGGCCTGAAAGTGTAAAGCTGATTGAGGTTTGCCTGATTATGATCCAGCGTTGGCTGTGTCATAACAAACTCAAACCTAATGTAGCAAAGACAGAGCTAGTTGTAGTTCAGCGGCTATATGGTCCACCTCCTCTATCATCCATTATCATTGAGAACGTGTCTCTGCAGATCCTTCCATGTGCAAAAAGCTTAGGGATATGGAATGATAGTCATTTATCTTTTCAGCTTCATATTAAAACTATTGTAAGATCAGGATTTTTAAAACTCCACGTTTTTTGCAGCTTACATTGTTTGTTTGCTTACCTAGGAGGAGTTTTGAACTTTGGTCCAAGCATCCAGTCCTTCCCCTTCTTGATTACTCTAATGCTATTTACTTAGGCCTTACAGCAACTCCATAACTCAGCCGCACGGTTTATATCAAGCAAGAGTAGACGGGATCATATTATGCCTGTTACGATTGCACTTCACTGGCTTCCTGTGCAGTATCGAGTCCAGTTTGAGAAAGCTGTAATGGTACACAAACTGTTAATGGCTAATTCCCCATCTTGGACAAATGTGCTTTTCAGACTGTATAATCCAACACCTACGGTTAGGTCCTCCCAACAAGGCCTTCTTGAGACTCCATCTTTGAGGCATGCATGGCTTGTGGATACACTCAAAAGAGCTTTTTGCTGCTCCCACTTTATGGAACCCTCTTCCTGAACAAATGAGGCTTCAGGACTGCTTAAAAACATTCAGAACTTTGTTAAAGACTTCTTTTTAACCTCGCTTATTTCCGATTCCTAGAGCTGAAGATCTACTTATTGGAGAGGCCTGTGATGATATGCCGTGTGCATTTTTGATATCTTTTGATTTAAAGTCTGTTGTGTATTATTGTATTTTTGACTGAAAAATTGATTTCTCGTCTAATCCCTTAGGCAATTCATACATTTTTAATAAAGATAAAGTTTCCGCACTAAACTAGAAGTAAAAAGATGTGTTACTTTCTAGTGCACTTTCCTGCATTGGAAGCAATTCCATATGCAGGTCATTATCATGTGTTAACAATCCAAGTACACTAAAATTAGTTCACTCCTTCACTTCCTCTTTAGCATATGTATTTTGTGCGCTAAAATCCTTCTTACATCTGAGGTAATTTGCGCGAACCAATAAATCAGCACAGCTGCTTAAATTGGGCTCTTGTGTCTGGAGACTGGAGATTGGGGAAAAATCCAGAAGGAGAAGGATCCAGGAGTCTCCTGGAAGATCTGGAAGTCTTGGGCACGCTCTTATTTATTTTTCTCCCTGATGCACCGCATAAAATTAAAAAGTAAATGGGAGATTCGAATAAGGACATTAAATATGTTCCTTTTTATTTCTGAGAGCTTGTATAAAATTTCACTGTAATTCAGTTTGCAGAGTAAGAAGGATCTTGGTATTCTAGTGATGCTTTTTTTGTTCATTTTATTGGTTTTTACCTTAACTTTTTTGCTCTGATTTTTTTTTCTTGCAGCTTTTGCTATTGATTGAAATGAGTAAGAGCCCCACCTTCCTTGCCTCCATGGCACAGTCCTCTGCATGGGGCTGACTCCAGTGAATAGTGTCCATACTGTATCTACACCTGTCTAAATGGGGGAAGGGGGCCGTATATGTTCTCAAAAAAATCTTATTTTTGGTTAATCTTCAGATTGGTGGAGTGAAAGTTTTTTTGCAGCTTGCAACAAATCCAGTCTTCTGCAAAACCACTGCATTTCCTCACATTCTGTTCTCTAGTCGCACTGTTTCATGCAATTGTGCAGCCTATAGCATGGAAATTCTTATTTCAGGCCTCCCTGTGTCCGTGTGCTGCATGCTTTTATTTATCATTCAGCAATTAACAAGAGAAGCTTTCGGTTGATGTGCTTAAAGGTTGGGTAAAAAAAATCAAACATGCTAAAACCCTGAAAACTTATCAGGTGCTGGGGGGTGCTGAATTCTTTTATAATAAAACTGGAAAGGAAGGGATTTAATTACATTCTACTTAACATTTGATTTGTAATATTAAGCATTTTCTCTTTCAGGTAAAAAACATATATGTCAAAAGTTTTGCCCCTTTCTTGGATTCTGTTGGTATTTCAGCTCCAAATGGACTTCCAGAGGTAACTCTAAAACTTCCTTTAAGAAAAACAAAAACCTTAATTAGAGTATGTTCAGCTGGCTTGTGGATATTTGGTGTTTGTTTTTTTTCCTTTTAAGTAGATTTTATGCCAGATTCACATCACTAGCAACTAAAGCCTTCCATGTTAACTATAGAACAAGTATAACATGAGCTTCCCGGCCCCAGGTCTGGAAAGACCACCTGTATGTGTGAGGAAGTATTTCAGTTTCCATGCCTGTATAATTGGCCTCTGCTAAAACTGTCAACAATAGTTCCAGATTGTGATGTGGTTGTAGTGATTTTGCATATCTGTCCAGCCTTGGCTGACCACATTTTTAAGTCCTTACTGACCTGAGCTTAAATTGAATCACTGACCTATAGGTGAAAGATTCCATAACACTTACTGTTTCTTTGCGCCGTCCATTTCTCTTACCTTAGGTGTTCTAAGAGCTATTGGGAGTTTCCTCGAGATTCTCTGGGCTGGTATCCACAGTCCTGCTCTCGGTTCATGAACTGCAGCAAGGTGGAGGCCACCTATGCCTCAGGCCTTTCTTGCCTAATTCTGTACATTCAGCTAAAAATAAAGGGAGCCAACCATGGCCCATAAAAAGCAAGCCTAAAGTATCATAGGACAACTCATGCACAGCATGCAGAAAGGCAGCAATAATTCTGGAACCCACTACTTTATATAGCTATTCTATTTGAGGGAGCCATATAGCAAAATAGGCAGTATGAGTACTGCAGTGCATTTTGGGAGCTCCCCAAGGAAGTGCATGTACACTTTGGGGCATGCTTATGGAACATGTATTTTACTGTGAAACTTAAAATATGTATTTCTATACAGTGATGGCAGCATATCTATGACTATTCAAGATAAATGTAGACATTTCAATACAAGGCTGCAAGGGGTAACACAAGTCACGCATGCACAGTAGATAAGGAAGTTCTGTGGGGCTGACAGTCTCAGTGGGAAGAGAGAGATATCTACTGGACACAGGATGGTGATAGCTGCAGAACTGATGTGTAATAGTAGATTACAGGGAAACTTTGATAAAATGAGGAAAATAGTTAGAAAAAACCTGAAAGGTGCAGCTGCAAAGGTTAAAAGTGTTCAACAAGCTTGGACATTGTTTAAAAATACAGTCCTAGAGGCGCAGTCCATATGTATTCCACGCATTAAGAAAGGTGGAAGGAAGGCAAAACGATTACTGTCATGGTTAAAAGGTGAGGTGAAAGAGGCTATTTTAGCCAAAAAAAATCCTTCAAAAATTGGAAGAAGGATCCATCTGAAGAAAACAGGATAAAACATAAGCATTGTCAAGTTAAGTGTAAAACATTGATAAGACAGGCGAAGAGAGAATTTGAAATTAAGTTGGCCATAGAGGCAAAAACTCATAATAAAAACTTTTAAAAATATATCCAAAGCAAGAAACCTGTGAGGGAGTTGGTTGGACCATTAGATGACCAAGGGGTTAAAGGGGCTCTTAGGGAAGATAAGGCCATTGCAGAAAGACTAAATGAATTCATTGCTTCCGTGTTTACTAATGAGGATGTTGGGGAGATACCAGTTCCGGAGATGGTTTTCAGGGGTGATGAGTCAGACGAACTGAATGAAATCACTGTGAACCTGGAAGATGTAGTAGGCCAGATTGTCAAACTAAAGAGTAGCAAATCACCTGGACCAGATGGTATGCATGCTAGGGTACTGAAGGAACTCAAAAATGAAATTTCTGATCTGTTAGTTAAAATTTGTAACCTATCATTAAAATCATCCATTGTACCTGAAGACTGGAGGGTGGCCAATGTAACCACAATATTTAAAAAAGGCTCCAGGGGTGATCCGGGTAACTATAGACCAGTGAGCCTAACTTCAGTGCTGGGAAAAATAGTGGAAACTATTCTCAAGATCAAAATCGTAGAGCACATAGAAAGACATGATTTAATGGAACACAGTCAACACGGTTTTACCCAAGGGAAGTCTTGCCTAACAAATCTGCTTCATTTTTTTGAAGGGGTTAATAAACATGTAGATAAAGGTGAACCGGTAGATGTAGTGTATTTGGATTTTCAGAAGGCGTTTGACAAAGTCCCTCATGAGAAGCTTCTACAAAAACTAAAAAGTCATGGGATAGGAGGCGATGTCCTTTCGTGGATTACAAACTGCTTAAAAGACAGGAAACAGAGAGTAGGATTAAATGGTCAATTTTCTCAGTGGAAAAGGGTAAACAGTGGAGTGCCTCAGGGATCTATACTTGGACCTGTGCTTTTCAGTATATATATAAATGATCTGGAAAGGAATACGACGAGTGAGGTTATCAAATTTGTGGATGATACAAAATTATTCAGAGTAGTTAAATCACAAGCTAACTGTGATGCATTACAGGAGGACCTTGCAAGACTGGAAGACTGGGCATCCAAATGGCAGATGAATTTTAATGTGGACAAGTGCAAGGTGTTGCATATAGGGAAAAAAATAACCCTTGCTGTAGTTACACGATGTTAGGTTCCATATTAGGAGCTACCACCCAGGAAAAAGATCTAGGCATCATAGTGGATAATACTTTAAAATCGTCGGCTCAGTGTGCTGCAGCAGTCAAAATAGCAAACAGAATGTTAGGAATTATTAGGAAGGGAATGGTTAATAAAACGGAAAATGTCATAATGCCTCTATATCGCTCCATGGTGAGACCACACCTTGAATACTGTGTACAATTCTGATCGCCGCATCTCAAAAAAATATAGTTGCGTTGGAGAAGGTACAGAGAAGGGCAACCAAAATGATAAAGGGGATGGAACAGCTCTCCTATGAGGAAAGGCTCAAGAGGTTAGGGCTGTTCAGCTTGGAAAAGAGACGGCTGAGGGGGGGATATGATAGAGGTCTTTAAGATCATGAGAGGTCTTGAACGAGTAGATGTGACTCGGTTATTTATACTTTCAAATAATAGAAGGACTGGGGGCATTCCATGAAGTTAGCAAGTAGCACATTTAGGACTAATCGGAGAAAATTCTTTTTCACTCAACGCACAATAAAGCTCTGGAATTTGTTGCCAGAGGATGTGGTTAGTGCAGTTAGTGTAGCTGGGTTCGAAAAAGGTTTGGATAAGTTCTTGGAGGAGAAGTCCATTAACGGCTATTAATCGTTTACTTGGGGAATAGCCACTGCTATTAATTGCAACAGTAGCATGGGATCTTCTTAGTGTTTGGATAATTGCCAGGTTCTTGTGGCCTGGTTTGGCCTCTGTTGGAAACAGGATGCTGGGCTTGATGGACCCTTGTTCTGACCCAGCATGGCAATTTCTTATGTTCTTAATGGTGTTCTGCTCTCCAAAAGTGTATTATTGCAGGTTTGCGCCACCAGCCACTCTCCCAGTAATAATCTGGTTGGAATTCTCTGCTTACATAAGAAACTGAACCATTGGTTGAACCTCTGGTGGGTGCTTTTCCATGGTCCTGCTACCTGACTTCTCCTTGCATCTTCTTCGGTTTTACCCTCGGAGACTTCCCAGGCCAGTTCCTGTTCGTACCCAGATCAGTCCAAACAAGTGGGTTTTGTATCCCTACCAGCAGATGGAGGCAGAGAACAAAAACTTTGAGGCACTACTACATATCTGAGAGAGCCACCTGCAGTCCCTCAGTATTTCTCTGTCTCCAGCAGATGGTAGAGGTGCAAACCTGCAGTCTGAGTAAACCCCCCCCCCCCCCCCCCCCCAAAAAAACAGGCTAGTGAGACAAGAGAGTTGAAGTTGGAGCTCCCTGAGGTGTTAAGTTCCTTCATGAACCATCTCTCAGGTGGGGCTGGGCAACTAGGGGATTGGGAATCTCTGGCTGGTTTAGCCGTTGGTGACCAGAGGTCCTGATAGCCAGGGGACTGGCTCCCTCGCAACCTCTGAAGTCTCTGCCTGCGGCCTGTTGGTCCCCGAAGGGAAGTACTTTTCTTGATTGTTTCTCTTTGTATTAAGCTTTGTTTAAAAAAAAAATTAAAAAGTTTGTTTTAATGGGCAAAGCAGGAGCTTCAGTCAGGCTCGACTGCCAGGGTGCCATTTGACTGGAGGGGCGATTGGTGCCAGCAGGATCAAGAGTGAGTACCTTGCAGTGTCCTTCCTTCACTCCGGGGGGGGGGGGGGGGGAGGGGGGCTGAAGGTTGTTTCCCAAATACAGTTGGGCTTGGCTGGGGGTGCCGCGCTGTGGTCACAAGTACAGCCTGGTTTCCTGCATTACGCTTCAGCAGTCGTGGCAGCACAATGCTGTGCATGCAGGTAGTAACCTTGTGTGTGGCCTGTCCTTTTAACCTTACGCAGAGCTCAGTGGTTCTCTTCCTTTGCAATCGCATGTGTAATGGTGCCCAAACTGCTCGTGGTTGCCTGCAGTGTGTGGTCTGCACACATCAATATGTTGTCCCTGAGTTCGGGCTTTGCCTCTGGAGAAGAGGGTACTTCAGTAGGGGCAGCCATAGGAAAAAGAGCGCTCTGGTCATCAGGGCCTGCAAATGCGGGCTCAGAAGGGTCCCAGAACGCTGAAGGTCCCGCGATGGTTCACGAGCGGGGGCTGACGGATCCTAGGGGGTCTAGAGAGTGTCGTCCTCTTTTTCGCCAGTGGGGCAGAGCCCAGTGCAAAGTCGGTTGAAAGCCTATTGGGTGAGGGAAATGAAAATCCATAAGATTTTTCTCCGGAGTTTGTGCTTCTCCTGCATAAGGTCTTAACTGGCGAGAAAGGATACAGGGGGAAAACATTCTCAATAGGAGCAGCCACATGCACTTCCAAAAAGCCTGAGGGGCCATCCGGTGGTTCCAGAAATCTGTTTGTGCTAGCTCGGACTGGGCTGTGCAGGTGCAGGAGCTGATCCAGACGAGTCGGGAGATACTGAGAATTTCCAGGAGGATTCTCTGGATCTGCAGGGAGCGGATCCGGATGCGGCCCCGAATGTAGACCTGGATGTTCACAAGGATGATCCAGATGTTTTTCGGGTTTCTGAGGGAGATGACCCTCAGGTGACCCATTTTTTTAAAAAGGAGGAGTTGCATCTCCTCATTCCCCAGATGCTGGAGGAGTTCAGGGTTTAAGATGTCTCAGGAGGAGTCTGATAATGAGAGCGTGAATCCAGTCCTGGTAGAACTGCATGGAATGCCTAGTGCTTTTCCTTTGCCTAAGAAAATTCAGAAGCTGGTGACCAGAGAATGGTATTTTCCAGAAGCGGGCCTGAAGGTCAGCAGGGTGATGGCAAAGCTTTATCCTTTCATGGAAGAGACCTTGGAGCACCTTCGGGTGCCAAGGTGGATGCCATGGTGTTTGCGATTACCAAAATGTCGATCATTTTGGTGGCCAATTCCGCTGCACTTAAGGATACGCAGGACCGCAAATCGGAGATTCAATTGAAGTGGATGTTTGAAGTTTCTGCTTTGAGTCTTCGGGCCGCAATTTGAGGCAGTATAATACAGAGGGCATGTTTGTGTTGGGTTCAGAAAGCACAGGAGCAACCTGCATCTGGGGATGTCAGTAGTCTGTATTTGGCATGCCTGGAGGCAGCACTGGCCTATGTTGCAGATGCCCTATATGACTTGGTTCGCACTTCGGCCAGGAGTATGGTCTGGGTGGTGGCGGCCTGCAGACTTTTGTGGTTATGCAACTGGTCGGCTGATGTGATCCAAGGCCCAGTTGTGTAATCTTCCCTTTAAGGGGAAATTCTTTTTGGGGAAGATTTGGACCATTTGATGAAGACCCTGAGGGAATCCAAAGGGAACAGACTCCATGAGAATAAGAGGAGCAACAAGAAGGTGTTCTCCGCACAATCTCGTTTTTGGGACTTGTGGTGTTTTCGTTTGAACAAGTGCTCCGCTGGCTCGGGCCAAGCCATCAGGTGGATGGCAGAAGTCCTTTCAAGGTACCCGCAGATCCTCCAGGGAGGTCGCCAGTCAGGGGGCTGGTGGTGGAAAGTAATCACAGTGAAGCCAAGGGCACCCATTCCTCTGTAGAAGTGGTAGGGGGCAGATTGTCCAGCTTTTACGAGGTGCTGGCCAAGATTATCTCAGACTGTTGGGTTCTAGAGGTAGTGAAAGAAGGTTACGCTTTAGAATTTTCTCACCTAGTCCTGGATGCCTTTATGGAGTCCCATGTCGCGTTTCAAATCAAGTGAGAGGTGGTGAGAGGGACTCTTCAGAGGTTGCTGGATTTGAACGTGATAATTCCGGGCCTGCTGGAGGAGCAGGGACAGGGAAGGTACTCGATTTATTTTGTGGTTCCCAAAAAGAAAGGCACTTTTTGGCCAATTCTGGGCTTGCAAAAGGTAAACAGGTGCTTACGGGTTCTGCAGTTTCAGATGGAAACCTTGCTCACGGTAATAGCAGCAGTATGAAGAAGAGAGTTCTTGGTGTTGTTGGACCTGACAGAGGCATATCTTCATATTTCCATTCGAAAGGATCAACAGAAATATCTTTGCTTCATGGTCCTGGGACAGTTTTTTCATTTTCGCGCTCTCCCATTTGGCTTAGCCACGGTGCCCTGAACCTTCACAAAAGTGATTGTGGTGGTGGCTGCGGTTTTGCAGTGAGAAGGGATTCTGGTGCATCTGTTATCTGGACGATTGGCTCCTTCAAGCAAAGACAGAGAGGAGGACTGTGTTCGATCCCTCCAGCGAGTTATGGACCCATTGAGTTTGGGTTGGGTGATAAATGTGTTGAAGAGTCACCTAGCTCCGTCCCAGTCATTGGAGTAACTAGGGACACTATTCAATACCTGGACGGGCAGGGTGTTCCTGACTGTGGACAGATTGTCAAAGTTACAGGTGCGGGTAATGTGCTTGCTACGTCTGTCGGTGCCTACAGTCTGGGATTACTTGCAGGCCCTAGGTTCCATGGCGTCCATGTTGGATTTGGATTCATGGGCCTTTGTGCACATGAGACCTTTACAGAAGGCGTTCTTGCTGGGTGGAATCCATTGTCAGAGGAGTATCATCTGCCCTTGCTTCTTGTAGGGGAATCCAGGTCTAGTCTGTCGTGGTGGCAATTGCATCACGGTCTGGGAAAGGGAATGGTTCTGGAGACTGGGTGGTGGTGACCATGGATGCCAGAATCAAGGGTTAGGGAGCGGTGTGCCTGGGGAGATCTGCCCTAGCTCTTTGGTCAGCAGTGGAGATGTCTTGGTCTATCAATCGACTAGAGATGAGGGTGGTCCACCTGGCTCTGGAGGCCTATCTGCCCTGGATTAAAGGTTAGATGGTTCAAATGTTCTGCGACAATGCGATGACGGTTGCATACATCAGTCATCAGGGAGGAACAAAGAGCACACTGTGTCACTGGAGGCTCAGCAGTTGTTTACTTGGGCGGCGCAACATCTCGAGGAAATAGTAGCCTCTCAAGTCGCCGGAGTGGACAATGTACAAGCAGACTTTCTCAGTCGGCAACAACTGGATTCTGGGGGAATGGGAGTTGTCCCTGGAAGCCTGGAATCTCATCTCTGCCAGATAGGGGATTTCTCAGCTGGATCTCATGGCAATGAGGGCCAATGCAACGATGACCAGGTTTTTCAGTCTCAGGAGAGAGGCCGGCGTGGTAGGTCTGGATGCTCTGGTGTGCTCTTGGCCAACGGATATCCTTCTTTGTGTTCCCTCCTTGGTCGCTGGTCAGTCGGGTGCTATGGCGCATAGAGTCTCAGTCAAAGACGGTGGTGCTGTGGCTCCGGAGTGGCTGTGGCGACCATAGTTTGCGGAACTGGTCTCTCTCGCCATAGAAAGTCCTCTCAGGTTGTCCCACCTGCCCAGGTTGTTATGGCAGGGTCCTATATTTTCGGACAGAGAGGATTACTTTTGTCTCACAGCTTGGCTTTTGAGAGGCGGCGGTTGCATCTAAAAGGTTATTTTGAACCGTTTTTTTCTGTGAGTCTCCAAGCTAGGGAGAACCCTCTATGTCCATGGCTTATGTTAGGGTCTGGAAGAAATTTGAGCCATGGTGCTTGCAATAGCGGCTGGATCCCTTGTCAGTAGACGTGTCTCAGATCCTAGCCTTTTTACAGAAAGGGCTCTCTAAGGGTTTGGTTTATGGCTTGCTTCGAGTCCAAGTGTCTGCTTTGAGGGCTGTTAGAGGCAAGTTGTGGGGGAGATCATTAGCCTTCCATCCGGATGTAATTCGGTTTTTAAAAGGGGTGAAGCTTTTGCGTTCTCCGGTCAGAAAACTATGTCTGGATTGGAACCTTGGTTCTTTGAGTACTCTGTGATGCTCCTTTTGAGCCATTAAGAGGTGCGACATTGAAGGACTTGATTCTGAAGACAGTGTTTCTGGTGGCCAATTGTTCTGCCAGGCGGATTTTGGATTTGCAAGCCCTGTGTTGCATGGATCATTTTTTGTGCATTTCTAATAGCGGAGTGACATTATGGACAGTTCCCTCCTTTTTACTGAAGGGTGGTATCCTCTTTTCATGTTCATCAGACAGTGGAATTGCCAGCTTTCCTGGATTGATCTAAGGATTCCCCTCAGGATAGAGAGCTACATCTTTTGGATGTGCGAGGGGGTTCTGTTACGATATCTGAAAGTCACTAATAGTTTTTGCCGTTCAGATCACCTTTTTGTGTTTGGTGGCACAAAGAAAAGGGGATAAGGCCTCAAAAGCAACAATTTCCCATTGGCTGAAGGAGACCATTTGCTCTGCCTCTATTTGTAAGGGTCAAGAAACATAGAAATGATGGCAGAAAAAGACCAATCGGCCCATCTAGTCTGCCCAGCAAGCTTCGACTCTTATTTTCCCATACTTATCTGTTTCACCAATCAGCTTCAGGGCTCTTGTTGGTAACTGTTTGATTCAAATTTCCTGCCATCTCCTGTCATTCATGCAGAGAGTAATGTTGGAGTTGCATCAAAGGTGAGCATAAGGCTTATGGTTAAGGGTAGTAACCGCCACTTCAAGCAAGCTACCTCGATGCTTGTTCACCCAGACTGCACAGATTGATGCCTTGTTGGATGATGTCTCAATGCAAATCCTGTTTTCCTCACTCCCCCCTACCATTGAAGCAGATAGCAACACTGTATATGCTTTCAAAGTGATGTATCAGGCTTAATTGGTTTAGGGTAGTAACCACCGTAATAAGCAAGCTACCCCCACGTTTATTTATTTACCCAGATTGTGAAGTTCAGTCCTTTTTGGGGTCTAAAGGCGCATTCTACGAGCGCACAGGCGACCTCCTGAGCAGAGTGCCAATTGAAGTCTCCTCAGGAGATAAGTAGGGCTGTGGTGTGATCCTCTCTGCATACGTTCACCAGGCACTACCATTTGAATGTGTGGGCTCAGGAAGATACCTCTTTTGGTGAATATGTTCTCCGTGAGGATCTTTCGGGTTCCCACCCAGTTTAGGGGTTCTTGGGCACATCCCACTTGTCTGGACTGATCTGGGTATGAACAGGAAAGGAAAACTGGTTCTTTCCTGCTAACTTTTGTTCTTGTAATACCACAGATCAGTCCAGAGACACACACCGTCGCTGCCGAAAGACTGAATTTCCTGGTTGGGAAAACATTTTTTTCAAAGGAGATCTTTTTCAGTGTAAATAAGTTGTTTTTTTGGTTATCAGACTGTTTTTAGTCTCTGGATGTGTGAGGAGCTCCAGTTCAGGGGGCTCCAACCCCAGGTTTCCTGTTCACCCTGGTCAGGGGTTTTGAAAGGGACAAGATCTGGCTTGGGTACAGGTCAATACTGAAGGACTGTAGGTGGCACTCTCAGATATGTATCAGTGCCTCAAAGTTTTTGTTCTCTGCCTCCATATGCTGGTAGGGATGCAGTCCACTTCTCTGGACTGATTTGTGGTAGTACAGGAATGAAAATTTGCAGGTAAGAACACATTTTCCTGTATTCCAGTTTCTATTGCCTATACTTTACCCCATTCCTTCCAGGATGTCACAGTTATGGGTTCAAATCCTCTCACCCCAATTGGAGAGCTGGGCTTAAATACACATAGTCCTACATTATGCCAGTAGTTTAAAGTCTCTATAGCTTTACTTTAGCCCGTTCCTTCCAGGGTGTCACAGCTACAGGCTCAAATCATCTCACCTAGTTGGTGAGATGGGCTTAAGCACACACAGGACCAGGTTATCTAAAGTCTCTATTGCTTCACTTTATCAAACCACATTGGTCTCAAACGCATATGCTAAGAAAACAACTCTTGCCTACAGTTGCATCCTACGTAGGCTAAGCTTGGCTGTGGTCTATGGGCCTGGTTCTTAGGGAACCAGGTCCTACTGCCATCTCCTACTGTAATCTGCAGCTGGGGGTTTGTGCTTCCCTTTTCCCTATGGCTGTAACTACATCCACCCCACAGCAGTGTTCACTTAAAACTCCTGACCTGCAGTCTCCATGAATGTGCCCTCTTCTGGAGGGGGTCTCCACTGCTCGTCTCCCAAGTCCATCGCTCTTGCTTATCCTCAGAGCTGCTCAACATCTCCATCTCCTCTGTCTCTTCATTTGGTTCTAGTAGGACCCCTTCCTGTTCCTGCCCCACTCCTCCTTCTCCCACCATGCCCAGGCTCTCTAGCCCTCTTGATAGGGCAAAGCCTGGGAAGTTCCTCCCCCTCCAGAACCCCTGTGCCTTCTGGGAGTTGGAGTCTGTCTCCTGTTCTGATTTATTTTACATACCGGATCTCCTTGCCAGGTTTTCCTTACAACCCATCTTCTTGTATTCACCCAAGGAATATAACACCCATCACAGAATCTTGAGATGGGATCTGAAGATGGAGCAAGAGGAGACCTGGAGAGTGAGTTGTATGGTTGGGGATGACAGACGAAAAGACTTGGAGGCAAGGTTATGTTGAAAAAACCGAGGGCTAAGAAAGATCAAAATAGAGGTCTGAGATGTAGGGGTAAGCAGAGAAATGCAAGGCCTTGTCTGAGTTTTCACTGGTGATCTGCCTTCCTCTGTGGTGTGCACACTGCCTTTGTGATGCATAGCTCTTCTGACAGGAAAAAGATGGTTAAGCAAACACGCTGACACCCCTGCATTTCTAACAGCTACCAGCATCCTGTGGGCAAAAGAAAATTTCTAGTATTGCTTGAGCAGAGCAGACATTCACTTATAGAAACATAGAATATGATGGCAGATAAGGACTATAAGCCCCTTTTAGTGTGCTTAGTTTTTGGGCAATGTCATGCGAGGATTTGTTAGCTGCCTGTTGCTGCTTCCCAGTTGTAACAGTAAATGCCAGAGAATAAAGACCAAAACAGCTTATTCAGTCTGTCCAGTTGAGATTCTTCTGCTTTGGGTAGGAGAGCTTATAAATTCCTGTATGCAACCCAACACCAGCTTCTCTCACCCCACCCTCATGTACGATTACTGCTACTCCTACTAAACACTTCTATAGCTCTACTTGATGTACGCAGCGCTGTACAAAAAACATATAAGCAACAGTCCCTGCTCAGTTACAATCTAATCAAGATAAACATACAGGGCAAAAGAGACTTTGTCAAATTCATTTATTAAGAAAATGGTTAAAAAATTGAGACTCTAAGCAGGATAATCGGGATTAAAATTTAAAAGCAGCCTCAAAAAAGTAAATTTTTAGATAGGATTTAAATAATGCAAGAAAGAGCATGATGCACCATTTAAGGAAGTCCATTCCAAGTATATGGCGCAGCCAGTTGGAAAGCACAGAGTCAAGAATTGGTAGAGGAGAAAGGCATAAATAGGGGTGACTTGCTTGATGAGCGAAGTGCATGAGGAAGGTTGTAGAGAGAGGAGAGAGGTAGTGAGGAGCAGCAGAATGAAGGTTCTTATAGGTGAGTAAAAGGAGCTTGAATTGTATGTGGGAACAGATAGGGAGCCAATGCAGTGTCTTAAAAGAGGGGTTATAAGAGTGTAGCGACCGGTGAAAGATAAGTTGTGCTGCTGGAACTTAGATGGATTGTAGTGAATAGAGATGGCTCACTAGGAGACTAGTGAGGAGCAGATTACAATAGTCTAAGTGGGAAGTGATGATAAAATGGATAAGGGTTCTGGTAGTGTGTTCAGAAAGGAAGGGACAGATTTTGTTAGTGATATAGAGAATATAAATGGCACATTTTTAGTAATGTGTTGGATATGTGTAGAGAAGGAGAGAGCGCAGTCGAAGACTACTAGACTCCAAGGTTACTGGCTTAAGGAACTGGGTGGATTACAGTGTTATCCATAGAAATAGAGGAGGAAGAGGGGAATTGGGTTTGGGGAAAAAAGATGAGCAGCTCTGTCTATGCCATGTTGCGTTTAAAATGGCAGTGGGACATCCAGACAGCAACATCCTCTTCCAAGGGTTAAGGGAAACTGGATTCAAATAGCATCCGAGGGCCCTGACTTTTACGGTCTGGGAAACTGATAAGCATGGGGGTAACCTGCACAGTGCAGCAGATAGTGGCATAAGCATAAGCTTGCTGGGCAGGCTGGATGGATCATTTGGTCCTTTTCTGCTGTCGTTTCTATGTTTTTATCAGACAAGCAGGCTGAGATCTAGGACTGTATTCCTGATTAAATTTCTGGTGTAGAGAGGTAAGTCTGGGAATCAGCAAAAAAGATGGTATTGAAAACCATGAAAGGAAATCAGAGCACCAAAGGAATTAGTATGCAATGAAAAGACAGAAGAGGTCTCAGGACAGAATTCAGAGGCACACCAATTGATGATGGATAGCAGTGGAGGAGGATCCTCCAGAACAAACACGAAAAGTGCAATGAGATGAGATACCATGGCACATTTGCTTTGAAGCATGCTACCCGCTTTCTGTAAGAAAGCTAAAGCATGGCTTTTTAGCCAGATCTTCATTTTGAGCCAAAAAATAATCTATTGACTAACTAGGACCCTTCTTTGTGAATAAATATAATCCTAGTTCTGTCTACACTGGTGAACCCATTCACCATGTACGAAATGCATCCATCCATATTCTGCTTGTTGCACTGGTCTGACCTTCCATAATGTATAATCTTTGTGAAGATTGGTCTGGATTAATGGATTAACATAGTTCCAACATAGGTATTTGATAATATATCCACTACATGACTACAGTTCAAGCATTTATTTTAGGTATTCTTATGTTCATGTTACCATTTTATTCTATTGTTCAAGTTCCCTTTTATTTTATTCTATTATCTGTTATCAACTATTCTTTAACATGTACATTGCTTTAGGAGATTTATTGTAATCTGTAAGCAATTCATAAATGTTTCTAATTGAGAACCAAGACAGAACAGTGTCCCGAAATCCAAGAGAACATGGAGTATCAAGGAGTAGGTGATGATCAACAGTGTCAAAAGCAGCAGATAGGTCAAGGAGGAAAGGACTGAGTAAAGGCCTTTTGCAAGGACTGTTTCTGTGGAATGTAGAGGGTGAAAACCAGATGAAAGAAATTCAAGACAGCAGCAGGCAGAGTCCAGTGAAGAGTTTTTGAGGAGTGTTGTGATCACGGCATGTTTTGAAGGCAGCAGGAATAGTTGCGGTGGAAAATGAAAGATTGAGGATGTGACAGATGGAAGGGATGACTGCTGTAGAAAGAGAAGTGTGGGACTGGGGTCAGAGGAGCAAGTAGTGAGTTTGGAGGAGGAGAGATGATGGGAAGTTTCCTCCACTATTACTTCAGAAAAGAAGGAGAGAATGGCAAAAGCTAGGTGAAAGAGGGAGGAAGAGGTGACCTGGTTGAGAACTCGACAAATTTTGTGAATCTTGTCATGGAAGTAGTCAGCCATAGTCTGGGTAGAGAGTGAAGGGAGTTTGAGGAGGGAATTGAGTGTGGCAAAAAGGTGGCAAAGGTTGGATGCAAGAGTTTTGTCAGATGTATATAGTAGTCTTGCTTGGCAAGTGCAATAGCAGATTGGAAGGAGGCCTGCTTGAATCTGAAATGTATGAAGTCTGCATGGGCTTGGGACTTTAGGCAGATATGTTCTGCAGAGCGGATACAGGAATATAGGACGCAAATTCTAGAGGTGAATGAAGGCTGGGGTTCGATGCGCCATGCAGGACAGGTAAGTGGAGGGGTGAGAGTATCTAAAGAGAATAGTGTTGTAAGAAGAAACTTCTTTATCAACTGACTCATAATATAATGGAGGAGATGAAACAGTAGTGGAAGGGATATAAAGGTAAACAGCCTTGGAGATTCCTGAAGGTATTGGTGGTGACTGGACAAGGCTGTGTGGGGGAGGGTGGTTTAGTGTGAAAGTTATCAGATGATGGTCTGAGAGAGGAAGAACTGAGGTGTAGAAGTCTGAAATAACAGTTGGAGGAAAGGACTAGGTCAAGGCAGAGTCCATGCTTGTGAATAGGAGCGGTGGAGTAGAGTTGGAGATCAAATGAAGAGGTTAAGGAAAGGAGTTTTGAGGCATAAGAGAAGAATCATCAGCATGGAGGTTAAAGTTGCCAAGAATAAGAGAAGGGGGCCAAGGAAGAAGGAAAGCCAAGAATCAGTCAGTGAGAAAGGAGGAGGGGATTTATGGGGGGGGGGGGGGGGGGAGTCTATAAATAACAGCTACCTGGAGAGGTAGTGGAACGAATGGATGGACGGAGTGGGCCTCAAAGGAAGAAAGAGTGGGATTGAGGTGGAAGAAGTGGTGGAAGAAGGGGTAGAAACATACAGGAAGGGGGAGAGCAGCAGTCTAACACCATCACCATAGCCTAGTACAAGTTGTATGGGAGAAAAGGTAACCTCCATGACAGCAGTAACTGAAGCAGAATTCTCTGGGGAAAGCCAGGTATCAGTCAAGACAAGGAGATGAAGAGTATATGAGAGAGAGGTCATGAACATAAGTCAAGCTTCTTGGAAATAGTGGGCATTCCACAGAGAGCACGAGAAAGGAAGAGGGAAAGAGAACTAAAGGTTGGAGGGGTAATGGTTTGATGTGCACCAGTGGGGTGAAAGTTGGCTTGGAGAGATTGATATTCCCAGCTGAGAGTAGAAGGAGGAACAAGAAAATATATAGAAGAGAGGTAGAGGTGTGACGACAGCAAAAAGGACGAGATGGGGTCAGGGAAAACGAAGATGGCTGGATGAAAGGAAGAAAACTTTGAAATTCAAGAGCTTCAGCCCAGATCCTGCTGTAAGAAAGTAAGGTGATCTCACCTCTACTCACTGGAGATGTGTTCTGCAAATCCTACCATCTGCATGGGAGGTGGAGTCTATAAATGATTTCTCCTCCCAAGGGGGTGGGGCTGCAGGACTAATTACATTTTATCATTCTAATTGTTGCATTAGAATTGAAACAGTTCTAGTGTTATAATAAATTAGTTTCATAAAATGACATTTACCTTCTTAAAGAAGTAGGCCTTCCTTATTTAGGTCTTGCACCTTGCTTTATATAGCAAGTATTGCTTAGAATTAAGTTACTATTTTGTTTGGAAGACTAGGGCAGTTGAATCCTTGCAGTTTGAAAGGAAAGTATGTCTTCTTTTCTTTGAAGTATTCCTGAATTGGGTCTATTGTTCCCAAGGTCCTGTTGGATATTCTGAACTTGGTGTCCTCTGAAAGAGCATGCAGATGTTCATTGTAAGAACAGCAAGTGTCTGCATTGGAACAGAGTGCAACATTGAAGTCATCTTTTTTTTTTTTTTTTTTTAATTTATCATTGAGATGGTCAGAAAATTTTTAAAATTAAACCAGACACTAAAGAAGAAAATAAATGCTTGTTCAGATGGAATTTGTCTACCATAAACAAAAAACTGGTTAATTGGTTTCTTCGCAAGATGGGTGAATCCTTAAACTAATTTCTGTTGCACTAGGTCACCCTGATGCTTAAAAATTTGCACTTGGCATCTGCTGCTGGCCCAGGCCTAAAAGGAACTGTTGCTGCAGTGGGTGCAGAGGCCTGACAGAAGGCAGTGCAGCTGCAGTGGGCGTGGCCCTCAAGAGCCTCTGTCTCTGCATAGGGCCTGTTCCTGGGAGGAGCCTCTGCAAGACTGGGGCTGCTGCCCATCCACAGCAGAGAGGCTGGATACCAGGAGCTCTAGGGTAGGGGAGAAGAGGTAAACAAGCAAAAAATGGGAACTCCCCCACCCCAAATTGTAGACAAGATACAAAAAAAACCCGTGCTAAAAATTAAATCCAAAAGACCAAAAAAAATCCCAAGAAAGCAAAGAAATATAAAACAGAACAAAAAAAAAAGGGCAACCAAAACCCCCAAAAAGGTTATAATAAAAACAAAATGTCTCCATGCTCCTAAAGATTTTGGCTGGTGCCTAAGTGACCTAAATATTTTCCCACCCCTGCAGTTAGGCATAGTTTAGAGCTCCAAGTAACCCTCTCTCCTGCTCATCTCCTAAGGGAGTATGAAAAGTTCAGAAACAATCTCCTATGTAGTTACTGCCGTGTTCTGCCGCCTTAAAATTCTCAAATGAAACCTGCGGTAAGTTTTCAAGCTGCATCGCCAGTTGTGAGGGTCAGGCAGAGAAAGTGTTCCATTTAGCCACTTATAAGACTATTGCTTGAATTGTTGACTATGCTCAATAAATAAATGCCATAAACTATCTCCACCACAGGGAGAAGGGGAGAGAGCAAAATGACTAGTTGTTTCTTGCAGCTTCCTCAGTGCCTTGCGTAAATGGGAGGGTAGATGGACTTGGGGAAACTTGCTTGGACCGTCAGTTTTGAATTGCTCTACCTGGCTGTATTTTAAACATTTTTATTTTTTTTTTGAGAAAATAATCTACAGATGTCTAAAAGAAAATAAGGCAGAAAACATTCCCCTCTGTTTCTAGCATATACCTGATGTGTGATCCTCTCTTGCCCTGGGAGCCCATGCAGAGTCAGTGATCCTCTGCTGTGTGAGGCTGGTAGTGAGCCTTAGCAGCCAGCATCTGAGAGATGTCAGCTGGTGACAGCTGTGGTAGATTGTTCGCCAGGAGGACAACTTTTACATCCATTTACATGGCTAAATTGGCCATCTGTCTTTCCTCAGTGCGGATTGTACATGTGGCATTCTGCAGTATTGGTATTTTAGCTACATTTAGAAGAGGTATTCCCAGGGCTGTGTTTTTAGATCTGGAGAGGAAAATAGTGCATATGGATTATTTTTTCAACTTTGTGTTTTATTTTCAGTGGAGAAAGTACCACCCGGGAGGTGCAAATGTCCATCGGTACTTTGTACCCCTGAGATGTTTCAGAGTGAAAATACACGTGTACTTTCGTGTTGAAACTTGATGCAAAGTCTGCAGGCAAAATGTACACAGTCTGAAAGTTGTCCTCATAATAACTTTCTTCCTAAAGGAATAATGCTACCTAGAAGTGCGGTATGCTCATGGCAGGGTAGAGTATGGAATTCATGAAGCCTTTTGTCACTCTACAGCCAATATTGAATGTTGTATTCCATACCCAGTGCTACCAACTTTGGAATACTGGGCTCCTGACTTTAAAAGGGGCTTGGATGGTTAGCAGCAACAGAGGTTGATATCGACAGCACTTTTGGACTTAGACACCAAAATTGGGCCCTTTGAAAATTCACTTGGATTTGAGAGCCTAAATTTAGAGGCCTATTTTCACTAAGCACTTAAAAAATGGGTGTGGAAGAGTCAAGTTGGGGGAGGGAAGTTAGACACCCAGGGCTGTTTTCCAGCACTGGCATCCAGAACAGCCCTAAATCTGGTTGCCTAGATCCTCCATCCCTCCCATGACATATAAAAGTGAAGCTCAGAGGAGAACTCTCGACAGCCCCGTCTCGCTCCCCATCCCTCTTACTGTCTCAGAATAATGTGCCAAGGAGGCTGCCCGGCTTCCCCTCTCCATCTCTCCCATTCACCCACCTGCCTACAGTTCAAAATAGGGCATCAAAATCTCCCCACCCTGATGTCCCCCTCAACGCCCTAAAATGACCCAAAATATCCTAATATGCTTACATTCTCCCGGCTAGGGGTTCAGCCCTCCTGGAGGCATCTAGTGTTGCTCTAACAGCAATGCTGGAAGCATACTGCACTTGTGTTACTGTTAGTGCCGCACTGGATGCTTAGCTGGGAGGACGTAAGCATGTGTTGTCCACTAAGTTTGAGGATCTTTTGGGTGAGTTTAGGAAGTGGAGGCTGGGAGTTTGGATGGAAAGGAGTTTGGTGCCCTTGTTTGGATTTTGGATGGACAGATAGGATGGGGGTGTTGGCTGGTGGCCCTGTGTGTTAAGTTTGACTTTGGGCAGGTAGAAGGGGAGATGCTGTAGGGCTAGCTGCACATCACTGAAGCCCTGGAAAAGTGAATGAATGAATAGATCATGTGGGTAGATGTTCAGTTTCATACAGGGGCCTTCTGAATGTTCACAACAATAAATATGAAACATTATGTGGCCTCAGAGCGCTATGATTTATGCCTCTTGTATTCCTGAAAGGCAAACTAATATCAGTTAAGTAATTCCCTTCCATGGGAACTGGTTTAGTATCCAAATTGTAGTATAGATAGTCTGCATCATGTTGTACAGTAAACCAGTAATCTATTTGAGTCAGTTCTTTAAATAGAATTTGTGTTAAAGGCAAAATGTTAAGATATCTGGAGTGAAATGATGACTTTCTAGGAGGTATTTCCCCCTAGTTAATTGTCATTTGTGTTGAAATGCTCTGCCAAAGTGTAAAATGCTATAGTGTAACACTGTGTGAGAGACGATAGCTTTCAAATTAGTATTTTTAGAGAATTATATATTGTATATATATATATATATATGTATATGCATACCCCTATCATTTTAAAACTTTTGTAAGTGTGGGTCTTGATTTTGGCCTCTCATGGGGCTGCTGCTGAATAGGGTCTGAGAGGTGCTGTAGGGGCCTTGATCCCCAGCAGCAGAAACTCTTAGCACTTGTGAACCCAAGATTATGGAGATGATTCTTTTTATTTTTTCCTTACTGAAATTATATAATGGAAGCCAACAAAACGTGTTTTAAGATTTAAGCAGGAATGCGATTTTGTGGGTAAAAAGTGTTTAATGGCAATTTTTATTGGATAAACTGATTTTCCGGAAATCAAAATGGTGTACAATAAAAGAGAGCATAAACAATATTTGTTTATTTAAATCTTTTATATACTGAAGTTTGTTTGCACATCACATCGGTTTACAGTAAACCAGATAGGTTAACCAAGAACTGGAGGGAGAAAAGGAAATTGGACAGTTACATATTAACATTTAAGAGAAAATACAACAGTTCAGGGTAGTTAAGTTTTAGGTACAGGGTACAAGGTAGTTAATTTTTAGTACAATAGAAAAATCAAGACCAGATTACAACGTACAAGCTGAAAAACAAAGTTAACTAGCATTATTCGGTTCTCTGAAAATTGCATTCCCTCAACGCCTGTATTTCCCCCCACAATGCGTGGATGTTGAGCTGCATTGAGATGTGGCCTTCCCTGGGGGGGAGGGTGTGTGTGTGTTGCGATAAGATCAGGGAAGCGAAAGTCAGCCCATGGATTGTGTTTCCTATGTCATGAACATACCTGTCTAGCATCATTCTAGCCACCCAAAGAGCCAACGTGAGTAACTGCACGTGCTTTGCATCCAAGACAAGTTTCAGAACGAGCATACACGCTTACTTTTTGCTTTCAGAGTTTGTGCAATACCTGTGGGGAAAATCTCCAGCCGGTCTTTGTCCCAGTGTGGACGGCTTGAACATTCCTCCCCACCCCTCAAGGTAGAGAGGCATCCCTTCACCGTTTTTTAGCAATACTGTGTTGGATCAGCATGCTGTCTTTCAGTGGTGGCCAACTGCGATGCTCAGGAGCAACAAACAGGCCTGGCTTTCAGGATATCTGCAATGAATATTCATAAGAGAGATTTGCACGCAGTGCCTTCAGTGTATATAAATCTATCTCATGCATATTCATTGTGGATATCCTGAAAACCAGGCCTGTGGCTCCCAAGGACCAGAGTTGGCCACTTCTGCCCTTAATATCAATAAACATAAGGCTGAAATGGGGGTCGACTCTGGAGTAACCTGCTTCTTCACAAAAGGGTGGCGGATGCATGGATCAGACTCCAAGGGGAGGAGAGGAGACAGCAATAGTAATGGAATTCACGAAAGCCTGGGATATGGCTCAGAGGATCCTTAGTGGGGAAGAAATGGAGGGAAAGTCCAAGATGAATTAGGAACTCAATTGGATAAGGTTAGATGGACCTTACCTGCCATCAAATTCTATTTTTTTGTTTCTGAATCCTTGTTTTGGATTTAGGTGGACAATCTCTCAAAGCAATATGAAGAACTTTACCTTAAAAGCAAAGATTTGGATGCCAGGTTGTTTCTGGACCATGATGAAACCCTGCAGCAGCAACACAGAGATTGGTAAGAGATTCTCTAAACTTCGTGTTTCCTCCCTGTAAAGCTGATCATATGAGCCGCTCATTTGGGAACCTCTAAGTGAGGTCTCTGTGCTTTCCTTTGCTCCTTCTCATGGAGAGATTTGCAGGACGCTGTCCAGGGGCTGTTCGTACCTCTTGCACTTCCTCTGTGAAGTCCTCAGAAGCTTCAGAGTTTTTGGGTTTTTTTTGTTTCGTCCTATATACTGGTTCATACTCCAACATAGTATTACCTAGTCACATGATTTTGGGTCAGTAAGGTACCAATTCAGCAGCTTTTGAAAGTGTTTTTTATTTTTTGAGAGAGAGACATTGATTCCTAATTATAAAATTGTTAATGAAATAAATTATAAAGAATGCCAACAGGGGGGGAAAGCTTTGTGGAGTTTTCAGTCCTACTCAAAACTCCATCCTTTTCCTATAAGCTTCTACTTTTCAGTTCTGTACTGTTGCTAGACATACACAGTGTGGTTCAGATACACATGAGAGAGAGTCTGTAGTCAGAACACACAGACAAGACAAAGAGAAATGTTCAAGACAGTTGTTGTTACAATAAATATGGGTAAGCTCAACAAGGCTTTGATCAACAAGAGCCAGGATTCCAGGTTTGAAAGCCATCTCATAAAGTTAGCTTTCTAGTATGACTGGCTCAGAAAAAGGGGTAATCCCTGCTCTTTTCTGTCTTCCTACCATAAGAGAGCCTTCCAGCTCTCCCATTCATTATTTGATATAATCAGTTCTAGCTCTGCACATCTGTAATTTTACTTACATTGCCCTTGTTGTGACTGGCAAGATTCGTCCAATTGTGAGTTCAAACACATTTATTATAGATTTAGCTCATACCTGCACATGGGTCAGCATCTCAGTCTGCTCCAAGTGGCAATGCCTGTGCCCCTTATGGCAGCCTTCACGTCTCCTTTGATGCAACATTTCCAGTGAACATGAATTCCACAAGCCATCTTCCAGAGAAGGGAGATGTTTGGGTCCATTGACATATATTCAATAAGAGCCATTGTCCTAGAATAGTTGTGTCATAACAAGACACATTAGATGCTGGATGCGAGACAAACTCCCACAAACGGTGGTCATGCAGTCACTACAAATTGAAAACTCATCTCACACCCTTCCCTGCCTGACCTCTCCTGTGCAATGACTAAACTCGCCAGCCCATGCACTCAGAGGAGCATTTTGTATATCAGTGATCTTATGAGGGTGTCTTCCCCCGCCCCCCCCAACTTTTTCGACAGGAGGTAGACATTTGACAAATGATTCTGCATTTTTAACCAACTCAAAATGTGTAGGCTCTCCTAGTATGATTAACCCAGAGCTTTGTTGGGCATATCATTGTGACGATTAATCCTTGCTATTAAGCCTGATCACTTCTATATATCCACTGAAAGTTCTGGAAATAATCTATCTGTCTGTGTGCCTATGCTGCTCCTGGGAAGCTAGTTATTTCAGCTTCCTTGTAACTTCAACGATCTTCACTTTGTCAGGATAGTTATGGAGCTGGATTACTACGGCTTTGGACCACACATTTTTCGCCAGAACTGAAGCTGTGGCAGCATTTTTTTTCATACCAGATGGAGCTGCGATATTAGAGGAAAATTTTCAAAGACATTTCCACGAGTTAAAACACTCTTTGTGCACAAAAGCACACTTGTAATGCTGATACCTGTGTAGATAGAGGGAAGGCATTCCTGGAGGCAGAGTCGGAGAGATGTGTAATTACGCTGGAAAAAGTGCCAGCCCATACTTGGTACAGGTCTGTGCATGTACTTTGTCTCTTTGAAAACGGACATAAAGTCTGCAGGCAAAAAGTACCCATGGACTTTACACTTCTGTTCTCAGTTGCAAAGTTGCCCTTTTAGTGTCGTCAGGTGCTGGGTTCAGAAAACAGATTTTTGGTCCATCTTCCTCCTGCTCAGGAAATCTGCTAATGCACATATTGTTCCAGCAGCTCTGATTTTCATTGTGGTCTTGCTTCTCTGTTATAATCTTGTTAGCTCACTCCAAGACCTCTATTTTCTGACTTACTACCATAAGAGAGCCTTCAAGCTTTCCCATCTATTCTTCGATGTCATCCGTTCTAGCATTTACCTCATCAGCAGTGGATACAGGCTAGGCCATCTTTTTCACAATTCTCTCCGGTTTAGAGGCCAGACTAGTATGAATTTTGGAGCCAATGTTCATTGTTCCCTTCATTGCTTCAGTCTTCTTGGCAGGCAGTGATGCATTAGCCATATTTTTCTCTTTTGATCCCAGATCTTCAGCAGAATTTGATGTTTTCAATGGGATTTTGTGGCTGGATCTCTTTGGCTGAGTGGCTTGGTCAAGCCACATCATGGGCAAGGCCATTTTGGATGCTGCTTTAGACATTTCTGATATTTTGATAGCAGTTATAAGTACTTTATTGTTTAAATAGGTGAGGACAAGAGACTTTCAGATCTGCTGATTCATGCTGCATCACCTGACACCTTTCCTCCTGCTCTCCCCAGAAATTAAATCGAGGGAAGGCTCTGTTTAGAGGGTATATGGGGTGGTGATCTTATGCACATCTCCCTGTGCCTGTATATGCAAAGAGCAGCTTAGAATATACCAGTTTTGTGACTGAAGTAGACTATTTGACATACCCTTATGTTTTTATTGCATTAGCAGTAAGATGCATTTGAAAAGACTATTGTAATGTTTAAATTATAAAACCATCTTGTCAACAGAAGGTAAGGAAAATATGCTTAGGTTTTCTACACACATCATCTCTCATTTTTTGGCTTTGTGAATAACTGGTGTATTGTCAAAAGATTTGTTCATTTCTTGTTGTTTAGTTTCCCCAATGTTTCTTGTGGGAAGAAAATATTTTCTTATAGCAAGATAGCTATTTTGTTTCTGTTGTGCTAAGTCCACTTGTGGGGTTTGTTTTTTTTTTTGTGTCCCATCCTATAGTTTAGAACTGGAGAGGACACCTCAGAAA
Source organism: Rhinatrema bivittatum (assembly GCF_901001135.1). Taxonomy (NCBI): domain Eukaryota; kingdom Metazoa; phylum Chordata; class Amphibia; order Gymnophiona; family Rhinatrematidae; genus Rhinatrema; species Rhinatrema bivittatum. The sequence goes on along the minus strand of NC_042619.1, from coordinate 122,981,592 downwards.
ACGGACTGTGAAGAAATGAGCGCCATTCCTCCGCAGACTCCAGTGAGGTGAGCTGCACAGCATGCAAGTTTCTCTTTTAGTCAGCACAGGGAAAGGGGTGTAGGGTTTCGGAGCACTGCGTGCCCTTTGATTTTAAAAATAGCCATGTGGTGTTTAAACTGTAATGCAGGAAATAAGTGTTCCCATGCTAGTCTTTTTCTCAAATTGTCACTTTGTCTTAATGCCGTGAAGCTGAGCTTCCTGCTGTGGGTGCTGTATTGTCTCTAACCTAACATTACAAAAGGGAGTGGCTGTTTTTTTAAAATAAATCTATTTACATTTTTAGCTACAAAATCTTTCATAGATCATCAGATTAACTCTAGAATAACACCAAGGCTATCTAAACCTACTTGCATGCTCCCCCCGCACAGTAAAAAGGTTAAAAAAAAAAAAAAAAGTTTTTCAAAATTCTACAGCACAGTACTTGGCTACATGTAACAAATTTTATTTGAACAATTGATGCAATTCCTGGGACATAGACATAAATAGCAAGCTGGCCTTTTAGCAATCTCAATGTGTGCATTTAATGGATAGCACAAAACAGTTGTAGCACATGCATGTATCAGTAGCAGTCACGACTGCATAGCACACAATATGTTTGCTATGTAATAATTATTGGTAAAAGAATCTGCTTATATTCCTGAGTGTGCTTGAAGTGATTTCCCTGCGGCTTCATAGCCCTGACTTCTCTCCCCCCTCTATGTATGCCTCCCATTTAGGAATCCCTAGATGTGATTTTTAGGGTTCTCGGTGCTCAGATTGGACCCTATCCAGGGGCTGCTCGTACTACTTGCATTTCCTCTGTGAAATCCTCAGATGTTTCAGTGTTTTTTGTTTACTAGTTCCTACTCCTAAGATCAAGTCCAGACTTGCTGTCCAAATACAACAATTATTTCCTCTCTATTTCCCCCCCACAGGATCAATGTTTTTAAGGTCATTACTTCATGCTTTATGTATCCAGTCCCAAGGTTGTCTGTATATTATTTGTTTTTTGAAGGATATGAATTTGCAATGTATCTGTTACTTATCCCTTTATTTGTGTCCAGAATGACTGGTTTTACTGACGTGGCCAGAGTATATGTGGTAAATTCTCCACTATGCACTAGCGGGTGGATTTTCAAAGACCTGCTCGCATAAATCCGCCCGGATTTATGCGAGCAGGGCCTTGCGCGCCGGCGCGCCTATTTTCCATAGGCCGCTGGTGCGCGCAGGTCCCGGGGTTTTTGGAAGGGGGCGTGTCGGGGACGGGACCCAATGACGCGGCGTTTTGGGGGCGGGGTGTGGCGTTTTGGGGGTGGGACCGGGGGGCATGACGCCGGCCCGGGGGCGTGGTCCAGGCCTTCGGACCAGCCCCTGGGTCGGAGCACGGCGCGCCAGCAGTGTGCTGGCGCGCGTAGATTTATGTCTGCTTCTCGCAGGCGTAAATCTACGGACAAAGGTAAGGGGGGGGGTTTAGATAGGGCCGGGGGGGGGTGGGTTAGGTTGAGGAAGGGAGGGGAAGGTGAGGGGGGAGGGCGAAAGAGAGTTCCTTCCGAGGCCGCTCCGATTTCAGAGCGGCCTCGGAGGGAACGGAGACAGGCTGCGCGGCTCGGCTCGCGCCGGCTGCCCAAAATCGGCAGCCTTGTGCGCGCCGATCCAGGATTTTAGAAGATACGCGCGGCTACGCGCGTATCTTATAAAATCCAGCATACTTTTGTTAAAAATCTACCCCTAGGGGTTTGTAACTGGGCCTTCTCAGTTTTAGGAAAGGGATTTATTCGATTTATTTTATCTGGTTTTTATATTCCGCTTTTTGGCACATCAAAGCGTATTAGATTGTGCATAGCCTTTCTTACAATTTACGTTCAAAATACTTTTACATTTTAAGCCCACAAAAAAAGAGCAAGACTGATAGCAAAGCCAGTTGTGTGTGGGTCTGGAGGCTGCGGTTCTGTTATGCTGTAACACACACTAGCTCGAGGGGTGGGATAAAAGGAAGAAAGGAAAGACACAAGGAGGTTAAGTGACTTGCTGGGGGAGGAGGGATCTGCAGATTGCACAGTACCATGCTCTGTGAACTAGGCTGCAATATAATGCCACTTTCTAATATCTCCCAATATTGGATTTATATATAAAACCACACAGTATCATAACATATGTCTGCAGTCTATAATTGCCTTCTTTTGTGCGATTGTTTGAATATTTATCCCAGGACAAACAGGATGATAGTCCTCACATATGGGTGACATCATCAGATGGAGCCTTGGTACGGAAAACTTCTGTCAAGAGTTTCTGTAAACTTTTGGCTGGCTCTGTGGGCCTACTGAGCATGCCCAGCATGCCATGATATTCTCAGCCACAGGGGTCTTCCTTCAGTCTCTTTTTTTCCACCTTGCTGTAGCAAAGCAGTTCAGGAGCTCTGGAAAGAGAATTTCCTCACATTTTCTCACAGAAGAAAACTTTTTCTTTTCACATTTTCAGTCACAATTTTCTCATAATTGGGTCTCCCTTCGACATAGTCTCGGTGAGTACATTTTTCAGATAGTTTTTTGATCGATTCTGATCATCCTACTGTCGATTCCCGCCGGTCATCAACCGTTATTAGGCCATAACTTTATCATGGCATCGAGGTTTAAAAAATGTCTGGGATCAGGCCACGACGTCCGGGCTTGCTCAACCTGTGCCCAGATGACACCGAAGGGCAAGCGTGCCCATTTGGATAAGATGGAAGAATTATTCAAAAAGATTCCATCGTCGACGTCGTCCCCAAGAGTAACGCCTCCCTCGGTAACCAAACATCGAGGTGAAACACGGGCCGACGACCGTCCGTCACCGGCACTGTCTATATCATCGATAGCATTGTCTTCAACATCGAAAAATCATCGGGAGAAAAAGCGGCATCACCATCGATCCATCGACCCAGCGGATGGTAAACCATCGACGTCATGATCGAAATCCATCGAGCTGATGCCCAAGAAAGTCCGTGTACTAGAGCCAACTCCACCGGCCATACACAAAGAACCGCGGCGCTCTCCACCGGGCTCGGTGTCAGAGGAAGTGCCACCACGAATCATCGTGGAAGTGCCAAAAGCGACAGCGATGCCTTCCCCAGTGGCAGTGGATACTGCCCCGATTTCAAGGGAAGAAGTGACTACTTTAGTCCAGCAGGCCGTCGTTGAGGCTCTGAAGAACCTACAGCTTCCGACAGTGCCATCCATGCCGGCACCAACACAGACATCGGCATTGGAGCAGTCAATTTTTCAGCCTTTGCTGAATAAACTCGTTGCCTTAATAGAAGCCTTTCCTCCAACACAAACGGCACAGACTCCATCGACGCAGCCATTGATGCCATCGAGGCCGATACCCCCACCGATGACTCCAGCCATTCCGGCTCCCATATCATCGGAGGATGACGGTGGAGACTCCGATTCTGCCCCAGGACCATCAGGGCTCCATCGACATCGAGTCCCGAAGACACCCTCGATGCCTTTCAAGGACACATCGATGCTAATCCATCCAGGTCCATCGGGGGATACAAGGCATCAATTTCCATCGATTCCCCATCGATGCCCTCACTTCCAACGATGCCACAACACATCCCAACAAAGGCTGTGTTTAAATTGAAGCATCATGTCCAGCCAGAAGACTGGCTGGACATGATGCTTATCATCCTCAATATACACCTTGGAAGGATGTTGACATGGACACTGAATCAGAGGAACTGCAATCAGAGCCCTCTCCACCAGAGGAAAGAAATCCCCCTCCAGAAGATTTGTCATTTACAAATTTTATCAAAGAAATGGCAGATACAATTCCATTTGAATTAGTCACAGAGGAAGATACTAGACATAAGGCTCTAGAAGTACTGCAGTTTGTGGATGCACCGAAGGAAATCATGGCTATCCCAATCCATCAAGTCCTCTTGGAATTGTGTCAACGAATGTGGGAACATCCCTGCTCAGTCCCTGCAGTGAATCTGAGAACAGATGCCACTTATCTAGTGCAACATGCTCCAGGATAGCAGAAGCCCCAACTACCTCACCATTTGGTAGTGGTAGAATCCGCTCAGAAGAAGGCTCTGAAACAAAAACCTCATTCCTCTGTCCCACCAGGAAAGGAGCAACGATTCTTGGACACCTTAGGGAAGGTCTATCAAGGGTCCATGCTGGTAGCATGTATTGCAGCATACCAGCTGTACATGACACAGTAGCAACGGAACTTATGGAAACAAGTACAAGGTATTGTGGACAACCTCCCACAACAGCATCAACTACCTTTAGCTACATTAGTTGACAAGGGATTAGAATCTGGCAAACATGAGGTGAGAGCAGCCTATGCTGTCTTCGAAACATCAACTCGTCTGTCTGCCTCTGCAATAAATGTGAGAAGATGGGCCTGGCTTAAGGCTTCTTTTCGGAGAAAAGATCCAAGCTACGGTATCTCAGCTGAAAGACCATCAGGAGACTCTCCGTCAGCTATCAAAATTGCCAGCAGATCAGACATCTTCCCTAAGACGTCCATCACGCAGAGACTCTAGGAGACCCTTCTACAGACCAAGAAGTATTACCCTCCTGCCTCTTCAGCGCGTCCATACCGTCCCTCACAGAGAGGACGTCCACGTCAGCCGAAGCAACAAAAGACCCAGCCACCACCCCAAACTGGACCAGCGGTGGGTTTTTGAACCGTGCCAAGAGAACAGCAGCCTCTTTCTCAACCATATGCCCTCCCTACCAGTCAGAGGTCGACTTCATTACTTCCAACACCAATGGAGTCTCATCACAAAAGATCAATGGGTATTAGCCATACTACATCGGGGATATCGCCTAAAATTCAATTCGATACCCCCGCATTCTCCTCCCATGCCACTTTGGTCAAACATTCTCATCACATCTCAACTTCAAGTAGAACTCTCTACTGGCTGACTGCCAGGGCCATTGAACCAGTTCCCCGGTCTCAACAAGGCAAGGGGTTCTACTCCCGCTATTTCCTCATTCCAAAGAAAACAGGCGGCCTTCGCCCTATCTTAGACCTCCGAAATCTCAACAAATTTCTACACAAAGAAAAATTTTGGATGGTATCTCTGGGAACCATCTTTCCATTACTTCAAAAGGGAGATTGGCTCTTTTCTCTGGACCTTCAAGATGCTTATGCGCACATACCAATTTCCACACAACATTGCAAATATCTACGATTCGTAGTGGGAAAGAATCATTACCAGTACCGAGTCCTGCCATTCGGACTGGCCTCTGCTCCTCGAGTGTTTATGAAATGCCTAGCAGTAGTGGCTGCACATTTAAGAAAAAACAGCATTCATGTTTTTCCATACCTAGACGATTGGCTAATCAGAAGTCCATCCAGGCAGGGAGCTCTCTCTGCCTTGAAAACCAGAATAGCACTATTGCACCTTCTGGGATTTCTCATCAGTTATCCAAAATCCAACGTTGAGCTGTCTCAACTCTTCACATTCATCAGAGCAGACCTCGACACCACAGTGGTGAAAGCTTCCTTTCCAAGCGACCGTGCAGACAATTTGGCACGACTGGCAAACATTATGATTCATCACCAGTTCGCATTCGCCCATCAAATTCTAGTACTGCTAGGACACATGGCCTCGACAGTACATGTCACTCCTATGGCGAAACTAGCCATGAGAAGAACTCAATGGACTTTGAAATCTCAATGGCTACAAGCTTTCCAACCACTGTTGTACACAATTCAAATCACCGACCAGTTACATCTGTCGCTCCGCTGGTGGACAAATCAAATAGCGTTGAAAGCTGGTCTCCCATTCCAACAAGCAAATCCACAAGTCATCCTAACTACAGATGCTTCCAACCTGGGATGGGGGAGCTCATGTCAACAACCTTCAAACACAAGGGACATGGACTACGCTCAAAGCAGTATCAGATAAACTTCTTGGAACTTTGAGCGATGAGATATGCCCTTTATGCCTTCAAAGACTGCCTCTCAAACAAGACTGTGCTGTTACAAACAGACAACACAGTAGCAATGTGGTATATAAACAAATAGGGAGGCACAGGCTCTTATCTGCTCTGCCAGGAAGCGGTGCAGATTTGGGCTTGGGCTCTGGAGCATTCCATTCATCTCCGAGCATCTTACCTGGCGGGCATCAAGAACATCTTAGCGGACGATCTCAGTCGACATTTCAATCCCCACGAATGGTTGCTGGACCCACGTGTAGTGAACAAAATCTTTCAATGCTGGGGTCGCCCAACCATAGACCTCTTTGCGTCCACACTGAACCACAAAGTGGAAAGGTTCTGCTCCCTCCACGGACGTCGGCAAACAGTCCCCAGGGACGCATTTGCTCGCCCCTGGAACACAGGTCTTCTATATGCGTATCCTCCAATTCCGCTCATAGTGAAAACTCTTGTGAAGCTACAACAGTACAGAGAGAAAGTGACCCTCATAGCCCCGTACTGGCCTTGATAAGTATGGTTTCCCATACTCCTCGACCTCTCGATCTCACCACCAATCCGCCTGGGCTCAGAGCCCACTCTCATCACTCAGAATCAGGGCAGGTTGCATCACCCCAACCTGACAGCTCTTGCCCTAACAACTTGGATTTTGAAAGCTTGATTCTGCAACCACTTAATCTTTCAACACAAGTCTCTCAAGTTCTAGTAGCTTCACGAAAGCCTTCTCCACGTAAATCTTACCACTTTAAGTGGACTAGATTTACAAAATGGTGCACACAAAAGTGTATAGAACCCTTCTCCTGCCCCACTTTTTCCTTACTAGATTACTTATACCACCTGTCGGATTCTGGTCTCCAGACATCCTCTGTAAGGGTACACCTAAGCGCCATAGCGGCATACCACAAGGAAATAGGGGATGAACCAATAACAGCACAACCCCTAGTAAGTAGGTTCATGAGGGGCTTACTTCATCTTAAACCTCCCATTCGACCACCGGTCACTGAATGGGACCTGAATTTAGTACTAACAAGTCTCATGCGCTCACCGTTCGAGCCTCTACATTCTTGTGAAGAAAAATTCCTTACATGGAAAGTGCTTTTCTTAGTAGCCATTACATCGGCTAGAAGGGTCAGTGAGTTGTAAGCTCTCGTCACATGCTCACCCTACACAAGGTTCATGCATGACAGAGTAGTCCTTCGCACTCACCCCAAATTCCTACCAAAACTAGTAATGTATTCACATCAGTCAGTTGATAGTCTGCCTACTTTCTTGGACTGTAAACGTGCACTAGCTTTTTACCTAAATCGCAGGGCGGTCCATAGGAAATCCACCCAACTCTTTGTTTCTTTCAATAAAAATAAATCAGGAGTTGCGGTAGGAAAACAAACTCTCTCCAACTGTCTAGCAGACTGTATCGAATTCTGTTATGAAAAAGCAAAGATTCCTCTCCAGGGGCGAGTAAAAGCACACTCAGTACGGGCTATGTCTACATCAGTAGCACACTATCGTTCAGTGCCCATTCTCGACATATGTAAAGCTGCAACATCGAGTTCCCTTCACACTTTTGCAGCTCATTGTCTGGACAGAGAAGGACGACAAGATTCAGCCTTTGGACAATCTGTCTTAAAGAACTTATTTCCAGTTTAACTCCAACTCCTACTACATCCGTCCTGCTGTGATATTCAGGCTGCCTCATTTTTTCCAGCAGTACACCAGTTGTTGTGCCCGTTGCACAAGTTGACTCAGCCTGTAGCTTGCTAATCATCCATATGTGAGGACTATCATCCTGCTTGTCCTGGGATAAACAAAATTGCTTACCTTGTAATAGGTGTTATCCCAGGACAGCAGGATGTAGTCCTCACGAAACCCACCCACCACCCCGCGGAGTTGGGTTCAATACGTTTTATTATTTTATTTTTTTAGCTTAAGCATACTGCTACAAACGAGCCTGAAGGGAGACCCCTGTGGCTGAGAATATCATGGCATGCTGGGCATGCTCAGTAGGCCCACAGTGCCAGCCAAATGTTTCTAGAAACGCTTGACAGACGTTTTCCGTACCAGGGCTCCATCTGATGATGTCACTCATATGTGAGGACTACATCCTGCTGTCCTGGGATAACACCTATTACAAGGTAAGCAATTTTGCTTTATTCATATCGGTTTCCATTGCCACTTTGGAATCAGAAGACTAAATATGTTCCCCAACTCACCTCCCAAAAAAATAAAGAAATCCCTAAAAAGGTTTAATGGTCTGTCTTGAAAAAGTGGGCTCTGACCCTTTTAATAATAATCTGGGTGAAAAAAAACAAATAGTTTATTTGAAACGGAGAAAAAAAACAACCTCCTTCCTTATCCCCCACTCTGCTCGCCCCCCCACCCTCCCCTCGCTTTTGGCAAGTCTTTGGCAGACTCATTTTGTAGAGTACCTAATGCTGTTTCTCTTTATAGCTACTTTTCTCCACAATTAGCTCTATTTTGAGATAAGCCTGAATATGTTCTGATAATCTCATAGATTTATTTAGATTTATACTCAGCTTTTCGCACTTTTTTCATCACTTTTCAAGTATTTCCCTATCCCTAGAGGGTTTACAATCTAAGTTTGTACCTGAGGCAATGGAGGGTAAAGTGACTTGCCCAAGGTCACAAGGAGTGACAGCAGGACTCGAACCCTGGTCTCCTTATCATAACCCACTGCTCTAACCACTAGGCTAGCTGCCTTCTCTTCTGAAAATACAGCTTTCCCTCTCACGCAAAGCTTCTTTCAGCATCTTCTCTTCCTCCCCATCCTATGCTCAAATTTTGCATTTAAGCTCCTCAGTTGTAGGTTGCTTTTAATGATTAGACCAGAAATGGTGAACTGTAGTTCTCAAGTGCCACAAGCAAGTCTGGTTTTCAGAATAATAGATCTATGCAAATTAACTTGGTTATTGGATCAAATATATATTCCATGAATATTTGGAAAAAGTAAAGACTAGTTTGACAATCTAGAGCCAGAGTATACCATTCGTATCCTAGAGTTGAGCGTTCTGAATTCAGCAGGGATTTTATCTTATTCCAGGTGTGGCCAATAACGTTTTACCTGGTTTAAATACTTTATTTTACTATATGTGCCCTCCTGTAAACCATTGTGATGGTAAATAACTTAATGACGGTATATAAACGATTTAAAATAAATAAAGTCTGGTCTTCAAGAGCCTCAGACAGTTCTGGTTTTCAGGGTATCCACAATTTATATGCATGAGATGGATTTGCATGCACTTGCCTCCATTGTTTATTCATTAGGGCTATCCTGAAAACCAGATCTGTTTGTGGCTCTCGAGGAATGGAATTGGCCAACCTACCCTTGGCCTTATTCGATATGCCTTTAAAGCCATAGGCTACATCTTAAATTTGGACAGTAGGCTATCTCCAAGGCCTGAAATGGATCTAATAGAGGTGACACTGTCTGGTGCATCCTGTGACTCATGTATCTGCCTACCTTGTCTATATCATGAATAATGCTGCCTCTTCTGCTGTACTTTGTTGTCATGCTCCTGCCAATGCATTCTATAACAATTGTAAACTTCCCCAAAAAATAACTTTATAGAATGGTTGCATTTTTCTGTACTTTTTGAGAGCCTCCTTTCCTTGCAGAGTGGAAGTGGGTTGCCCATAACCTGCCCTTTTTAAGCCCCCAACACTAACTGCACTCAGTCTAACCATTTAACTAGTAAAATTGCAGGAGTGTTCTAGTGCGTTTGCTTCAAGAGGTTTATTGGGGAGAAAGAGGGCACTGGGGATCTTTTTTTTTTTTAAAGCTGCCCTCAGTTCCTTCAGGTAATTTTAGTTGTGGTTTTTAATGGGTCTTACCAATAAGAACATTATTGTGTATTAATGATCTAGAGCCATTTTACCACAGCAAACAGGAAACTAAACTGATGCTAAGTAAATTCTAGCCATTAACATCTGCTCTGCTAAAAGAAGTCTGACATTGCATTTGTACTGTGCAATTAGCCTGTCTCAGCTTTTATTATTCTAGCAAAGAGCTTTGATGGACTTTAAAGCATTAGATCAGATTGCCAAACTAAAAAATAATAAATCATTGGGACTGGATAGCATAAAAACATACATAAGAACATAAGATATGCCATACTGGGTCAGACCAAGGGTCCATCAAGCCCAGTATCCTGTTTCTAACAGTGGCCAATCCAGGTCACAAGTACCTGGCAAGTACCCAAACATTTAAAGAGATCTCAAGCTATTATTGCTTAATAATTACTGTTATAGTAATTTATTGATTTATCCTCTAGGAACTTATCCAATCCTTTTTTAAACCCAGTTACACTAACTGCTGTAACCACATCCTCTGGCAATGAATTCCAGAGCTTAACTATGCGCTGAGTGAAAGAATTTTGTTCGATTTGTTTTAAATGAGCTACTTCCTAACTTCATGGAGTGCCCCCTAGTTCTATTATCTGAGAGAGTAAATAACCAATTTCCATTAACTTGTTCAAGTCCTTTCATGATTTTGTAGACTTCTATCTTAGCCTCCCTACATAAGAACATAAGAAATTGCCATGCTGGGTCAGACCAAGGGTCCAGCAAGCCCAGCATCCTGTTTCCAACAGAGGCCAAACCAGGCCACAAGAACCTGGCAATTATCCAAACACTAAGAAGATCCCATGCTACTGTTGCAATTAATAGCAGTGGCTATTCCCTAAGTAAACTTGATTAATAGCTGTTAATGGACTTCTCCTCCAAGAACTTATCCAAACCTTTTTTGAACCCAGCTACACTAACTGCACTAACCACATCCTCTGGCAACAAATTCCAGAGCTTTATTGTACGTTGAGTGAAAAAGAATTTTCTCCGATTAGTCCTAAACGTGCTACTTGCTAACTTCATGGAATGCCCCCTAGTCCTTCTATTATTCGAAAGTGTAAATAACCGAGTCACATCTACTTGTTCAAGACCTCTCATGATCTTAAAGACCTCTATCATATTCCCCCTTAGCCGTCTCTTCTCCAAGCTGAACAGCCCTAACCTCTTCAGCCTTTCCTCATAGGGGAGCTGTACCATCCCCTTTATCATTTTGGTTGCCCTTCTCTGTACCTTCTCCATCGCAACTATATCTTTTTTGTGATGCGGCGACCAGAATTGTACACAGTATTCAAGGTGTGGTCTCACCATGGAGCGATATAGAGGCATTATGACATTTTCCGTTTTATTAACCATTCCCTTCCTAATAATTCCTAACATTCTGTTTGCTTTTTTGACTGCTGCAGCACACTGAGACGACTATTTTAAAGTATTATCCACTATGATGGCTAGATCTTTTTCCTGGGTGGTAGCTCCTAATATGGAAGCTAACATCGTGTAACTACAGCAAGGGTTATTTTTCCCTATATGCAACACCTTGCACTTGTCCACATTAAATTTCATCTGCCATTTGGATGCCCAATCTTCCAGTCTTGCAAGGTCCTCCTGAAATGTATCACAGTCTGCTTGTGATTTAACTACTCTGAATAATTTTGTATCATCCGCAAATTTGTTAACCTCACTCGTCATATTCCTTTCCAGATCATTTATATATATATATTGAAAAGCACTAGTCCAAGTACAGATCCCTGAGGCACTCCACTGTTTACTCTTTTCCACTGAGAAAATTGACCATTTAATCCTACTCTCTGTTTCCTGTCTTTTAATCAGTTTGTAATCCACGAAAGGACATCGCCTCCTATCCCATGACTTTTTAGTTTTCGTAGAAGCCTCTCATGAGGGACTTTGTTAAACGCCTTCTGAAAATCCAAATACACTACATCTACCGGTTCACCTTTATCCACATTATTAACATTATTATGTTTATTAACCCCTTCAAAAAAATGAAGCAGATTTGTTAGGCAAGACTTCCCTTGGGTAAATCCATGTTGACTGTGTTCCATTAAACCATGTCTTTCTATATGCTCTGCGATTTTGATCTTGAGAATAGTTTCCACTATTTTTCCCGGCACTGAAGTCAGGCTCACTGGTCTATAGTTACCCGGATCGCCCCTGGAGCCTTTTTTTAAATATTGGGGTTACAATGGCCACCCTCCAGTCTTCAGGTACAATGGATGATTTTAATGATAAGTTACAAATTTTAACTAATAGATCAGAAAGTTAATTTTTGAGTTCCTTCAGTACCCTAGGATGCATACCATCCGGTCCAGTTATTTCTTCTCCAAACTGAACAGCCCCAACTTCTTTATCCTTTCCTCATAGGGCAGCCGTTCCATGCCCCTTTATCATTTTGGTCGCCCTTCTCTGCACTTTCTCCAGTGCAGCCATATCCCTTTTGAGATGTGACCAGAACTGCACACAAGGTGCTGTCTCACCATGGAGAGATACAGTGGCATTATGACATCCTTTGTTTTATTTTCCATTCCCTTCTCAATAATTCCTAACTTTCCTAGCGTGTAGCCAGATGGACTCAGGACCAGAGGTTTATGTGCTCTTCTGCTAGCAGATGGGAGACAGAGTCAGATTTCAAAGCTGATATCACCCTAGATATACCCCTGCAGTGACCTAAGCTCCTCAGTATCTCTCCGTCTCCTAGCAGATGCGGACACTATCCCACACACTAGCACAATGTTAGAAAATTTACAGCAAGAAGACAAAATTTACCTTAAAGAAGATCAAGCCCTGCTCTCCTGCGGTGATACCTAAGGGTCCCTCCCCCAGTTTAGAATTCCTGAAGTGATTTATGATATCCCTCAGAGGGCGTGCCTTGGTCCGGTAGCAGGTAACCCTGGTGTGGACTTAGCCCCTAGAGAGGCTGAAAGGCAGTTGGTGCACATCTGAGCGCGGCGGTGAAGGTAAAGCCCTCTCCCCTCGCAGCTGGAGACCATCCTGACACGCGATCGGTAAGCGCCGAGACCAGGTAAGCTGAAAACTTTTTAAACTAAGGTCTCCGGGGCTTGGATGCTGTACTGATTTTGAATTTAACCTGGCGAGATAAAAGGGAGCACCGATTGGGTTGAGCAGCCTTGGTTGGGCTAGGCTCCGGTCCGGTGTAGGGGTCCAAACACGTGGAGACCCTCGGGAGGCGCCATCTTACACGCGTGGGTGTCGGCGCCATCTTTCCTTCTCGACCAGTGGAATGCGCGGGGCAGGCCAGACGGTCAATATGCCCAACTTGTGCGCCTTCAACGTAGAGGCACACACAGCTGCGCACACAACCGCGCTTAAAATTACACACGCGCATTGTGCTCACGCACATAACTGCGCGCATATTGAAGCACATTCCTGTGCGCCTAGACATAGAGGGGTAGATTTTCAAAGGGGTACGCGCGTACCCCCCGAAAACCTACCCCAAACCCCCCCTGCGCGCGCCAAGCCCCGAGATGCACGCAAGTCCCGGGGCTTGCATGGAGGGGCGTGTCGGGGGGGCGTGTCGGGAGTGATGCGGCATTTCGGGGGCGTGTCGGGAGTGACGCGGCGTTTCGGGGGCGTGGTTCTGGCCCGGGGGCGCCCCAGACCAGCCCCCGGACCGGAACATGGAGCGCGGCAGTCGGCCCGGCGCACGAGAAGTTACGCCTGCTTTGAGCAGGCGTACCTTTCGTGATAGAGGTAGGGGGGAGGTTTAGATAGGGCCGGGGGGGTGGGTTAGGTAGGGGAAGGGAGGGGAAGGTGGGGGGAGGGCGAAGGAAAGTTCCCTCCGAGGCCGCTCCGATTTCGGAGAGGCCTCGGAGGGAACGGAGGCAGGCTGCGTGGCTCGGCGCGCGCCGGCTGCCGATTTTGGGCAGCCTTGCGTGCGCCGATCCCGGATTTTAATGGATACGCACGGCTACGCGCATATCTATTGAAATCCCGCATACTCTTGTTCGCGCGAACAAAAGTACGCGTGTGCACAGATTTATAAAATCTGCCCCAGCGGCAATAGCACCAGCGTTCAAGAAGCCCAGAAGGCACTCTCTTTGCACAGCCTGCCACATCAGAGCCGCACAGCCTGAACTGGAGTCCTACCTGAGTCATCATTGCGAAGAAGCCCAGGGGGGACCAAAGTCTGGTCCCTCATTGTCTGAGGATGGGTCCGGAGCAACTACATACGATAGCATCCCGGATCTATGTAACTCCGAAATGGCATCTCCACAAGAGGGCACCTCAGGGGCCCCTACTCAGACTCCCCCTGGGGCTAACATGGACCCAGGGACCTTCTCCTGGTTAGAAAATTTACCAGGGGCTGCAAGCCTTCGTTCAGGCACAATCAGCCCCGGCTGTGACCTGGGTTCAACCCCTGCCAGAAACACAAGATCCCCCCGGCCTTGCTCTGATGCCTCAAGACATGCCTTGCCTAACCAAGAATTTCCCTGACAGGGACCCGGACACCTCAGATGATGATGATTGTTCTCTGGAAGAAGGAGAAATCCCTCCAGGCCTGGAACCATACAGAACCATGCTTCGCTTCTTCCACAGGGATGAACTACCAGCCCTTGTTTCCCAAACTCTGAAGACTCTGGGGATCCCAGGCATGGACCCTATGGTGGAAACAAAGAAGAACCCCATCTTGGTATCCCTTCGTAAGGCCTCATGCTACTTCCCAATAATGGAAGCCATCCAGGAACTAATTGACCTGGAGTGGGATGCCCCAGAGGCCAGCTTTAAAGGAGGTCGGGCCTTGGAAGCCTTGTACCCTCTGGAACCAGCGACCAAGGAACGCCTGCGTTTCCCAAAAGTGAATGCCATGGTCTGTGCCGTCTCAAAGAGAACAACCATTCCCATTGAGGGAGGGGGCTGCATTGAAGGATACTCAGGATAGATGATTGGAATCCATTCTTAAGCAGGCCTTCGACGCAACAGCAATGACACAGCAGGTTGCTTCCTGCTTCACTCTAGTGGCCCATTCCTGCTTGCTCCTCTCGAGAGAGGCAAATAACTTAGGAACGTATACCGGTGAAATGACTGAACCTGCAGCAGCCTTCCTGACAGACGCAAGCTCAGATCTGGTGCGTACCTCAGCCAGAGGAGTAGCCTCGGTAGTGGCGGCCAGAAGACAGTTATGGTTGCGGAATTGGTCTGCTGATGCTACCTCTAAAGCGAATCTCACAAGAATGTCCTTTAAAGACTCTCTCTTATTCGGAAGTGAATTAGAGAAGTTAGCTAGCAAGTGGGATGAATCTCCAGTGCCTCGGCTACCAAGAGGACAGGGTAAAAGATTCCAGCGCCCCTTCCCTAGAAAAACCAGGGGCAGAGGCTCTCAACGATTTTGACCCTACAGGAACTCACAGTTCCTGGCACCTCGTCCCTCCGGAAGGTCCCAGCCCTTTCGAAACTGACAGACCAAGAGAGGAACAGGCCCGGGGGCAAGCTGCAGCCGTGCTCCCCAATGAGAATGGGCCGACCCATCCACAGGAAGAGGAAATAGGGGGTCAACTTTCCTCTTCTACCAACAATGGGTGGAAATCACATCGGGCGAATGGGTACTAAACATCATTTTCCTTGGTCCTCGGGACAAATTTATGATATTACCCTGCCTCTCCCATACCAAGAGACTGGCAGTGGAAGCCACTCTGACAAGACTACTCAGTCTGAAGGAATTACTGTGGTCCCTATGCCCCAACAAAATACGGGGCGCTATTCCATCTATTTTATCGTCCCCAAGAAAGAAGGATCATTCCGACCCATCTTAGATTTCAAGAACGTCAACCGTCATCTGCGGATACCACACTTCCACATGGAGACTCTCCACTCCGTAATAATGGCAGTGCAACCAGGAGAGTTCCTAACCTCCGTGGACCTCTCCAAAGCCTACCTTCACATTCCAGTCCATCAAGATCACCAGCATTTTCTGCGCTTTGCAGTACTGGGACACCATTACCAGTTCCGAGCGCTACCCTTCAGACTAGCAAACGCCCCCAGAACATTCTCCAAAATTATGGTGGTCGTGGCGGCAACTCTGAGGAAGGAAGGGATCTTGGAACACCCTTACTTGGACAACTGGCTGATCAGGGCGAAGTCTTCAGAAGAAAGCAGACAGGTGACCAGCAGAGTCAAGAACCTACTGCAGGAACTTGGTTGGGTCATGAACACGGCCAAGAGCAGTCTACAGCCCTCTCAGTCTCTAGAGTACCTGGGGGCCTGTTTTGACACCAAACAGAACAAGGTCTTCCTCCCACCCCTGAGGAGGAGGAAGCTGATGGAACAATTATGACGATTGATGACCAGTACACGTCCCAATGTATGGGACTATCTTCAAGTCCTCGGGCTCATGGCATCAATCCTGGAGGTCGTTCCATGATCAAGGGCTCACATGTGACCTCTCCAGTGCTCCTTACTATCATGTTGGAACCCACTGTCCCAAGATTACTCAAGCTGCCTCCAACTTCCAGCAAAGGTACGTTCTCAGCTTCAGTGGTGACTACAGGAAGACCACCTGAGCAGGGAAGTAAGTCTATCCCCACCAAACTGGATCGTGTTAACCACAGACGAGAGCCTATGAGAGTAGGGAGCTCACTGTCAGGAACTGACGGCCCAGGGACAATGGAACAAGGAAGAGGCGGGATGGAACATAAACCGTCTGGAAGCTCGAGCAGTCAGACTAACGTGCCTGCGATTCAGCCACAGGCTCTGAGGGCAAGTGATCCGAGTAATGTCGGACAATGCTACAACGGTTGCCTACATCAACCGCCAGGGAGGAACCAGAAGCCAGTAGGTGTCTCTGGAAATAGACCCTCTCATGGCATGGGCAGAGGAAAATCTACAAGGAATCTCGGCCTCCCACATTGCAGGGAAAGACAACGTCTCAGCGGGCTTCCTCAGCAGAGAAAGCCTGGAATCGGGGGAATGGGCACTGTCAAACAGAGCATTCCAACTGATAGTAAATCACTGGGGTCTCTTAACCATAGACCTTCTGGCCACCTCTCTCAGTGCCCGAGTCCCCAGGTGACATCAGCTTTGAAATCTTACTCTGTCTCCCATCTGCTAGCAGAAGAGCACATAACCC